>NC_079194.1:204484587-204822087 GCF_029499605.1 Hyla sarda | reverse complement strand
ATTTCCCATAAACTTGTATGGGACTTTAAACATAAACCCCGCCCCTGGCAAATGGGGGTGAGTAAGATTTAAATAACTATCCTATATTTTAAGTGGACATATAAGTAATATGTGACCAAGTATTATCGAAATGTCTCCAGACGTTTGGAAGTTATGCAGTAACATATATTTCCCATTGAATTGTATGGGAATTTAAACATAAACCCCTCCCCTGGCAAATGGGGGTGAATAAGGGTTAAATCATCTATCCTATGTTTGTTGTTGACATATAAGTAACATGTGTGCCAAGTTTCATGTTAATATCTTTTGCCGTTTGGACCAGGGGCGGATCCAGAGTCGAGTCTCGAGAGGGGCACTATTAGAGTATTTTGTGTTGGAGGACAGAAAATAAGATTACGGAACTTACAATATTATTAAATGTATCATACAGTCCTAACCTTGTTTAAGACTCTTAGGCCGTGCTCACATGTCAGAATAATTATCAAATATACCAATTGCCACAGAATGGGAAAGTGCTAAAGAAGTTTTTACCATTTAAAACTACAGCTTCCAGTATGACCTAAGTAGTGGTAAGGGGATGCTGGGAGTTGTTGGTTCACCCATCATTACTACAGAACTTACAAGTGACTCCAGCTCTGATGGGACACACACAGGAGGATACAGAATGATATCAGTGACTACAGGTGACGTCTTCTCTATAGTCTTTCCTTGTCTAATTCAGATGGTACATACTGCCGGGACTTGTTCCAGCTAAATCTTCTCTCTGCAGAACTTGACACCCAGATGGCTCCACACTATGTCAGCAGATTCAGATCCTCTATATGAAAACAATAATTATTATAAACCTGCCAGACACTGTATTCTTCGAATATAATACTGGCACACACCCTCTGAATATAATTCTGACACACTGTATCCCCTGAATAAACAACACACTGTACCCTCTGAATATAATACTGCGACACACCGTACCCTCTGAATATAATACTATCATACACTGCACCCTCTGAATATAATACTGCCACACACTGTGCCCTCTGAATATAATACTACCACACTGTGCCCTCTAAATTTTAATACTACCATACACTGCACTCTCTGAATATAATACTACCACACACTGCACCCTCTGAATATAATACTACCACACACTGCACCCACTAAATATAATACTATCACACACTGCACTCTCTGAATATAATACTACCACATACTGTGCCCTCTAAATTTAATACTATCACACACTGCATTCTCTGAATATAACTTGCTGTGCAGTGCACCCTTTGAATAAAATACCCAAATGTATTGTTGCCCATAAAAAAAATGTACCACCCCAGAAATTCCTCATAATCTACAATATACTTCTGAAATGCAGAACACTCTGTGCCTTCACATATAGTAATAATGCCCCATCTTGTGCCCCTACATATAATAATTATGACCCGTACTGTTCCCCCCACATAATAATGCCCTGTGCCCCTAACATATATTGCCCCCTGTGCTGTGCCCTTCACATATAATTCCCCCATCATGCGTCCCTCACATATAATGCCCCCCGTGCTGTGCTCCTCACATATAATGTCCCCTGTGCTGTTCCCCTCACATATAATACCCCCGTGCTGTACCCCTCACATATAATGCCCTTTAATAACAACTTGTAACCTTGACAATGAGAGTATGTATTGAAAAATATCACATTGCATGATATTAAACACCCATGATGTTTGGTCCCGTTATCTTCTTTAGGTTGGAATTCCACTTGTTTTTTTTTGTGGTGGTGGGGGGGGGCGCCAATTCTGCCACATGGTGTTTTTTTGGCCAAAAAACGCTGCGGACAGAAGTTAGCTGTAAATCGATGAAAAAACGCGAAATTCTTTTTCCACTTTGTGTTTTTCAGTTTGGCGTTTTTTTCAATTTTTTTCCAGCTTTTTCAGCTGCTTGGCGATTTTGCTAAATCGCAGCATATTGAGCCTATGGCGTTTTTTCCCCTGAAATCGTGGCATTTTTCTCCCATAGAAGTCTTAGGGGAGTAAAAATCAGCAAGAAAAATGCCATGTGGGTTTCTGCAGACGGTTTTTATTCTTTTTTTTTGGGACTTTAGCGATCCTAAAAAGTGATGGAGATACCTTTTTTTAATAACATTTCGTACAATACCATTAAAAAAAAATAATAATAACAAAGATACAGTAGTGATGGAAAAAATTGTATTTAATGAAATTCATCTTTTTATAATGAAATTTTTATTAACTTTTAAACAGGGATCAATTTATGTGTGCAGGCAGGGCACTAGAAATGTAGCTGACAATAATTACAATGTAGTGTGTTTCTCTCTTTTTATTCTTTATTTTTTAAATTTTCACACTGTTCCATGATGGGAGTAGTAGTACCTGTACTAATTGACAGATTGCCCGGGTCTGTTGCGATCCTTCTGTATAATTTATAGGTGCGGCCGGCCACTCTTCTATGGTCCCCTGCACTGCCGTATATATACACCTATTCATATTTCCCGCAGAGAGCTTTGATTAACCAGATGGTTCCAGCCAATCACAACTCTCTGTGGGAAATATGAATAGGTGTATATACACGTCAGTGCAGGGAACCATAGAAGAGCAGCCGGCCACGTCTATACATTATACAGGAGGATCACAGGGGGTGTCAGGAGTGACATCTGCTGTGATCTTTCCTTAACTGCAGGTACTACTGCTCCCAACATGGAGCACACTCTGTTCCATGCTGGGACATGTAGTATCTGCATTAATAGATAGATCGCAACAGGTGTCAGAAGTTACACTTGCTGCCATCTGTCTATTAATTCAGGTACTACACATGCGATTGTCCTATCTATTGCAGAGATACAGAGCGGCTTTCTCCTGTGCTCCGCATCTCTGCACTATACTCCTGCCGGCCAGTGATATGAAAAGAACATCACTCATTCATATTTCCCGCTAAGTGCGGGGATTGGCTGCAACCATCCGGCCAATCACCACTTTGGGTGGAAAATAGGAATGAGTGATGTTCTATTCACATCACTGGCTGGAGTACAGAGCAGAGATGGGAATGCTGTATAGAGCCGCTCTGCATCTCTGCTATATTATGGACAATCGCATCGGGTGTCAGGAGTGACACCCGGGGCGATCTGTCTATTAGTACAGGTACTACTACTCCCATCATGGAACAGTCTGTAAAACATTTAAAAATAGAGAAAAAAAGTGAAACACACACTTTATTAAAAATGAATACATTTTCTTTATAAGCAGGCTTTGTGCATGACAGATGCATACTGATGTCACGGATGCTGCTTTTCCACTGGGCCCTGCTGCGAGGGGAAGCAGAAGCAGTGACGTCATCACACTCCTGCTGTGCAACAATCCTGTCGCCGCATTAAAGAAGATAACAGAGGAATGGGACAACAGATTGGGGGTAGGTAAGTATAGTTATAATCAGTGGCACATGCACTGCCTGCCTGTACCAAGAGATTAGTGTGGGTGACACTGATGACAATTTGCCTTTAAGTCAAACGACGCTAAAGAATGATGTTGCAAAGAGTGGTGTGCCTTTTAATGCATTTGATGCATCTTTGGCTCTCTTTGCACCAGTAAAATGAAATCAACACTAGCTATGAGTTGATGTAGATTTCAGTACACAGTGTACAGACTTATCTGCTTTCTGCTCTGTTCCAATGTGTATAGCAGTACTACAGCTCTGGCAAACAGCTGATTTATGGGGTTGCTAGATGTCAACACTAATAACTAATAACCTGCATGCATCGTATGTCTTAGGGGGGATTAAACTGGCAGAGTCACTGGTAGAGAAGGATCTGGGTGTACTTGTAGATCACAGACTACAGAATAGCATGCAATGTCAGGCTGCTGCTTCCAAAGCCGGCAGGATATTGTCATGTATCAAAAGAGGCATGGACTCGAGGGACAGGGACATAATACTCCCCCTTTATAAATCATTGGTACGGCCTTACCTGGAATATGCTGTTCAGTTTTGGTCACCTGTCCATAAAAGGGACACTGCGGAGTTGGAAAGGGTGCAGAGACGCGCGACTAAACTAATATGGGGCATGGAACATCTTAGCTATGAGGAGCGATTAAAGGAGTTACAATTGTTTAGTCTTGAGAAGAGACGTTTAAGGGGGGATATGATAAACGTATATAAGTATATTAATGGCCCATACAAAAAATATGGAGAAAAACTGTTCCAGGTTAAACCCCCCCAAAGGACGAGGGGGCACTCCCTCCGTCTGGAGAAAAAAAAGTTTAGTCTCAAGGGGCGACACGCCTTCTTTACCGTGAGGACTGTGAATTTATGGAACGGTCTACCTCAGGAACTGGTCACAGCAGGAACAATTAACAGCTTTAAAACAGGATTAGATACATTCCTGGAACAAAATAAGATTAATGCTTATGAAGAAATATAAAATCTCATCCCTTCCCCAATATCGCGCCACACCCCTACCCCTTAATTCCCTGGTTGAACTTGATGGACATATGTCTTTTTTCGACCGTACTAACTATGTAACTATGTAACACACCACCAATCTGATATTACTGTCCCATCTTGAGGATGGATCCTTAATATTTTTGCCTGGAAATCAACTTTAAAACATTAAGGCTAGGAAAGGACTGAAAAACTTATACCTGTGGGGGTCCGACTTTTTGTACCCCTGCTGATCTGTTGAAAAGAAGGATCACCAGGATTTGAGCAAGTGCTGCAACTTCTTTGCTGTGTTCATTCACTGGTTCTCACACATTGGCCCAGATTTATCAAAGAATGTCTACAGTAGAGCTTGTAGTGGAATGGGTTCAGCCTGTCCCATAACCTGCATATTTGACTGTATTCGTGTATTGTGTTCATGTGTTTCTGTATGCTCTTCGTATGTGGGTTCAGTAGTTCATGGGAAGGAAACTACCGAACCATAGGCGTTCACACTTCTCATAAACAAAACTGCAACTTAAATTGTAATTACTGATGCCTGGGTGTCCGCTGTTCGGTAAACGAACCACGTGCAGCGGCCATCTTACGCATGAAAGTTTCAGCGGTGTTTGGTCGTCAAGGGTCTGGAACTCAAATCGGACACTCAAACAACCGAACACCCCTGAGACCTCCAGAACTCTGTAACTACCGAACGGAGAGACCTAACGAGTCCCCATTCGGTAGAAACAAAGTACCGAGCGAGGGAACCATAATCCAGGTGAATTTAAGTGTGGATGGCTAAGATTATTGTATATTTTAACTGCTGAACGGAGACCGACCGCAGGGCCCAAATGCATGGAACCCTTTTCGGATACCATCTCGTGTGCGGTCGGTCAAACTTCAACTTCCACCTAACTACCGAACCCCTGGTCCGATCTGGGTGAATTTTGGATATATTATTCACCCAGATCAGGGCTACCTGGCGGTACCCTGATATTGATGCTATATACTAGTTTAGGGGTACATCCAGGTTTGGGGTAAACCTAAAGTACAGTTAATGGGATTATGAGTCACTCTGAGGGGAGGAGATGTGTGGGAGGTAACAGTTATAGTATTGGTTACTGTCCTAATTGATGTGAATCCCTCCCTTGCATGGGAGCATGCTTTATAAGGCACCCTGGAATAAAGATTGTGAGTTCTGCTCCTGAAACTGTGTGTCGTCCGGTTATTGGGAGTGATGTTGGGATATTGCTGTATTACTTTGCCTGCTGGAAACTCTGCTTGTGGATTTACAATTGCCTTGTTCCTGAGCCTACCTGGGATCATAAGTGGAGAATAGCTGTCGGATAGCAGCTCTTTGCTACAGAGCTATTTTCCCACATTTATTTGGTGGTGGGTTTGACTAACATGCATCTTATTTATCAAGGTGCAGCAGGATGATAAATTTTGCGCAGCTCTGCTGTGGTGGGAAAAGCTCTACCACATACACTTTTTCTAGATGCTTGTGAGGGAAGGAAGTAGACACTTTCCCAGGTCCTGAATTTGGCAAAGCTGCCGTGACATTTTTATTTGCATTTTAGACGCTACAATCAAATTTGATTGCGGTGTCTAAGGGGTTAAAGCCGGTGATGTCTGGCATTAGAGATGGGCCCTGGTGGCAGATAGCCGTCAGTACCACCCAACTATGACCCGCGCTCAGCTCCAGAGAGCGTGTAATAGAAGAGGAGTGGGACGCTGTCGTTCACAAGAGGTTAAAGGTTGAATTGAGGCAGGTAGAAGTGATTCTCACGCTTACTGGTAGGTGGTTTAGCTTTGCGCCTAAAAAGTACCTTTGCGCACAAAATAGCGACTTTTGACAAAAGTCACAAATGATAAATATGTGACCACTGCATGGTCAAAAAGAAAAAGTTCTACAGTTAGGCAAAAAGAGTAAAACTGTCTATATCAAAAGATGCATAAAAGTCGCAAAATATGCTGCTTGCGCCTGAACTGCGCCAAAACATAGACAAAAAAAATTGCTCTGAAAACAATTATAAATCTCCCCCATTATGTACTATTCAAAGAGGTTGTAAAAAGTTTTGCAGCTGTGCCTCTTGTAAAACTCAGGAGACACACCAATGATGCCAGAGCATATTTCTAGTACGTTGAATTATAAAAAATATTATTACATACAATTCCTTGAAGGGCTAAATAAAAACTAAACTAAAATAAAATAAAAATGAGAATACATGTTATTTTCTTAAATACATATACAGTAATATAACTACTCTCGTCATAACATATACTATAATAAAATGCACTCAAACAGCCTATAAAACCTATGGTGATGGTGTTGATGAAGGGCAGATGTTATTACCCCTTGGGGAAAATGGCATTAAACCATTGTGTTCGTGACGCCAGGGCGTGGTTATCTGCTACATCACCCCAGGTATGGCCGCTGGTTCCTGGGCCAGACACGGGGCAAACAATCACTCGGATGCAAGGTTACGGAACAACGGCAGCTTTACTGAGGCAGACAGATGGTATAGTCTTTACAGCTCAGTTAGGCCCAAGGAGATGACCAGTGACTTTAGAGGACTTGCGGCCTCTCTTCATTTCATCCATGCACTCAGAGATAGAGAGGACGGGACTGCGTGTGTGTGAATAGCTTATACCACAGAGTTACACTGCAACTGCTAGTCACATCAGCATTGGGGAAAGACAGGAGTGCAGTGCTTTGCTGTTCTCACGGAGAAGGATCTTTGATAGCTAAACCTCCTATTCACGTTATTGAGCATTGCATCAGAGAGGGGCAGATAGCTGTCAGCTGCCTCATACAAATAAACAAGCTGCCTGAACTTAATGAACCATCTTATCTCCTCATTTTTCAGCGAAATTCAGTGTTTTTTTTTTTTTGCTCCACAAATCATCTGCTGCTCAGAATTGTGTAACGGAGTGCAATTTAGGGTTTAATCCCTGTTTCTTTTTTATTGTGGTGCTGCACTGTTGGGTCCTGCTGCTGTTCACAAATAAGTTATTTTTCAGCGGACTGTAGTGCATTTGTCTGCCCTCATACGTGCATACCACATGCCTACATCAAAGCAGTCTACTATTCTGTATCTGTAACAAGTCTAGCTACAGGGAAAGTCCTGATTCCTGGCAAAAGTAATCACCTGCTGGTGTTGTTAAAAAATGCTGATTTTTTTTCTGCGTATTGTTGCGCACATTACTGTCTTCATCAGTGCATCCAGCATACGTACATCCAAGTATTGTACCATTTTCTACCTTTTAATCTGTCAAGGTCCTACATACTGTGAAAGTCCAAACAATAGTATTCACCGGCTGGTGTTTTACAAGAATACAGATTTTTTACTGCGTATTGATGCGCAAATTTCTGCCCTCATCAGTGCATAACACATACGTACATCCAAGTAGTGTACCATTTTGTACCTTTTAATCTGTCAAGGGCCTACATACTGTGAAAGTCCAAACAATAGTATTCACCGGCTGGTGTTTTACAAAAATACAGATTTTTTTTACTGCGTATAGTTGCGCATATTTCTGTCCTCATCAGTGCATACGTACATCCAAGTATTGTACCATTTTCTATCTGTTAATCTGTCAAGGGCCTACATACTGTGAAAGTCGAAACAATAGTATTCACTGGCTGGTGTTTAACTAAAATACAGATTTTTTACTGCGTATTGTTGCGCAAATTTCTGCCCTCATCAGTGCATAACGCATACGTACATCCAAATAGTGTACCATTTTGTACCTGTTAATCTGTCAAGGGCCTACATACTGTGAAAGGAGAGCCATAAGTAATCACCTGCTACTGTTTAAAGAGTAGTGTAGCGTATTGTAATACCCTCATATGCGAACTAAGTATGTCAGGCAGAGAAGTGCCAGGACGCGCACAGAGGATTGGCAGAGGCCTAAATACTTCAGGAAGAGTTGGCAGCAGACTAGGGGCGAGTGGCAGCAGGAGTCGCAGCGAGAGGCCTGAGCTCCCGTTATCAGCCAGCGGTCGTGTCTCCACCAGCAACCCATCTGCCGTCGTCGATTGGTTAACACGCTCATCCACATCATCACAAGTGACATCTGACACCCCCTGTCAACAGTCGGTGGGTTCCTCAGACACAACCCTCAGTTGGCATGGCCTGGGAGCAGTCCCTGTCCTCCCATTACCTTTGTCCTATGCTGTTTCCTCATCTAGAGAAGTATCTTATGCTGTGGGTTCAGCTCCACTATTCACTGAGGACGATCTAATAGGGGACAGTCAGCAGCTACTGCCCAGCCAAGAAGGGGAGGAGACATGCGCCGCTTGCTCCGCTAGGCGGCCAAGTAGTGATGCGGAGAGCGACGTGGGAGGCGGTGATGCAAGGGTTCAGGGTCCTGAAACAGACACTGTTGGGGAACCTGAGGAGAACATCAGTGACTTGCACACACCTATTGATGATGATGAAGCCGATCGCTATTGGGAGCCGGGTGCAGAAGGGGCTTCATCACCATCAGGAGAAGAGAGTTGCAGGTTGCCCTTGAGTCAGCAAGGCGGTAGCACGGTTGGCAGTCAGCGTGGTGGCAGAAGTGGAAATTCAGGAGCCAAATGTGCCCGGGGGAGACCCCCTGCTTCACGGCAGCCTACCTTTCTGGGAGGTAGTGGAACAGGGGTTCTCGGAGACGGCGCCAGTAGCAGTCAATTAGTGCCGACTGTAGGTGGGAAAATCATCTACTCGGCGGTGTGGCAGTTTTTCATCAGGCATTCGGAGGAGGTTCACGTAGCCACATGCAAGATCTGTCGGCGAAGCCATATCCAAGAGACAACAGCATGCGCCCACTCATCCAACGGCGCAGAAGTTGAATGTGCTCCTGTCAAAGTTGCTGGTGCTGCAGTCCCTCCCTTTTCAAGTGGTGAACTCTGCACCTTTCAGAGAATTGATGGCTTGTGCCGAGCCAAGGTGGAGAGTCCCAAGCCGTCATTTCTTTGCGAAGAAGGCAGTACCAGCCCTGCATAAGTTTGTACAAGAGAAAGTGGCCTTCAGCCTGTCGGTGTGTTCAAAAGTGCACGGCAGCGCCGACGTGTGGAGCTGTAACTACGGGCAGGGACATCAGAGCGGATGTTTGGTGCGGCCAGGGCCATAGTCACCCCAAGGCGAACTTGTCTGTCCACAAAAAAATGTGGAGAGACTGATGTTTGTTAAGATGAATCAGGGATGGATCAGCCAGAATTTCCAGCCACCCATGCCAGATGCCTCAGAGTAGATTGACCATGCTGCTACACCAACACTTCCCGATTATGGTTATGAAACCCTTTTGGGTTATAAATTAGGGTTATGAAACCCTCTTTGGTACTGCGAATTCCTGCTCCTGGCTAATCCTGTGTATTTCAGGAACTAATTGCCTCACAGATGCTTCGGGCCTTGGCCCTTTAATTTTTGGATGTTTAGCAGTAGCTAAATACATGCTTAATGCAAATTTCAACATTGATCTTTAATTGTAAGGGGTTATGAAACCCTCTTGGGTACTGTGAATGCCTGCTCCTGGCTCATCCTGTGTCTTTCAGGAACTACTTGCCTTCATGATGCTTCTGGGCTTGGGCCTTAAATTTTACGATTTGTAAAATAGATACATACATGCTTAATTAAAATTTCAACATTTATGGTGCAATGTATGGGGTTATTAAACCCTCTTGGGTACATTTTTTTTCAAATTTTATGATAATTTTCTCAGTAATAAACTTGAATTTTCAAGAATAATAACCATTACACCATTGAACGCTTGTTGTGTGTGATTTTTTAATTAAAATTGTCAAAAATAATACGGAGATGGATGAACTATTATTTATTTTAGAAAACATTATTTTAGAGAAGAATGTCTTTTTGTGGTCCACCGTCCGGCATTATAAAGTCTTCTGGACTCTTGGATATGCGCTTGTTCTTAAACAAAGGTACAAAAAAAAAAAAAAAAAAAAAAAGGGCCGGTCAGGGCAATGAAGACATTGCACCTACATCTCACGGCCACATGAGCCCTGTGGGGGCTTGTTGGATTTGGTCCGTCCTACCCACACGCTGGCGTCCGGGACACTCAAACTTTGATCTAAACTTCAAAGTAAAAACTGGGACATGATGTTCCTTCTGGTGCCTCGGGGTCCCCGAACCACCCTCTCTGGACGACATCCTCAACCACCTAGACGGGATGAGAAATTCCAGGACCCTCTTCCTCAGAGACAGAAGCGCAAGCCCTGATCCTCCTGAGTAGACACCTCCTCTGCACTCTCATCGGACTGCTGCTCTTTCATCTGACTGTGGTGACATCCAACCCTGGTTAATTATTACCCCCTCTGCCCCTTCCCATATGTCAGATATAGAGTAGTCACCCGAGTCTGCTACCTTCCATATGATGGTGGCACCTTCCTTTGCCTTATTCTGCCTCCCGGCCATTAGGTAGCACTGGGCCCTGTGCCCGCCCACATGGTGATAGCCCGCTATACACTAGCACCCCTTACCGTTCTTTCAGTTTGGGTTCCCTTCCCTTTGCCAACGGTCCCGTGTTTGACCTGTTTCTCCAACCTTTCTGTAGCATGTTGCTTTCACCATTTACACCCTGTTGTGCCTCGCACTCTGGCATGCCTTCTGCGCTACCTACCCTGGCATAGACATTGGACTGGTTCCGATTGAGTCTTTGGCCCTTACGGCCCACTCTTCTAGTACCTTTGTACCCGTGTCTGTGCGGTTGCTTTTCTACACTCCTCCTACTTTCTCTCATCCCTCTTCTCTTTCTTCTCTCCACAGGCTATTCATTCTCCAGCGGTGCCGTACTGGTGGATCGGATGCTCCTTCAACCTCCCTTCCTCGGGGTGAGTCAGTTCCCATTCACACGCATTCTCATGGCAGCTGATATCAATATTACCTCCCTTAATATTAGGGGATTCAACACTCCTGAGAAGCGTGCCCAGACATTATACTCCCTACATAAACAAAAAATACACATAGTTGCCCTACAGGAGACCCATTTCAAGGAAGGAAATCTTCCCCAGCTTACCAATCATTATTTTCCAACCTGGATTCACAGTGTTAACCCGGACACCAGGACGAAGGGAGTCTCTCTGGCATTTCATAAATCCCTCCCAATCACCATATGCTCCTCTCGAATTGACCCAAAAGCCCGCTATATATTTGCAAATTGCTCCCTCTGCGACAAATCCCTCACAGTAGCCTCCTTGTATTTCCCAAACCATGGCCAAATACCCTTCCTCATTGACACGCTAAATGCCCTGGCAAACTTTGCAGACGGCCCCATCTTATTATGCGGGGACTTCAACCTCTCCCTCAATCCTTCAGTCGACACATCCTCCGGACACTCCTACCTCTCACATACCAAGCTCAGAGCTTTGAAACGACAACTGCATCTTCTCCAGCTAGTTGATGTTTGGAGGACGTTGAGACCTCATGACCGTGACTATACCTTCTATTCGCATCCTAGATGCGCTTACAGTAGGATAGATTATATTTTCTGCTCACATTCCCTGCTGCTCAGCTTCCACTCGGCTGTGCTAGGTGTTGTGACATTTTCTGACCATGCCCCTCTGACATGCACATTCTCCTTGCCCTCTTTTGCCAAACCCCAGGCCTCCTGGAGACTGAATGAGTCTCTTCTGCTTGATGATCTGTGTATATAGGATCTTAAAGCGACAATCTCCAATTTTGCACTAGATCATGCAAATGACCCATCTCCCCCATTGACTAAGTGGGAGGCGCTCAAGTGCGTGATGCGCGGTACTCTGGTTAGGCATGGGGCACGTCTCAAGAGGGCAGCTTCAGCTAAATTATCATCCCTACTCTCACAGCTTCATGTTCTTGAGTCGCAACACAAGCAGTCTCAGCTAGAAGTGACCCTCAGAGAAATTATCATAGTGAGACAGGAACTGCTGTCTATTTTGAATGCAAAACACCGCTATTACAGACAAGTCACGGGTAAATTGTTTTATGAGTGGGGAAACAGGTCGGGACGCCTCTTGGCTAACACTCTGCGAGAAAGGAGATCCTCCCTCTATGTCCCCGCTATACGTTCTAAGAAGGGCACAGCCACCTACCTCACTCTGGAAATCCTGGAAACGTTTTGCTCATATTACGCGGATCTCTAAAACCTTCCCAAACCCTTAGCACTTGGCCCCCCCCCGACCCCTCCATACCCTCCCTCTCCCAATATATTGCAGATACTGAGCTCCCCTTCCTCCCTCCTGACGCCATTGCCTCCCTCGAAGCTCATTTCACCCCTGAGGAGCTGGAATGTGCGATTTCGGTGTTACCCACTGGCAAGAGCCCGGGGCCTGATGGCTACACAGTCAAATTTTACAAGGTCCTTCGGGGTGAACTGACTTCTCCATTACTCACGGCTTTCAATGACATCTCAGGCTCCTCGTCCATGCCCCCTTCCTTTCTACGTGCCTTTATTACTGTTATACCCAAGTCAGCGAAAGACCCTTTGCTCTGCTCTAGTTATAGGCCCATATCCTTGTTAAATTCCAATGCTAAACTGTTTGCGAAATTGATCTCAAATAGATTATCCTGCCACATGGAGTTCCTAGTCCACCCGGATCAAGTGGGTTTTATACGGGGTAGGGAGGCGAGAGATAACACTCTCTGTGCCTTCTCAGCTATACATTTAGCTCGCTAAAATAATAGGCCCCTTTTCTTGCTCTCTCTAGATGCGGAGAAGGCCTTTGACCGGGTGGACTGGAAATTCTTGGAGGCTTCCTTGTCTCAAATTGGCATAGGCCCCGCAATGAAATAACACATCATGGCCCTATATAGATCCCCCCTGGCCCAAATGCGTATAAACGGTCAATTTTCAACACCCTTCGGAATCAGTAAGGGTACGAGACAGGGATGCCCTCTCTCACCCCTCCTATATGTGCTGTGCATGGAGCACCTGCTAACGACGATTCCAAATAACCCCGATATCAGGGGACTGCCGACACCCCGAGGCCATTACAAATGCTCGACGTTTGCAGATGACGTCCTATTGTACCTGTCCTCCCCACTCATCTCTCTCCCGTCCTTGATGGCCACCATAACCACATTCTCCAAATACAGCAACTATAAATTGAACCCTTCAAAGAGTGAAGCCCTGAATGTCACCCTCCCTCCGGACATAGTTCACACCCTTAGATCCCTATACCCCTTCAAATGGCAACCGATTGCATTAAAGTATCTGGGTATACATGTCCCGACTAACCTATCAGACACTTACCAGGTCAATTTCCCTCCCTTACTACAAACTTTGCGTTCGGATCTCACCAGGTGGGAACGCAAGGATTTCTCCTGGCTGGGGCATATTAACATATTTAAAATGAATGTACTCCCCCGTCTCCTGTACCTCTTCGTGACTGTTCCCACGCTTGTCCCCAGCTCTTTTAACGAAGTGTCCTCGCTTCAGACTGCTTTCGTCTGGGGCCATAGACATCCGAGACTGGCCAGAAAATTCATGTGCAGACGCAAGGCGGAGGGGGGCCTGGCCTTACCAGATTGTCTGTCTTACTACCTGGCATGAACCTTTTGTGGAGGCCGGAAACCCCCTCCGCGTTGCGTGCGCAGACCCAACTACCCCCGATTATGGACTCCATAGCTAGAACCTGCTCAACCTATCTTTCCCACCATCCCCTGTTTACCCCTGATGGCCCTTTAACACCCATTTTTGGTAACCATGTGTTTCCACCTGCCCTGTCTTCCTCTCACTTTCTTTCTCTCAAATGCACTGATGGACCCACGTTCTGCTCGGTCTTGCTGGACAACGACCTCAAACGCCTCCATGACATTTTAGGATCCTCCCCGCACTCCATTATGCACAACTTTCAATATAATCAGCTCCGTCATTTTTACGCCTCTCACAAACACTCCCTCAGACTACATCGCCCACTCACTCAATTTGAGAGCCTGTGCACTCAGTCCTCAGCCATCCCACACGCCATAAGTGTTCTCTACCCCTTGCTCTTAGGTGCAGGTCCCGTGTCTACTCTACCTTTTTGTGCAGCGTGGGAGAGAGAGATGGGACAACCGCTGTCTGAGGGCGACTGGAAGCGTGCCTTCACCCATTGCTACAAGTCCTCAATTTCATGTTGGACACACGAAACCAATTATAAGATCTTATCCAGGTGGTATTGTGTTACGGCTCTCCTCTCAGGCATGTACCCGTCTGTACCAAATCTCTGTTGGAGGTGTGGACTACCGGGAGGGATGATGACACATATCTGGTTATCCTGCCCAAAGTTACATAGTTATTGGTCCTCCATTCTCCAAACAATACACTCCATTACTTCCCTACCCTTCCCAAAACCTCTGTCCGTTGTGCTACTCTCTATCCTCCCACAGTCCACTCTCCCATCCGCCTCTAAGCTAGCTAATTTCTTGCTGATGTCAGCCAGGGTGGTTATATCAAGACTTTGGAAGTCTACAGATCCCCCTACATACTCCTCCTGGCTCAAAGAAGTTTCTCAGGTGTGTCGAATGGAGGAACTACTGGCCGACTCCAGGAAACAAATCCTCAAATTTCAATAAATCTGGTCCCCATGGCTTTCCTATATGAACTCCCCTCAGTTTCGGGACCTTAATTGTACGGAGTGAGGTAAACCGCAACATACCCTAGGGGAGTGGGTGTCGGCGTTCCGATCCAACCGGTTAGTGCACACTCTGATCCCCCCCTCTTGTGTCTGTGGCCTGTTTTCTCTACCGCTCTCTTCTCCTCTACTCTCGTCCCAACACACCACCCCTCTATGCACCTACTTAACCTGCCAACTTACTATCCTTGGCCCCCTCCCACTGTGCCGTCTCCATCTTCTTTGCTCCCCCCTATTGTTGGTGCATACTGAACCTCCCTTTTTCTTTTTCTTTCTCTCATTTCCCCCTTACTCTCCTCTTCCATCTTGTCAAGCCAAGTAGTCCATAAATGACACATATTGCCTCATATTGCTCACTACAGGTGTCTTAGACATACTGTTAGATGATTGAGCTATTAGGTGCTGACCTGTAACCTCGACGATGACAAAATGAAGTACTTTTCTCTCTTTATTGTATGCATTTCTTCTGGACTCTATATTGCTCCTCACCTTGGGAGACTTACCGTTGTTATGCTCACACCCATAACGTGTTACGTTTACCATATGTTATGCTGATTGCATGTTTGTTACTTTGTTTTACTTGAAAATGGAATAAACATCTTAATCTTAAAAAAAAAATAAAAAAAAAATAAGAAGATGATGATGAACTTGACTCTTTAGACTCCTCCTCCTTGGGTACGCTGGTGGAGGCTTTAGGAGCAGACCTCGTCGGATTCAAGTTGAAGGGATCCGACTCCCAATCCGTTGACTGGAAATATTTGAAAGGAAGCTGTGTTGGGGCTGTTGGTCTGGTGACCGCTGCAGCCCATTCTCCATTAAGGCTCTGGACGGGGGTGTACTCCACAATTTCACCCACCTCCAAGGTGTAGAATTTCTTATGGAGATATGGCCTTTGCACTGCTCGACGGTTTACGAGGATGGTCTGCCCAGTGTGGCAGTCAAGGAGTGTCCCATAACCTCTGACCTTGTCGAACTTGGCCACAGTTGCTCTTCTCCTTTCTAACGGCTCCTCCCCTTCTCGGGGGTGATCCCATTTACGGATGTACAATGCTTCCATTTCTTTGGTATTTTATTGATACCGCACACTGTCTTCATAAGGCAAATGTACGTGCTTTGGAGCGTAGAGTACTTTGTATCGGGCCTTTAGCTTTTCCATCAATTCAGCCAGCTCGGCTTCATGACGGGCCCTTTCCCTCTCCAAAGTTGGGATTGGTGGGAGTGTCTTCCCAGGTAACGGTTGAAGTACTCTGTGCATGTACTCGATCAGCTCCGGCTCATCTCCGAACACCCATTGCGGCAATTTTGGTGAGCACGGTTGTGCACTTGGCAAGCTTGATTGAGGAATGACCTCAGGGCTGGAGGAGGAAGAATAGGCCGCCTCTGGCGGGGTACTCACAGCAGACTCCTCCGACGGGATCTCGGCCCACGAGCCCCAGGTTCTGTGGTGAGGGGACAATCTCACCGGTGACGCACCTCCAGGTGTCCCTGCACTGTTCGCTGGAGGTCTCTCTGGCCTATCGTCGTCATCATCAGGCAGTGTGGGAAGATTGCAGGCCCCCTCTTCGTCTAATGACAACCGCTGCAGACGGTCAGCAAGCTCTTGAAAAAGTTGGGCTGCGACTTCCACAACTTTCCGTGTTTCCGGCGCAATTTTGCCAACTTGACCACGTGGAACGCTGCTCTCCGCCATGTCTGTACTCTCCGGCTCTCTCTGCAAACTGAAGAGGTTGCTCTGCATGGCGCCTTTTATAGTAGGCTTCTCCAAAATGGCGCTGGGCAGGAAGGACGCTATCGGTGCAGCCCCGACTTCCGGTCCCTCCAGAAACGACTCCTGCATCTCCGAATTTCCGTTTCACCTGGCATACAGCCACTTGGCGTGGCGCAGCGCAGGCTTTCTTCGCGCACTTTTCCGGCAGCAGTTCGGCTCCGCCTGTGCCGACCGGACCAGAGGATCGCAGCATGAACTCATCAGTTTACACATTTCAACTGTAGACAAATCTTCGCCTCCCCCCTTACTTTTCTCTTGGCCCACAAGCACCGTTCTTGTACACAGCAACACATGAATAAAGTTTGCTTTCCTGGGGGGGGAGTACACTTTCACTTGTGGCAATAGTAGGCACACACCCGAATCCTGTTCGTGCAACGCCAAAAAGGCTTTGTGGTAGCCTTTGGGGGTGTATGGTAGTGGTGGTATGGTATCGGTATATGAGGGGTTAATGTTAACCCTATAGTTTGTGACGCCACGCTGAGGGCTGGTATGCACCTATCGCCCTTCCCAGTAATGATAGGTGCATGAAATGATTGAAGGTCCACAAGGAGATTGAACTTGAACAACTTTACTTAAGTGCTTGCGATACATCCAAGGCACAGTAACAGTCTCATACAAACAGTCCTTATATTGCTCAGTGACTGACAGTTGTTACGGACCTTGAACTAGTTAGAAAGTCTCTGAATTTAGGGTAGATATTTGCAGATCAATCCGGATTTAGGGGTTATATTAGGTCCGGTGATGCTGCAGAGTGTCTGGGGATTGATACACTCTCTATTCTGAATTACTCAGCCATTGCCACAAGGCTCGGGCCTAACTCACTGCGATAGTTGCTGCATAGATCCTTCTCGTTTGACAGCCCAGGAACAAGAGAGAGAAAACATGGCCGCCGCTCCCTTATATAGGCAGGGGGCGGGGTGAATCCGATTGGTCCGAACATCTGTCATTCACCATTACACAGAGTAATGGGATTGCATACGTCACCGGGCCTCCAAAGGTCCTTAAGCAGAATACCATAGAGTTTACCTAGTGTCGTGACCCGCAGGTCCTGCAACGCTATGGAACCAGTAATTAACCATTTATTTACATATATTACTATATTTACATCACCCTTACATAAATTACTAGGCTATTAGTTGGAATAGAGGCGACAAGGGGTAGGCTACACAACAGGGATCCCTACGTCCTAGGGACTCTGGCTATGGGGACCCACACATACATAGGATGCGGTACCGGGACACCACAAAATGAAATGCTAACATTTACATATCCTTAAATGATATGCATGGAATGGACAACTAAACTTTATAGCATTTACTTCTTTGACAAATATAGAGCAAGTTTATGGGGTTCTAAAAGCCAAAAATGGCACGCTCCTTAAGAAGCTAATGATAAATCTATCTATCACATACAAAAGCCAAAAGACAGCAGCACATCACAAAAAAACAGATGCACGGGTGCAGTCAGCTAGGAGCCCAGGTTCAGGAATCCATTTAGATATAACTAAAAAAGGCCGCAGCAACTCCAAATAAGGTGCAGAAAAAAGGTGCTTTATTCACACAATGTGAGGCGACGTTTCGGTTTGCTCACCAAACCATTTTCAAGCCTGAAAATGGTTTGGTGAGCAAACTGAAACGTCACCTCACATTGTGTGAATAAAGCACCTTTTTTCTGCACCTTATTTGGAGTTGCTGTGGCCTTTTTTGGTTATATATATATATATATATATATATATATATATATATGCAATAATCAAGAGAAAATAGCACACTAAAAATAAATAGATAAACAAACAAACAAACAAACAAACAGAAACCACACCAATCCAATAGGGTTTGGATAGAGCAGACAGCACCAGCAGATGCCACAACGGTCTCCGTACCGACACTAAATGCCTAATTCCTGGAGCAGACATTGAATCAATTGCTCTCAGATTAAATACTGTCCTTATTGCTACTTTTTCCTGCAATCTGTTCCTCTTGACAAAAGCATCCTCTAGATTTATGTAACCACTCCCCAGCTGTCTACACGGGTAGCAGCAAAGATATTTCACCATACAGCTGGGTAACAATTGTAATATTGCTACATCCCATTCCCTAAAAAACAACAAGAGGATGAGATTGAGCCGCGAACCTCTGCACATAAGGTCATTGTGATCAGTTCAACATGAAAGTGATGTGATTTGATTTTCTTTCGGGGAGGTGGAGTAGTATTTCAGAATTGCTTGTCTTCCCTTTTCTCCCTTATTAATAGTTGTCTTCAAAAGTTCTTTTACCCTTTTTTTTCTCATTATTGTCTGAAAAGGACAAAACTTTTTGGTGTGCAATAAAGTAACACCACTTTGATCTCTTGAACCATCGATGTGAGCTTTCTGCAGCTGAAATTGAGGCTTAAAACAATGTGCACTTTATTGTTGGCACTTGCTGAGCTCCGGAGACAGAAAAGACTGATTTATTAGCTTGTCAGGGGAAGCATTGTTGAAAGAGGCAATCAAAAAGCATTTACCTAGCTAAACCAAAATTACGGCCTTTTCACTGGCTAATTTGTATAACTCCCATGGAGGGACTTGGAAAGTGTTTGATGAGGCATAAAATGATGATTAATGAATTTATTGCCTTGCTTCTCATCAAACACAAAGTGCTATATACCCCACCCACCTTTTCTCTATGCAAGGCCACTCATAGCATAGACAGGAAAATCCTATTTCCAACCAGCTTGATAACAACTGTAATGCTGACCTATGGAATGACACTAACTGGGTCTGTGATTATTGGTATGCAGCGGTGGGGCCCTGGCTTTGAATCTTAACAAGGACAACATCTGCCTGGACTTTGTATTTTCTCACCATGTTTCTGGGGGTTTACTTCCAAATTCTCATGTTTCCATTTACACTCAAAAAAAAAAAAAAAAATACTAATAGGGTTGTTGACTTCCAATAAAATTGTCCCAAGTGTGTTTAAGATAGGAAATTTAGATTGGTTGGCATGAATGCTTGCAGTTTCTGAACAGTGTTGTGGAATACACTGGCACTATATTAAAAAAAAAGTGATACTTTTGTACAAAATTTCATATAAAATGTCAGATATCACAATTAAATAGATAGACCAGATGTATGAGGGGCTTGGGAATGACTGCGGCCTCTGAACTCTCTATAGTTATGCATTGGGTTTCCACTTGATTTTTTAGGCAAAAATAACCTATACTACTGCAAAAAACTCTGAGGGAGATTTATCAAAACCTGTCTAGAGGAAAAGTTCCTGAGTGGCTCATAGCAATCAATCACATTGCTTCTTTCATTTCTGAAAAAGCCTCTGAAAAATGAAAGAAGCGATCTGATAGGTTGTTGTGTGTAACTTTTCTTCTGGACAGGTTTTTATAAATCTCCTCCTCCATGTTGAGATGTTAGCTCAAAGCCAATAGGGAATTATGAAATGCCAAACCCGCTCGACATGTTTTACCTTGATATTTATTTTACTCTTCATTAGTGTTTTTTTTTCTGGCTCAGTGGCAATTTGTTTTATTATTTTTTTCAGGAAATCTTTCCCATAGACGTCTATGGGATGAAAAAATATCACCAACCACATTGCAGTGGGTGTTAAACATTGGTATTTTTTTCTGCCATGTCCCCACCCCCCTACAAATTCTTCGAGAAATAACCTTTTTCTTTCTGTTGACACAGCTGTATCGGGGGCACTGTTTTTATTTTCCTTTTTATGGTGTTTACCCTAAGGTTAAAATAATGTGTTAACTTTATTTCTTGAGTTGTAAAAATGCCACATGTATATTATTTTAAAATTTTTTAAAGAGTACCTGTCACCAAATAAAACTTTTAATATAGTGTGTAATTAGCTGACACTTTCCCATTCACTTGCTTTTAACATTATCAACATAAATATATTTCACTCCTTCCCGCAAATGGACTTATATTTACGTCCATTGCGGGCTCCCGCGGTATGATGTGCGCTCATTATACCCGGTGGGTCCCGGTTGCTATCAGCAATCAGGACCCGCTGATAATACCGGACATCGCCGATCAGGCTGATGTCCCATATTAACTCTTTTGATGCCGCCATCAAATTTGATTGCAGCATCTAAAATGGAGATTGCCATTGCCGGTTAGCTCAGTGGGCTGTTCAGGACTGCTGCGGTGAAATTGCAGAGTCTTGAACAGCTGAGAGGACAGCGGGAGGGTACTTACCAGCCTTTACGTTGTCTGATCGTTGCTTGATTGCTCCAAGCCTGAGATCCAGGCTTGAGCAATTGAGCACAGATAACACTGATCAATGCTATGCTATGGCATAGCATTGTTCAGTGTATGCAATCAAAATATTGCATGTAATTGTCTCCTGTGGGGAATAAAAAAAAAATGGAAAAAAGTTGAAAAAAAGTTAATAAATGTGATTTAACCCCTTCCCTAATAAAAGTTTGAATCACCCCTCCCATTTAAAAAAAAAAAATATGTAAAAAAAAAATTAAAATAAACATATGTGGTATCTCTGTGGTCAATCGCGTGCACGTAAAAAAAACTTCCAATGTAAAAAATTTTGTATTTTTGGTCACTTTTTATACCATAAAAAAAATGTATAAAAAGCGATCAAAAAGTCTTATCAAAACAAAAATGGTACATAAAAATGGCGATAAAGACTTCAGATCACAGTGCAAAAAATTAGCCCTCATACCACCCCGTATACAGAAAAGTAAAAAAGTTATAGGGGTCAGAAGTTGACAATTTTAAAAATAATAATTTTAGTGCATGTAGTTATAATTTTTTTAAGTAGTAAAATAAAATAAAACCTATATAAATTAGGTATCCTTGTAACCCTATGGACCTACAGAATAAAGATAAGGTGTCATTTGTAAGAAAAGTGCACTGCGTAGAATCGGACGCCCCCAAAATTTACAAAATGGCATTTCTTTCTTCAATTTTGCCCCACAAATATTTTTTTATGGTTTTGCTGTAGATTTTCTGGTGAAGTTATTAATGGTATTACAAAGTTAAATTGGTGGCGCAAGAAACAAGCCCTCATATGAGTCTGTAGGTGGAAATTTGAAAGGGTTATGATTTTTAGAAGGTGAGGATTAATGATGAGTAAATCGAATCTGATGAATCCGAATTCATTACAAATTTTAATAAAATTTGATTTGTAATGAATGTGAATATCGCGGCAATTCGATCACGCGAATCGCTTCATTAAACTCCATTTATTGCAGTCCAGGTGCCAGAGACCGGGCATCTAAAATGGTGTATCCACATGTGAGGACATGGGGCATGAGATGAGGACATGGGACAAGGAATCCTGGGAAGGTGGGAACAAGGGTGGGCGAGATGACCCTGAATCACATGTAGCATGCAGCCTATCAGCAGCCAGCCACCCCTGTGATGTCAAAGCCCTATAAATTCGGCAGCCATCTTGCGGCCAGTCACATCAGTGTTCTATTACAGAGAGAGAGGGACAGACAGCAGTGTGTTGCACAGAAAAGCATTTTTACAGCAGCGAGTCATCTCCTAGTCACATCAGCATTCTATTGCAGAGAGGGACAGAGAGAAATGTGTTGCACAGAAAAGCTTTTTTACAGCAGCGATTCACCAAATCCATAAGTACATCTAAGTGTTTTACCATTTGATCCTGTTAAAATCTTAAGGTCCTAGACACTGTGAAAGGCCAGGCAAAAGTACACACATGCTGGTGTTGTAGACAAATACTGTTTTAAGCGTACTGGAGCACATTGTCCTCCCCTCATGAGTGCATACCACATACATACATCTAAGTGGTGTACCATTTTGTTCCTGTTAAAGTCTTAAGGGCCTAGATACTGTGAAACGCCAGCCAAAAGTAGACAAATACTGTTTGAAGCATAATAAAGTGTATTGTACTCCCCTCATATACGCATGAAGTATGTCAGGCAGAGAAGTGCCGGGACTTGCACAGAGGAGAGGCAGAGGCCTAAATTCAATTTAATCACACACTGTGGGTCATAGCAGGATATAGAGACATTTAAGACATGTCCAGCAGGTCGCAGCAGACTAGGGGCGAGTGGCAGCAGGAGTCGCAGCGAGAGGCCTGAGCTCCCGGTATCAGCTAGCGGTCGTGTCTCGACCAGCAATCCATCTGACATCATCGATTGGTTAACATGGTCATCCACTTAATCACAAGTGACATCTGACAACCCCAGTCCATAGTCAGTGGGTTCCTAAGACACAACCCGCAGTCCTTGTCCTCCCATTGCCTCTGTCCTATGCTGTCCCCTCCCCCACAAAAGTATCTTATGCTGTGGGTTAAAGAGGCACTGTCATTGTTAAAAACTTTTCATATATTACAGGACTCATTATAATATGACATTTCACAATATACACCTGTTAAAAATAAAATTACATTTTCACCTGAAATTCAAGCTCAAAATAGCCGCCACAAGGGGTCGCCTGTCTTTTAGCCAGACAGACTAGTCTAGATTTGACAGCATACTGGATACCGGCCGTAAAGCAGATTAAAGCAAAAGCAAAAGGAGATTTCTATTGAGTGTATGCAAAACTACAGATAAAGGATGTGTGGACATGCTGGGAGCTGTAGTTTTACAACTGCTGGAGGCAACACTGCTCTAACACAGTTATTTACAAGCATTGCAGCTTCAGTTGTTACTAAACTACAACTCCCAGCATGCTGAAATAGTCAAAGCTTTCTCGGACTCCTGAATGACAAAGAAGTTGATCAGACATTCAGGAGTCTGAAAGATGAATGACACACATAGTGACAGCTATGCTGATTAGCATCCAGATTTACTAGGAGAAGATAAAACAGAAAATGCATTAAAAAATTCAAATGTATTCAAAAATTCTGTACTTTTATCTAAAAAATCCTTGCACCAATTTTATGAAGATCTATTCTTATATTTATACATTTTATCCTGTTATGAATTCACCATAATGTCTTCTGATTACAGCAGGCAAGCTCCAAGTATCTTCCTCTGACACATGACACAGCATGAAACCAGAGAGAAAAGGGTTACAGAGTAGAGAGTACTGATTGGCTGACTGCCCAGGGTTGCTCCTGTGAGGGAGACAGACTGACACGTCCCCTCCAGCCTGCACAATGAGAAAGTTACTCACCAGCAGATAAATGCTTATATCTCTGGATATATAGGTCCGAGACACATACAAATTATATGCACATGATCAGGATTGGGTCCTGAGTAACATATCACTTTTTTTCTTTTTTTTTTTTTTGCACTATGACAGATACGCTTTAAGCTCGTTTATTTAGTGAGGACGATCTAATAGAGGACCGTCAGCAGCTACTGTCCAGCAAAGAAGTGGAGGAGACATCCGCCGCTTCCTCCGCTAGGCAGGCAAGTAGTGATGAGGAGTAGTGTTGAGCTGCATAGGCCATATATTCAAATTTGCGATATTTCGCGAATATATGGACGAATATTCGTCATATATTCGCTAAATTCGCATATTCGTAATATTCGCGTAAAATTTTCGCATATGCGAAAATTTGCTTATGAAAAAATCTGCATAAACGGAAATTCGCATGTGCGAAAATTAGCGTAAGTGAAAATTCGCACATGCAAAAATTAGCATGTGCTAATTTTCACATATGCGAAAATTCGTACGCCAGTCTCACACAGTAGTATTAGAGCCTTCTTTACACCACACAAGCTGGAAGCAGAGAGGGATGATCATTGTGATGTGTACTGTGGAAAAAAAAAAAAAACAATATTCTTAATTACGAATATATAGTGCTATATTCGCAAATATTCGCCAATAAAATTTGCATTGCGAATATTCGCGAGCAACACTAATGAGGAGAGTGGCGTGGGAGGTGGTGTTGCGAGAGTTCAGGCTCCTGAAGCACACACTGTTGAGGAACCTGAGGAGGACATTAGTGACATGGAGACACAACTCCATGATGATGAAGTCGATCGCACTTGGGAGTTGGGTGCAAAGGGGCTTCATCATCATCATCATCATCATCATCATCATCAGGAGAAGAGGGTTGCAGGTTGCTTGTGAGGCAGCAGCTGAGCCAGCAAGGTTTTAGCATGGTTGGCAGTCAGCATGGGGGCAGAAGTGGAAAGCCTGGAGCCAAACGTGCCCGGGGTAGACCACCTGCTTCGCGGCAGCCTACCTTCCCGGGAGGTAGTGGAACAAGGGTTCCTGGAGTCGGCGGCAGTAGCAGTTAATCAGTGCGCACTGTTGGTGGCAAAATCAGCTACTCGGTGGTGTGGCAGTTTTTATCAAGCAACCAGAGGATGTTAACCTGGCCACATGCAAGATCTGTCGGCAGAAGGTGAAGCGTGGCCAGGGTCTCAATGTTGGCCCCATGGCCCTGTGTCAACATATGCAGCATCACAATAAAGCGGCCTGGGAGAATCGTGGCTCCAATGTGGGGGTCCAGCCTGCTGCATCACCCAGTGGCACACCACTCCCTGTTTCAGCCAGACAAGGCTCCACCACCTCAGCCGAAGGGAGCTGTGTCATACCCATTTTCTGTCGCTCCAGATGCTCCTGCTCCTCCTACTTCGAGTCAGTCATTCCGCCAGCAATCCATCAGCGAAGCCTTCTCCAAGAGAAAACAGTATGTGCCCACTCATCCAATGGTGCAGAAGCTGAATGTGCTCCTTTCCAAGTAGCTGGTGCTGCAGTCCCTCCCTTTGCAAGTGGTGGACTCTACACCTTTCAGAGAACTGATGGCTTGTGCCAAGCCGAGGTGGAGAATCAAAAGCCGTCATTTCTTTGTGAAGAAGGCAGTACCAGCCCTGCACAATTTTGTGGAACAGAAGGTGGGCCTGTCCTTGAGCCTGTTGTTGTGTACCAAAGTGCACGGCAGCGTCGACGTGTGGAGCTGTGACTACGGTCAGGGACAATACATGTCCTTTACAGCCCACTGGGTGAATGTGGTTCCTGCACAGCCACAACAGCAACTTGGACAGGTCACACCACTTCCGCCTCCACGCACTCCGGCCATTGGTCCTGTGACATTGTGCGACTCCGCCTCCTCATCCTCCACTGTGTCCTCAGCCTCCACTACATGGACAAGTCCGCTACGCTGTTCTTCACATCGTTTGCCTTGGCGAATGGAGTCACAAAGGGGAGGAACTGCTAAAAGGTATTCATCAAGAAATCAAATCAAGGCTTACTCCACAAAAACTGGAAATGGGAACCATGGTGACTGACAACGGGAAGAACATCTTGTCTGCGCTGCGACAAGGAAGCCTGAGCCATGCGCCCTGCATGGCACACTTATTCAATATGGTTGTCAAGCGCTTCCTAAAGTGTTAACCCCATCTGCCAGACATCCTAACAATGGGAAATAAACTTTGCATGCACTTCAGCCACTCTTACATTGCAAAGCACACCCTGCTTGAGCTGCAGTGTCAGAACGATATCCCCCAACATAGTGTAATTTGCGACATTTCCACACATTGGAATTCCCCCCTCTATGTGTTGGACTGACTATACAAACAGAGAAAAGCCATCACCGATTACTTGATGATCCAAGCGTATGGGGGACTCCCCTGTGTAACTTCAATGTCAACCAGTGGCAGCTCATGCGTGACACCTGCCATTTACTCAGGCCCTGTGAGGAAGCCACATTATTGGTCAATCGGCAGCAAGAGGAGCTAGAGGAGCTAGAGGGTTATGAGGAAGGCGAGACAGAGGACCCAGACACACCTTGGCAGTATGCAGTGTAGATGGAGGCTGGGAGTCCCTCCGAATCACTTGTACAAATGGCACAATGTATGCTCACTTGCTTGAGAAGTGACCGCCGAATTGTCACCATTCTGCAGTGGGATAACTTCTGGCTCTTCACCTTGTTGGACCCTCACTACCGGCATAAAATGGGGGCTTCTTTCTCACCCACTGAAAGGGAGGACAAACTGACTTACTACAGAGACCACCTACGTAGTCAGTTGGCCAATGCCTATCTGCGCCATCGTCCATCCTCTCGCAGGTCTGACTCAGGGGGGCACTCTGCACTCACCTTCCACTGCCATGGCTGCTGGGGAGGGGAGGGGTAGGGTGGCAGTAGCAGTACCATCTCCATCAGCAGCAGCCTGAGTCTACAGTCACTGATGAGTAGCTTTCTTCACCCGCATAGTGAGGCAACTCATCAGCAGCAGGTAGACCTGGAGCAGGACCTGGTGAGGTGTGGTGGCATACCTTGACATGACCATGCCAACACACCTTAAAGATCCACTCGACTTCTGGGCAGCCAAACTCGATTTGTGGCCGCAACTAGCAGAGTTTGTCCTGGAAAAGCAGTCCAGCCTGGCCAGTAGTGTGCCATGAGAGCATGTGTTTAGTGCAGCAGGGGCCATTATAACCCCAAGGAGAACTAGCCTGTCCGTGAAAAATGTGGAGAGACTGCTCTTTGTGAAGATGAATCAGGCATAAATCACTTGGTAACTCTTGCCAAGAAGAGAATTAATAAGGCGAGAGTAGGGCCTTACAGGGAAAGTTTTTTTTACCCCCATGTGCTACAATGGACAAAATGTTGTTCCCTTCCACCTTTTCAAGGAAAGTGTTACTCGTCTTTAAAAGTGTGGCCCCACACAGGAACCTCTCCCTATTTCAACCCAAAAACTCTGGGAAATGGCAGTGTTTGCAGGTGGAAAAATGGAGAGGTTCCTGTGTGGGTCCTCCCTTTTTAGGGCAAGTAACACTTGCCAAGAAGGGAATTAATAATGTGAAAGTAGGGCCTTACAGGGGAAGTTTTTACCCCTACCAGTTACAATGGACCATACATTGTTCCCTTCAACCTTTTTTTTGCACACCTTTCCTTTTGTTTGATTTTAAAAAAAAACATGTGGGTACATATATTTTACCCTAAGAATATTATTTGTGGTCGTGGCTAAAATGTGCATGAACTGCGTGGGATTAGTCCCTATAATAACCAATAATATGTAATAATGATAATAACGATGACAGTACTAACAATACTAGTAATGACGATAATGTAATGATTAACGATGATATTAATAGCAATAATGATAACACTATTTAATACAACAATAATACCAATGCTACTAATATAACAACAACAAGAATGATAATATCATGCTTACAGCGGTCAGAATTAAGCCCAAAACCGTGATTGTGGGCATGCCTATTGAGGGTCCACCCTTAGTAAAGAATAAGAAAAGGGAGGGTTGGGCAGCTGCGCCAAAATGTCCGACACACCCTTCCAGTATGCAGGAGGGCGTTATATATCCACTTGCCCCTCCCACAAATACAGCCTTAACAGGCTTTCACTTGTAGTCGTGGCTAAAACGTGCACGAACTGCGTGGGATTAGTCCCTGCAATAACCAATAATATGTAATAATGATACTACCGATGACAGTTCTAACAATGCTAGTAATGACGATAATGTAATGACTCTAACAATGATATTAATAGCTATATAATGATAACACTATTTAAAACAATAATAATACCAATGCTACCAATATAACAACAAGAATGATAATATCATACTTACAGCGGTCAGAATTGTGCCCCAAACCGTGACCTATAGAGGGCCAAAAAGCCTGTCAGTAATCAAACCCATTATCATGTACCTTGTCCTCGAACACCAGACCCACCTGGCCTTAGCTTTACTGACTATCTGGAACCATATGATGACGTCCTTGAAGCTGCGGGGGCGTACCTGTGCCCGAGCAAGACTCCCTCAACTGGCTGGAAATAATGTATCTGTACCTGTACAAAGATATTGCTTAACATGTTAGATTTTAGCAAACCTTAACCTCTTGCAAGGGCCTGCCTAAAAAGGGCCAAAAACCCAAACAATATCCTTTGACTCCCAACCACGACTTGTGCCAGTGATATTGTTACTCTTAAAACGTGTCAATTACAATAAAACGCAGTGCACTCCCCCCCCCCCCCGCAGACGTAGCAGGCATAACGGATGTCCTGTCACCTATGTGACAACATATTGCTCTTAAGTCTTATCCAAAACAATAACTGCATAGTGCATCCCTCTACAAACGTGGTAGGGAACGAGGTATACCTATGTATGACGGTATTAACACTCTAAAGACTTACCAGTAACCAATGCCCAGTGCATCCCCCCTGCAGGCATGGCAGGCATAACAGGTATACTACCAACTAATTGTCAAGCATTGTTGCTTTGAATACTTACCAAAAACGTTTCAGTAACAATAACTATGCAGTGCATCCCCTGCAGATGTGGCAGGCATTATAGGTATACTACCGCCTATATGACATGATGTTATTTCTCTGAAAACGTGTCAGTAACAATGATCACGCAGTGCATCCCCCTGCAGACGTGGCAGGCATGATAGGTATACTACCGCCTATATGACATGATGTTATTGCTCTGAAAACATGTCAGTAACAATAACTATGCAGTGCATCCCCCTGCAGATGTGGCAGGCATTATAGGTATACTACCGCCTATATGACATGATGTTATTTCTCTGAAAACGTGTCAGTAACAATGATCACGCAGTGCATCCCCCTGCAGACGTGGCAGGCATGATAGGTATACTACCGCCTATATGACATGATGTTATTGCTCTGAAAACATGTCAGTAACAATAAATACTCATTGCATCCCTTGCAGACGTGGCAGGCAAGATAGGTATCCTAGCCTATATGACATAATGTTATTGCTCTGAAAACGTGTCAGTAACAATAACAACGCAGTGCGTCACCTGCAGACATGGCAGGCATGATGGGTATTAGATCACCTATGAATTAAGAAGTAATAACTCTGAAAACCATTGTAAAGTAAAGTAGAGGCTACACATCTATCTAATCAAGCTAATCATAATACTAACGAATGAGGGAAACTGATTTTTTTTTTTTTATAAACTACTGTGATACTAATGCTATTGATACAAAAGTGTACAAATCGGCCGTGGTAACATATAGCCGGAATTTCAGCTAAAATAACAAACATAGTAACACACATCTAGAAAACATACATAATTTCAAAAGGTATCTAACGCATGGAATGACGGCCAAGTAATGTACGAATGTTATGTAACGTATAGGTGGTGAAGCTTATTGACATCTGAATATACCTATGACCATATGCACATTATAATATATGCATCGTAATTGACATTAACATAGCTCTGTGTGCTAAGAACGTAAGTGCAAGTAAATGCTATCAAAACACATAGAAGAGCAGTATGAATACTCTGAACGTATGGCCAGTATAATGCTATCTTCTTGTATCGAATGAAAATTAAGAGCATATAACCAGTGAAAAAGGTATGAGTGTAAATGCTATGACCATGAAACCGAATGATATATGCGAACGTACCGTAGAAAGACATGAGAGTATACACCGGGAACAGCTATGCGTATGTACAGTATACAATTATATAGGTACGAGCCTCATGAATACACAAGCATTTGAACCAAGTGGATGTACAGCATAAATGCTGTGCGCAAAGTTCAGTATAATATAAACACCATAGGTTTATGCACGACATGAAAGCTATGGGCTTGTACCGTATGAATGCTACAAGTGCCTGAACAGTGTTAATGCTAAGAGTGAAATACCGTGAGAATGCTATGAACATACAAACCAAATAAATTATGTAAGTGAAGTACCATAGACATGCTTTGAGCGACTGTACCCTAAAAGGATTAAGAGAATGAACCATGTAAAAGCAATGAGAGTATATACCATGAAACTGCTATTAGCGTATGTACAGTATATGACTAAACATATGAGCCTAATGAATGCTACGTGCATATGTACAGCACAATACTACAAGCGATTGTACCGTGTACTATAACCAGCATAAAAGCTGACCACTAAGTATAGGATGGATACCATGTGTGTTTGCACAGTATACAAGCTATGGGCTTGTACCGTATGAATACTATCAGAGTCAAACAGTATAGATGCTATGGTTGTAAGTACCATATAAATGCTATGAGTATACTACTATAATGATATGAACAAATGTACCGTAGAAATGCTGTGAACGGCTAATGCTGTAAGTAAATGTACCGTATGCTATGAGTGTAATTGCTGTGAATCTGTTATAAGCGTGTGTGCAGTATACAACTATAACTTGTGAGCCTTCTAAATGCCACAAACATATATGCAGTACCAAAACTACGAGCATTAGAACCCTGTGCATGCATAGCATAGATAGTGACAGTGTAAATGCCAAGAACGTGTGAACAATAAAAGCTGTGGGCGTATGCACTGTACAAAGATCTGCACTTGTGTACCGCATAAATGCAATAATCGTACGATCAGTATGAAGCTACGAGTGTGTGGTAAGTAAGAGTGCATGTGTAGCAGGAATGATTAGAGTGTATGTGTAGTTTAAATGGTAAGAGCAAATGTGCAATATAATTGCTATGCACCCATGTACAGCATAAATGCTATAAATGTATAGCAGTACAATGCTACTGGCGTATGACCAATGAACACTAAAATATGACCAAAATATGTAAAAGCTATGAGCGTAACATAGCGTGGAATGAAAACACTATTTTCATATTAATCCTTCCTGTACTTATTAGCTGCTGAATACTACAGTGGAAATTCTTTTCCATTTGAAACACAAAGCTGTCTGCCGACATTATGAGCACAGTTCTCTCTGCTGACATCTCTGTCCATTTTAGGAACTGCCAGAGTAAAAGGAAATCCCCATAGCAAACATATGCTGTTCTGGGCAGTTCCTAAAATGGACAGAGATGTCAGCAGAGAGCACTGTGCTTGTGATGTCAGCTGACAGTTCTGTGTTTCAAAAAGAAAAGAATTTCCGCTGTAGTATTCAGCAGCTAATAAGTACAGGAAGGATTAAGATTTTTTAATAGAAGTAATTTACAAATCTGTTTAACTTTCTGGGTTTTAAGGTCCCAGGACGTCCCCGGATGTCCTGGCGTTTTCCGGTCCCTGCCGCCCGCTGGGCAGAGATCGGAAGCGGATGCCTGCTGAAAGGCTTCAGCAGGCATCCAGGGCAAATGCCGATGCCCACCATGTCGGCGATCGTCGCCAATCGCGAGGGAAATTGCCCCTGCGATCTGCGGCGTTACCGGGCTGGTTACCGCCCAGTAATTTTGCATGATCCCGGTTGTCACAGACAGCCAGGACCATGCTGAAGTATAGGTTGCGAAGTATAGGTCAGCTAACCGACCAATCGGAGGGGGGGGGGGGGGCGGTTACTTCCTCCCGCCCTGCCCGGCCCCTGGAAGTCCGGAGAGAACGGGAGGAAGACCGGAGGACGTGGCGGGGGACGGGGGAGTGCTGGGGCCGTAAAGCGATCTGGACTGCTCCATCTGGTCCCCTTACACTACAACTCCCAGCATGCCCAGACAGCCATTGGCGTCTGGGCATGCTGGGAGTTGCAGTTTTGCAACTTCTGGAGGTCCACAGTTTGGAGACCACTGTGCCTTTCCAGATGATTCAAAACTACAGATCCTCAGCATGCCCTTACTGTCCAGGCATGCTGGGAGTTGCAGTTCTGTAACATCTGGCCCTTCAGATGTTGCAGAACTACAACTCCCAGCATGCCTGGACAGTTTTGGCATACTGGGAGTTGCAGTTTTGCAACATCTGTAGGGCTACAGCTTGAACAACACTACACAGTGGTCCTCAAACTGTTCTCCTCTAGCTGTTGTGTAACTACTACTCCCCATATTTCTTTCGGCTGTCTGGGCATGCTGGGAGTTGTGGTTTTGCAACAACTGGAGGCACACTGGTTGGGAAACATTGTCTGTTTCCTAACTCAGTGTTTCCCAACCCTTGTGCCTCCAGCTGTTGCAAAACTGATAGACCGTGCATGCTAGGAGTTGTAGTTTTGCAACAGCTGTAGGTTCCCCCCCCCCCTGTGAATGTACAGGGTACATTCACATTGGCAGGGGGCTTACAGTGAGTATCAGGCTGCAAGTTTGCGATGCAGCAAATTTTGCGTGGCAGCTCAAACTCGTAGCTGGAAACTCGCTGTAATCCCCCGCCCGTCTGACTGTACCCTTAAAACACTACACTACACTAACAAAAAATAAAATAAAAAGTAAAAAACACTACATATACACATATTTCTACACAGCCCCCCTCCCCTCCCCAATAAAAATGAAAAACATCTGGTACGCCACTGTTTCCAAAATGGAGCCTACAGCTGTTGCAAAACATCAACTCCCAGTATTGCCGGACAGCCGTTGACTGTCCAAGCATGCTGGGAGTTTTGCAACAGCTGGAGGCATCCTGTTTGGGAATCACTGGCGTAGAATACCCCTATGTCCACCCCTATGCAAATCCCTAATTCAGGCCTCAAATGCACATGGCGCTCTCACTTTGGAGCCCTGTCGTATTTCAAGGCAACAGTTTAGGGCCACATATGGGGTATCGCTGTACTCGGGAGAAATTGCCTAACAAATTTTGTTGGGCTATTTCTCCTTTCACCCCCTTATGAAAAGGTGAAGTTGGGGTCTACACCAGCATGTTAGTGTAAAAAAATAATTTTTTTACACTAACATGCTGGTGTTGCCCTATACTTTTCATTTTGACAAGAGGTAAAAGGGAAAAAAGCCCCCCCAAAATTTGTAAGGCAATTTCTCCCGACTACGGAGATACCCCATATGTGGGCGCAAAGTGCTCTGGGGCGCACAACAAGGCCCAGAAGGGAGAGTGCACCATGTACATTTGAGGTGATTTGCACAGGGGTGGCTGATTGTTACAGCGGTTTTGACAAACGCAAAAAAAACAAAACCCCACATGTGACCCCATTTCGGAAACTACACCCATCATGGAATGTAATGAGGGGTGCAGTGAGAATTTACACACCACTGGTGTCTGACAGATCTTTGGAACAGTGGGCTGTGCAAATAAAAAAATTTGTACAGCCCACTGTTACAAAGATCTGACAGACACCAGTGGGGGATAAATGCTCACTGTACCCCTTGTTACGTTCCTCAAGGGGTCTAGTTTCCAAAATAGTATGCCATGTGTTTTTTTTTTTTTTTGCTGTCCTGGCACCATAGGGGCTTCCTAAATGTGACATGCCCCCCGAGACAAAATTTGCTCTCCAAAAGCCAAATGTGACTCCTTCTCTTCTGAGCATTGTAGTTCGCCCGTAGTGCACTTCAGGTCCACATATTGGGTACCTTCATACTCAGAAGAGATAAGGTTACAAATTTTGGGGGGTCTTTTCTGCTATTAATCCTTGCAAAAATGTGAAATTTTGGGGGAAACACACATTTTAGTGAAAAGATTTTTTTTTTTTTACATATGCTAAAGTCGTGAAACCCCTGTGGGGTCTTAAGGCTCACTTAATTCCTTGTTACGTTCCTCAAGGGGTCTAGTTTCCAAAATGGTATGCCATGTGGTTTTTTTTTTGCTGTTCTGGCACCATAGGGGCATCCTAAATGCAACATGCCCCCCAAAAACCATTTCAGAAAAATCTCTCCAAAATCCCCTTGTCGCTCCTTCGCTTCCGAGCCCTCTAATGTGCCCGCCGAACAATTAACATAGACATATGAGGTATGTGCTTTCTCGAGAGAAATTGGGCTACAGATATAAGTATAAATTTCACCTTTTACCCCTTGTAAAAAATCTAAAATTGGGTCTACAAGAACATGCGAGTGTAAAAAATTAAGATTGTGAATTTTCTCCTTCACTTTGCTGCTATTCCTGTGAAACACCTAAAGGGTTAAAACGCTGACTGAATGTCATTTTGAATACTTTGGGGGGGGGTGCAGTTTTTATAATGGGGTCATTTGTGGGGTATTTCTAAGATGAAGACCCTACAAATCCACTTCAAACCAGAACTGGTCCCTGAAAAAGTTTGAAAATTTTGTGGAAAATTGCTGCTGAACTTTGAAGCCCTCTGGTGTCTTCCAAAAGTAAAAACACATCAATTTTATAATGCAAACATAAAGTAGACATATTGTATATGTGAATAAAAAAAAATATTTGGCATATCCATTTTCCTTACAAGCAGAGAGCTTCAAAGTTTTTCATAAAATTTTGGGATTGTTCACCAAGAAAGGATGCAAGTTACCACAAAATTTTACCACTATGTTAAAGTAGAATATGTCATGAAAAAACAATCTCGGAATCAGAATGATAAGTAAAAGCATTCCAGAGTTATTAATGCTTAAAGTGACAGTGGTCAGATGTGCAAAAAACGCTCTGGTCCTAAGGTGTAAAATGGCTGGGTCCTTAAGGGGTTAAGGACCAGGCCAATTTTATTTTTGCGGGTTTTTTTTCTCCTCGCCTTCTAAAATCCATAACTCCTTTATATTTCCATCTACAGACCCATGTAGATGTAAGGGCTTGTTTTTTGCGTGACCAATTGTACTTTGTAATGAAACCTCTCATTTTACCATAAAATGTACGGCGAACCCCCCAAAACATTTTCTAGGGAGGAAATTTAAATGAAAACCAAAATTTTGCACAGTTTGGAGGGTTTTCCTTTCACACTATGCACTTTACGGTAAAAATTACATGTGTTCTTTATTCTGTGGGTCAATACAATTAAAATGATACCCATGGCTAGATACTTTCATATATTTGTACCGCTTAAAAAAAAACTAAAACTTCTTGTACAAAATCAGTAATCTAAAATCGCCCTATTTTGACCACCTATAACTTTTTCATTTTTCCATATATAGGGTGGTATGAGGGATAATTTTTTGCGCCGTCATCTGTACTTTTTATAGATGGCACATTTGCATATATAAAACTTTTAGATCATTTTTTATTAATTTTTTTTCAAATAAAATGTGATAAAAAAGCTGCATTTTTTTTACGTTAACGCCATTCACCGTATGGGATGATTAACATAATATTTTGATAGTACAGACATTTACGCATGCAGCGATACCAAATATGTTTATTAAAAAAATTACGCTTTTTGGGGGTAAAATGGGAAAAACTGACAATTTTAATTTTTATTGGGGGAGGGGATTTTTCACTTTTTTTTACTTTTTATTATTACTAGAGATGAGCGAACTTACAGTAAATTCGATTCGTCACAAACTTCTCGGCTCGGCAGTTGATGTCTTATCCTGCGTAAATTAGTTCAGCCTTCAGGTGCTCCGGTGGGCTCGAAAAGGTGGATACATTCCTAGGAAAGAGTCTCCTAGGACTGTATCCACCTTTTCTAGCCCACCGGAGCACCTGAAAGCTAAACTAATTTATGCAGGAAAAGCCATCAACTGCCGAGCAGAGAAGTTTGTGACGAATCGAATTTACTGTAAGTTCGCTCATCTCTAATTATTACATTTGTCAACTTTTTTTTTACACTTTTTATGTCCCCATAGGGGACTATCTATAGCAATCCTTTGATTGCTAATACTGTTCAGTGCTATGTATAGGACATAGCACTAGTGTTTAGCGGCATAGGCCATATTCGAATTCGCAAATATTCGCGAATATATGGACGAATATTCGTCATATATTCGCGAATATTCGCATATTCGTAATATTCTCGTCTCTTTTTCGCATATGCGAACATTCACGTATGCTAAAATTAACATATGCGAAAATTTGCATATACAAAAATTAGCATAAGTGAAAATTCGCATACGCGAAAATTCGCATACCGGTCTCACACAGTAGTATTAGAGCCTTCTTTACACCACACAAGCTGGAAGCAGAAAGGGATGATCACTGTGATTTGTAGTGTGGAAAAAAAAAAATATTCGTCATTACGAATATATAGTGCTATATTGGCGAATATTCGCGAATTCGCGAATATGCGATATTCGCGAATAAAATTTGCATTGCGAATATTCGCAAGCAACACTACATAGCACTGATCAGCATTATCAGTCATCTTCTGCTCTGGTCTGCCAGAGCCAGGTGAGGGGACCTCTGGCCACCATGCTGGATGATCGGATCGCCGCGGTAGCGCTGCTGGTGATCCGATCATCCATTCAAAGTACCGCACTGCCGCAGATGCTGTGATCTGTATTGACCATGGCATCTGAGGGGTTAATGGCGGACATCTGCGCGATCGCAGATTTCAATCGTTCCGATGCTCGCGGTCATCCACAGGACGTAAATGTACGTCCTGATGCGGGAAGTCCCGCCAAACCAGGACCTACAGTTGCCTCCGTGGTCGTTAAGGGGTTAATGTAATTTTTATTTAACTTATTTTTAATATATTTTAATTTTTTTAAATCCTTTTTTGAGGACCCATTCTGGTGAGCATCGAGCTGGCGGTCCCCCGCGAGGTGAGCTACCACCTGTCCCATCCCCTGCCTCGCAACGCTGCCCCCCCCCGACTGTATTGCTCTGTGTGGAACTGCAAATCTTTCATTTAATCTGTTATGGTTCATTGTTATCGCTCCAACCTGTTTCATTGGATTCTTGTGGTAATTCCAGAGGTAATATATGAAGACGACCATGGGGCCTCAGTCTTGAAAAGATTACAGATGTTAGATGTTTTAAAATTTAAATAGAAGATGTTGAATAGATTCACAAGTTTAATGTGCCAGCAACATGAGGAGATCACATGGCTGCACAATGACAGAGCCTGGTTATTGGAATAGCCAAACTTTAAATCCTTTTTTGAGGACCTATTGGAATGCAAGTCTGCATTAATTCCAGCTCCAATAGTGTATAAATGCTGCAGTGTAAACTATGGCAAAGCTCCTAGTTGTATCTTAAAATAAAGCTGGCGGTCCTCCGCGAGGCCAGCAACCACCTGTCCAAGCCTCAGCATACCCCCATGCTCTGAGTGTCCACTTGTAAAGGGAGAGACTGCAGTACCAGCAACTTGGATAGGAGTATATTCAGCTCCCGTGCCGTTGGATAATTGGGCACATAAAGCTAGAAGTGGCTGCAGTGAAAAAGCTCATACTTGTATCTTAACATCAGGCTGCCGGTCCGCGAGGCGAGCTACCACCTGTTCCAGCCCATGCCTCTTAGCACCCCCCCCCCCCCCCGACTGTGAAAGTGCAAATGTTTCATTTAATCAGTTATGGTTCATTGTTATTTCTCCAACCTGTTTGATTGGGTTCTTGTGGTAGTTCCACAGGTAATATATGATGTCGACGACAATAGAGCCTCAGTCTTAAAAAGATTACATCAATTGTTTTTTACATTTAAATTCAAGATTTTGGTTAGATTCACAAGTCTAATGTCCCGACTGCCCGAAGCGTTTACTTTCTTCTAATACTGTATGACCACAAAACCCAATATAACAAGGAGTCACATGGCAGCACAATGACAGATCCTAGAGGTGGCAGCAGCCCGACGAGACCATAGGGCCCCACAATAGAAAATTTTAAATAGATTAAAATCGTAAAAGTTTAATTAAAGGTGCCAACATCATTAGAAGACCATATGGTGGCACAATGACACAGCCTGGAGGTGGCAGCAGCATGAGGAGACTATAATGTGCCCCTTAACCTCTGAAGACGTGACATCTGTGATGAAACATGTTAGGGAGGCATGGTGAATTTTTAAACAGACAGCATCAGCACTTCTCAACAGCACATTCTGCATGATGTGCTGTTTTATACCAAGTTAATTCCTAGTCCTGCTGGACAGTTATATACAAGTCAAACAGAGAGCTTTTGATGCTGGTTTTTTAATTCAATATCAGCTCACTTTTTCTATATGATTCATGTTTAAAATAAAAGTTAAGTTTTATTAACCCCTTAAGGACCCGGGCTTTTTCTGTTTTTTCATTTTCAATTTTTCCTCCTTAACTTTAAAAAATCATAACTCTTAAAAATTTTCACCTAAAATTCTATATGATGGCTTATTTTTTTGCGTCACTAATTCTACTTTGTAATGACATTAGTCATTTTACCCAAAAATCTACAGTGAAACGGGAAAAAAAATCAATGTGCGACAAAATTGATGAAAAAACACTATTTTGTAAGTTTTGGGGTCTTCCGTTTTTACGCAGTACATTTTTGATGATACCTTATCTGTATTCCGTAGGTCCATACGGTTAAAATGATACCCTACTTGTATAGGTTTGATTTTGTATCACTTCAGAAAAAAATCATGAATACATGCAGGAAAATTTATATGTTTAAAATCGTCATCTTCTGACCCCTATAACTTTTAATTTTTCTGTGTTCAGGGCGCTTTGAGGGCTCATTTTTTGCGCCGTCATCTGAAGTTTTTATCAGTACCCTTTTTGTTCTGATCAGACTTTTTGATCACTTTTTATTCACTTGTTTGTGGTATAAAAAGTGATCAAAAATGCGCTATTTTGGACTTTGGATTTTTTTTGTGCGCATACGCCATTGAACGAGCAGTTTAAAAAGCGGTATATTTTTATAATTCGGACATTTCCGCACGCGGCGATATCACATATGTTTAATTTTATTATTATTTACACTGTGTTTTTTTTTATTCTTGGAAATGCCGGGTGATTCAAACTTTTAGGGGAAGGGATAATTGAAAGGGTTAATGATTTTTTTTACACTTTTCTTATGCAATATTATAGCTCCTATAGGGGGGCTATAACATTGCATTAACTGATCTTTTACACTGATTGATCCATCTCCATAGGAATGGATCAATCAGTGTTTTCGGCGATTGAATGCTCAAGCCTGGATCTCAGGCTTGAAGCATTCATTCGGCGATTGGACAGCACAGGAGAAGGTAAGAAGACAATTATACCGCGGCGATCCCGAACAGCTCCCTGAGCTAACCGGCAACTTTCACTTTCGTTTTTAGCCGCGCGGCTCAGCTTTTAGAGGCACCGTGTGACCGCGGGACCCAGGATGTACCCATACATCCTGCTATTTTAAATGTACAATTTTAAATGTATTAATTTTCCTGCATGTAGTTATGATTTTTTCCAAAAGTATGACAAAATCCAACCTATATAAGTAGGGTATCATTTTAACTGTATGGACATACATAATAAAGATAAGGTGTCATTTTTGCCGAAAAATGTACAGCGTAGAAACAGAAGCCCCCAAAATTTATAAAATGGTGTTTTTTCTTAAATTTTGTGATTTTGTGATGATTTTTTTTTCCGTTTCGCCATAGATTTTTGGATAAAGTGACTAATGTCATTACAAAGTAGAATTGGTGGCGCAAAAAATAATCCCTAATATGGATTTTTAGGTGCAGAATTGAAATTGTTATGAATTCTAAAAGGTAAGGAGGAAAAAACGCATTGCAAAAACAGAAAACCGCTTGGTCCTTAAGGGGTTAAGATAAAGTTTCATTTAATGTGCTGGCAGCATGAGGAGACCATAATGTGGCAGAATGACCCAGCCTGGAGGTGGCAACAGCCTGACGAGACCATAGGGCCTCACAATTGAAAAGATTAAAGATATTTTGGAAACTTTTAATTGAAGATTTAAAATAGATTAAAATAAAGTTTCATTTAATGTGCCAGCAGCATGAGGAGACCCCATGACCAAGGTGTGTCTGGGTCCTCTGTTTCATCTTCCTCCTCACCCTGTAGCTCAACAGCCTTCTTCTGCTTCTCCTCTCCTGTCAATATTCGCATTTCTAATTTTTATCGCGAATATCGCAAATTCACGAATATTGCAAATATATTTGCTATATATTCGAAATTATGAATATTCACTTTTTTCCGCATATGCGCATATTAGAATGATAGATCAATTAGAATGATGCAAATACACTTGTCAGAGGTTATCAACAACATCCCTAGCAACCAATAGTAAAGTTGCCCACCCCGTCACTGTTTTCTTCCTCGAATACGCGAATATGCAAATATTCACATATTCGAATATGCAAATTCACATATTCGAATATGCGAATATAACGAATATGCAAAATTCTCGAATATAGGACGAATATTCGTCTATATATTCCCAAAATTTCGTGAATTCAAATATGGGCAATGCCGCTCATCACTACAGATGACTAGTGTTGCTCACGAATATTCGCAATGCAAATTTTATTCGCAAATATCGCATATTCACGAATTCGCGAATATTCGTGAATATAGCACTATATATTCGCAATTCCGAATATTGTTTTTTTTTTTTTTTTTTTCACAGTAAACATCACAGTGATCATCCCTCTCTGCCTCCAGCTTGTGTGGTGTAAAGAAGGCTCTAATACTACTGTGTGAGACTGGCATCCGAATTTTCGCATATGTGAAAATTTGCATATGCTAATTTTCGCATATACAAATTTTCGCTTATGCTAATTTTCGCATATGCAATTTTTCGTTTATGCTAATTTTAGCATATGCTAATTTTCGCATATGCGAATATTCGCATATACAAAAATAAAACGTAAATTTTCGCATATACGAAAATAAATGCAAAAATTACGAATATGCGAATTTAGCGAATATATGACGAATATTCATCCATATATTCGTTAAATATGACAAATTCGAATATGGCCTATGCCGCTCAACACTACAGATGACTATAAAAACCACCCATTTCGCAAAACCTTGCCTGTGCTCCTCCAGTTCAGCCCCCACAGGGCTCATGTGGCTTTGAGGTGTAGGCACCATGTCTCCAGTGCTCTGACCAGCCATCGTTTCCATGTGTTGTAGGATATGAAGCAGTGGAATGACGTGGTTCATTTCATAATCCTGACCTAAAAATGTGGCTTCCTCCAAGGGCCTGAGCAAACGGCAGATGTCATGTATGAGCTGCCACTGGTAGACATTGAAGTTACACAGTGGAGTCTCCCTATCCGCTTGGATCATCAAGAAATAGGAGATAGCTTTTCTCTGGTCGTATAGTCAGTCCAACATATTGAGGTTGAAATTCCAAAGTGTGTAAACGTCGCAAATCAGACTATGTTAAGGGATGCCATTTCAACGCTACAGCTCAAGGAGGTTGTGCTTTGCGGTGTACAAGTGGCTGAAGTGCACGCAAAGTTTCCTTCCCATTGTTAGGATGTCTTGCAGATGAGGGTAACACTTCAGGAATTGCTTGACAACCAGATTGAACACGTGTGCTCAGGCTTCCTTGATGCCGCGCAGACAAGTTGTTCTTCCTGTTGTCGGTCACCGTGGTTCCCATTTCCAGTTTTCGTGGAGTAAGCCATGATTCAATTTCTTGATGAATGACTTTTAGCAGTCCCCCCCCCCCCCCCTGTGTGTGATTCCGTTCTTCCGTTCACCAAGGCAAACCATATGAAGAACAGCGTGGCACCGCCGTGCCCTGCACAAATGGAATGCTGGAGGGGCACTGAGACTTGTCTGTGCAGTGGAGGCTGAGGACATGTTGGAGGATGAGGAGGTGGAGTCAGGGCCGTTTCAAGGAATTTGGGGGCCCCAAGCAAAATGGACATGGAGGCCCCCCCCTTGATGTTCACGCACATCACGCTCTAGGGCCAGTGTCAGGACGTAGTAACGCTAGCCCCGGAATTCTGGGAGCACGACGTGAGTGAACGTCGATACGAGGCCCCCACATTAGGTGCGGCACAGTTCCCCCCACATTAGGTGCAGCAGAGTTCTCCCCACATTAGGCTAGCAGTGTTCCCCCACATTAGGTGCAGTATAGTTCCCCCACATTAGGCGCAGTATAGTTCCCCCACATTAGGCGCAGTATAGTTCCCCCACATTAGGCGCAGTATTGTTCCCCCACATTAGGCGCAGTATAGTTCCCCCACATTAGGCACAGTATAGTTCCCCCACATTAGGTGCAGTATAGTTCCCCCACATTATGTGCAGTATAGTTCTCCCACATTAGGTGCAGTATAGTCCCCCACATTATGTGCAGTATAGTTCCCCACATTAGGTGCAGTATAGCTCCCCAAATTATGTGCAGTATAGTCCCCCACATTAGGTTCAGTACAGTTCCCGCACATTAGGCAGTACAGTGGTCCCTCAAGATACAATATTAATTGGTTCCAGGACTACCATTGTATGTTGAAACCATTGTATGTTGAGACCATAACTCTATGGAAACCTGGTAATTGGTTCTGAAGCCCCAAAATGTCATCCAAAACATAGGAAAAAGGGAGAATTAAAGAAAAATTAAGTGGATAACTAATATAGATAAAGCAAATCCTTACATGTAAAAGTAAGAAAGATCAGCTGGGAGCTGTAAATCACTGTATGTCTGTGTTTCCCAAGCAGGGAGCCTCCAGCTGTTGCAAAACTATAGGGAGTTGTAGTTTTGCAACAACTGGAGGCACCCTAGTTGGGAAACACTGGTCTAGGTAGAGGACAGGAGCTTCTTCAAGGTCCTGTACAGTACACACAATGTCCTAAAAAAGTAACATGGAGCCGTCCTCACCTGGTGTCCAAAGAAGTACAGAACATGTAATACCTCCCTGTACTGTAGGGGGCGCTACCAGACACCAGTCAGTGCATGCATTTCAGTAATACATGGGTTTTACCAGTGAATGCCCATTCTGATTGGTCAGATCTTCCAGCCATTGAAACGTTTCACAGATCTGGACTGTACATTGTATGTTGAGTCAGAAAAGCCAGAAAAGACCATTGTAAGTTGAAACTATTGTATGTTGAGGCCATTGTAAGTTGAGGGATCATTGTATAGTTTCCCACATTAGGTGCTGTACAGTTCCCCCACATTAGGCTGTAGTTCCCCCACATTAGGTGCAGTATAGTTCCCCACATTAGGTGCAGTATAGTTACCCACATTAGGTGCAGTATAGTTCTCCACATTAGGTGCAGTATAGTTCTCCACATTAGGTGCAGTATAGTTCCCCCACAGTAGGTGCAGTATAGTTCTCCAGATTAGGTGCAGTTTAGTTCCCCCACATTAGGTGCAGTATAGTTCCCCCACATTTGGTGCAGTATAGTTCTCCACATTAGGTGCAGTATAGTTCTCCACATTAGGTGCAGTATAGTTCTCCACATTAGGTGCAGTATAGTTCCCCCACATTAGGTGCAGTATAGTTCTCCACATTAGGTGCAGTATAGTTCCCCCACATTAGGTGCAGTATAGTTCCCCCACATTAGGTGCAGTATAGTTCTCCACATTAGGTGCAGTATAGTTCCCCCACATTAGGTGCAGTATAGTTCCCCCACATTAGGTGCAGTATAGTTCTCCACATTAGGTGCAGTATAGTTCCCCCACATTAGGTGCAGTATAGTTCCCCCACATTAGGTGCAGTATAGTTCTCCACATTAGGTGCAGTATAGTTCCCCCACATTAGGGTCAGTATGGTTCCCCCACATTAGGTGCAGTATAATTCTCCACATTAGGTGCAGTATAGTTCCCCACATTAGGTGCTGTATAGTTCTCCACATTAGGTGCAGTATAGTTCTCCACATTAGGTTGGCAGTATAGTTTACCCCACATTAGGTGCAGTATAGTTCCCCACATTAGGTGCAGTATAGTTCTCCACATTAGGTGCAGTATATTTTCCCTACATTAGGTGCAGTATAGTTCTCCACATTAGGTGCAGTATAGTTCCCCCACATTAGGGGCAGTATAGTTCCCCCACATTAGGTGCAGTATAATTCTCCACATTAGGTGCAGTGTAGTTCCCCACATTAGGTGCAGTATAGTCCCCCAACATTAGGTGCAGTATAGTTCCCCACATTAGGTGCAGTATAGTTCCCCCACATTAGGTGCAGTATAATTCTCAACATTAGGTGCAGTATAGTTCTCCCCACATTAGGCTATAGTTCCTCCACATTAGGTGCAGTACAGTTCCCCCAACATTAGGTGCAGTATAGTCCCCCCCACATTAGGTGCAGTATAGTTCCCCCCACATTAGGTGCAGTATAGTTCCCCCACATTAGGTGCAGTATAGTCCCCCCACATTAGGTGTAGTATGTTCCCCCACAGACATACAGCCTCCAGCCATACAGTGTATGACTGGAGGCTGTATGCCTGTTTACTGCCCCACTTCAGTGCTCCGACCACTCTTCCTCTGTTCCGACCACCATAACAGTAGGTCCCGGGACTGGAGGAGCGGTGGTCGGAGCACTGAAGCTGATGTTCCGCTGGTCACTTACCAAGCTGGCCAGCGCATGTCCTGTTCGCTGCTCCGCTCCTCTGCGTTGATTTACAATGGGCGCCCTCCCAGCGGTCCCTGCGAGGGCCGCAGAGGGTTAACAGGGGCATGGGATGTCCTAAATAGGGATGTCCTTAATAGTGATGGGAAAATTAATCTGGGGGTGGGTGGGGTGGGGGGGCAATTACCCCGTCCCCCCCCCCCCCTGGATCCGCCACTGCATGCATTATACACACACACAACACACTGTACACATTACATACTGTACATGCATGCTTCATACACACACATACTGTACACATTACATACTGTACATGCATGCTTACACACACACACATACTGTACACATTATACACTATACATGCATGCTTCATACACACACATACTGTACACATTGCATACTGTACATGCACCATACACACACACACTGTACACATTGCATACTGTACCTGCATCATACACACACATACTGTACACATTACATACTGTACATGCATTATACACACATATACTGTACACATTACATATTGTACATACATCATACACACACACACTGTACACATTACATACTATACATGCATCATACACACACATACTATACCCATTATATACTGTACATGCTTCTCACACACACACATACTGTACACATTACATACTGTACATGCATGCTTCATACACACACATACTGTACACATTACATACTGTACATGCATCATACACACACACTGTACACATTACATACTGTACATGCATCATACACACATATACTGTACACATTACATACTGTACATGCATCATACACACAGCACACATACTGTACACAGTACATACTGTACATCACCACAACACACATACTGTAAACATTACATACTGTACATGCATCATACACACAGATACTGTACACATTACATATTATACATGCATCATACACACACACACTGTACACATTACATACTGTACATGCATCATACACACACACTGTACACATTACATACTGTACATGCATCATACACACAGATACTGTACACATTACATACTGTACATGCATCATACACACAGATACTGTACACATTACATACTGTACATGCATCATAAACACACAGCACACATACTGTACACAGTACTTACTGTACATCATACAAAACACATACTGTAAACATTACATACTGTACATGCATCATACACACACACTGTACTCATTTCATACTGTACATGCATCATACACACACATACTGTACACATTACATACTGTACATACATCATACACACACTGTACACATTACATACTATACATGAATCATACACACACTGTACACATTACATACTGTACATGCATGCTTCATACACACAACACACTGTACATGCATTATATATACACACAACATACTGTACACATTACATACTGTACATGCATCATAAACACACAGCACACATACTGTACACAGTACTTACTGTACATCACCACAACACACATATTGTAAACATTACATACTGTACATGCATCATACACACACACTGTACTCATTTCATACTGTACATGCATCATACACACATACTGTACACATTACATACTGTACCTGCATCATACACACACTGTACACATTACATACTATACATGAATCATACACACACACTGTACACATTACATACTGTACATGCATGCTTCATACACACAACACGCTGTACATGCATTATATACACACACACATACTGTACACATTACATACTGTACATGCATCATACACACACTGTACACATTACATACTGTACATGCATTATACACACACATACTGTACACATTTCATACTGTACATGCATGCTTCATACACACACAACACACTGTAAATGCATTATATACACACACAACATACTGTACACATTACATTACCGTGAGGACTGTGAATTTATGTAACGGTCTACCTCAGGAACTGGTCACAGCAGGAACAATTAACAGCTTTAAAACAGGATTAGATACATTCCTGGAACAAAATAAGATTAATGCTTATGAAGAAATATAAAATCTCATCCCTTCCCCAATATCGCGCCACACCCCTACCCCTTAATTCCCTGGTTGAACTTGATGGACATATGTCTTTTTTCGACCGTACTAACTATGTAACTATGTAACTATATACTGTACATGCATCACACACACTGTACACATTACATACTGTACATGCATCATACACACACACTGTACACATTACATACTGTACATGCATCATACACACACACACACAGAACACATTACATACTGTACATGCTTCATACACACACACACATACTGTACACATTACATACTATACATGCATCATACACACATACTGTACACATTACATACTGTACATGCATCATAAACACACAGCACACATATTGTACACAGTACTTACTGTACATCACCACAACACACATACTGTAAACATTACATACTGTACATACATCATACACACACTGTACACATTACATACTGTACATGCATCATACACACATACTCTACACATTTCATACTGTACATGCATGCTTCATACACACACAACACACTGTAAATGCATTATATACACACAACATACTGTACACATTACAAACTGTACATGCATCACACACACTGTACACACAACACACTGTACATGCATTATATACACACAACATACTGTACACATTACATACTGTACATGCATCATACACACACTGTACACATTACATACTGTACATGCATCATACACACATACTGTACACATTTCATACTGTACATGCATGCTTCATACACACACAACACACTGTACATGCATTATATACACACACAACATACTGTACACATTACATACTGTACATGCATCATACACACACTGTACACATTACATACTGTATATGCATCATACACACACTCTGTACACATTACATACTGTACATGCATCACACACACTGTACACATTATATACTGTACATGCATCATACACACACACACTGTACACATTACATACTGTACATGCTTCATACACACACACATACTGTACACATTACATACTATACATGCATCATACACACACACATACTGTACACATTACATACTATACATGCATCATACACACATACTGTACACATTACATACTGTACATGCATGCTTCATACACACACAACACACTGTACATGCATAATATACACACACAACATACTGTACACATTACATACTGTATATGCATCATACACACACTCTGTACACATTACATACTGTACATGCATCACACACACACACACACACACACACACACTGTACGCAGTACATACTGTACATGCATCATACACACACACTGTACACATTACATACTGTATATGCATCATACACACACACACTGCACACATTACATACTATACATGCTTCATGCACACACACTGTACACATTACATACTATACATGCATTATACACACACACTGTATACATTACATATTATACATGCATCATAAACACACACATACTGTACACATTACATACTATACATGCATCATACACACATACTATACACATTACATACTATACATGCATCATACACACATACTGTACACATTACATACTGTACATGCATGCTTCATACACATACAACACACTGTACATGCATTATATACACACAACATACTGTACACATTACATACTGTACATGCATCATACACACATTGTACACATTACATACTGTACATGCATCACACACACACACACACTGTACACATTACATACTGTACATGCATCATACACACACACTGTACACATTACATACTGTACATGCATCATACAGACACATACTGTACACATTACATACTGTACATGCTTCATACACACATACTGTACCCATTACATACTATACTTGCATCATACACACATACTGTACACATTACATACTATACATGCATCATACACACACATACTGTACACATTACATACTATACATGCATCATACACACATACTGTACACATTACATACTGTACATGCATCATATACACACAACACACTGTACACATTATATACTGTACATGCTTCATACACACATACTGTACACATTACATACTGTATATGCATCATACACACACACTGCACACATTACATACTATACATGCTTCATGCACACACTGTACACATTACATACTATACATGCATTATACACACACACTGTATACATTACATATTATACATGCATCATAAACACACACACATACTGTACACATTACATACTATACATGCATCATACACACATACTGTACACATTACATACTATACATGCATCATACACACATACTGTACACATTACATACTGTACATGCATGCTTCATACACATACAACACACTGTACATGCATTATATACACACACAACATACTGTACACATTACATACTGTACATGCATCATACACACATTGTACACATTACATACTGTACATGCATCACACACACACACACACACACTGTACACATTACATACTGTACATGCATCATACACACACACTGTACACATTACATACTGTACATGCATCATACAGACACATACTGTACACATTACATACTGTACATGCTTCATACACACATACTGTACCCATTACATACTATACTTGCATCATACACACATACTGTACACATTACATACTATACATGCATCATACACACACATACTGTACACATTACATATTATACATGCATCATACACACATACTGTACACATTACATACTGTACATGCATGCTTCATACACACACAACACACTGTACATGCATAATATACACACACAACATACTGTACACATTACATACTGTACATGCATCATACACACACTCTGTACACATTACATACTGTACATGCATCACACACACACACACACACACACACACACACTGTACACAGTACATACTGTACATGCATCATACACACACACTGTACACATTACATACTGTATATGCATCATACACACACACTGCACACATTACATACTATACATGCTTCATGCACACACACTGTACACATTACATACTATACATGCATTATACACACACACTGTATACATTACATATTATACATGCATCATAAACACACACACATACTGTACACATTACATACTATACATGCATCATACACACATACTGTACACATTACATACTATACATGCATCATACACACATACTGTACACATTACATACTGTACATGCATGCTTCATACACATACAACACACTGTACATGCATTATATACACACACAACATACTGTACACATTACATACTGTACATGCATCATACACACATTGTACACATTACATACTGTACATGCATCACACACACACACACACACACACACACACACACTGTACACATTACATACTGTACATGCATCATACACACGCACTGTACACATTACATACTGTACATGCATCATACAGACACATACTGTACACATTACATACTGTACATGCTTCATACACACATACTGTATCCAATACATACTATACTTGCATCATACACACATACTGTACACATTACATACTATACATGCATCATACACACACATACTGTAGACATCACATACTATACATGCATCATACACACATACTGTACACATTACATACTGTACATGCATCATATACACACAACACACTGTACACATTATATACTGTACATGCTTCATACACACATACCGTACACATTACATACTGTATATGCATCATACACACACACACTACACACATTACATACTATACATGCTTCATGCACACACACTGTACACATTACATACTATACATGCATTATACACACACACTGTATACATTACATATTATACATGCATCATAAACACACACACATACTGTACACATTACATACTATACATGCATCATACACACATACTGTACACATTACATACTATACATGCATCATACACACATACTGTACACATTACATACTGTACATGCATGCTTCATACACATACAACACACTGTACATGCATTATATACACACACAACATACTGTACACATTACATACTGTACATGCATCATACACACATTGTACACATTACATACTGTACATGCATCACACACACACACACACACACTGTACACATTACATACTGTACATGCATCATACACACACACTGTACACATTACATACTGTACATGCATCATACAGACACATACTGTACACATTACATACTGTACATGCTTCATACACACATACTGTACCCATTACATACTATACTTGCATCATACACACATACTGTACACATTACATACTATACATGCATCATACACACACATACTGTACACATTACATACTATACATGCATCATACACACATACTGTACACATTACATACTGTACATGCATCATATACACACAACACACTGTACACATTATATACTGTACATGCTTCATACACACATACTGTACACATTACATACTGTACATGCATCATACACACACATACTGTACACATTACATACTGTACATGCATCATACACACACATACTGTACACATTACATACTGTGCATGCTTCATACACACATACTGTACACATTACATACTGTACATGCATCATACACACACATACTGTACACATTACATACTATACATGCATTATACACACACACATATATAACAGATCAGTGTTTGCCAACCAGGATGCCTACAGAGGTTGCCAAACAACAACTGCCAGCATGCCCAGACAGCCTTCGGCTGTCCAGGCATGCTGGGAGTTGTAGTTTTGCAACAACTGGAGGCACCCTGGTTGGGAAACACTGGTATAGATACACACATGCACTTTATAAAGTCATCCACAGTAGTAACACACACACAGGCACAGTACATAGACATGCACATATGTATATATATATATATATATATATATATATATCCACACACACATACAGTGACCCCTCGACTTAGGATGGCCCCGACATATGATCATTTCAACATATGATGGCCTCTCAGAGCCCATCGTATGTTGAAGGCAGCATCGACATATGATGCTGCTGTGTGTCGGGGCCATCGTACAAACAGCTATCTGACAGCGCTGACAACTTCAGCAACTGACAGATAGTTGTCTAATGTGCCCCGTTCTGCCCCCTGTTACTCACATGCTGTCCTGCTAACTCACGCAGGCTTCCACTGTGAGCTCCGTGTAAGCCACGCCCCCCCAGTGCAGCCATAGCCAATAGCCTGCAGCATCTTTCCTATAGAGCTGTAGTTGGCAGGATCGTAATGGAGGACATTCTGTCCCCCCTGAAGGTATTTAAAGAACTGTACAGTACTGTATGCGATGTCACACATCACATACAATACATATACACACTATACACCCCATACATCAATGTTTCCCTATCAGTGTGCCTCCAGCTGTTGTAAAACTATTACTCCCAGCATGCCCAGACAGCCAATGGCTGTACATGCATGCTGGGAGTTGTAGTTGTGCAACAGCTGGAGGCACCCTGGTTTGTTAAACACTCCCCATACACTCCACATACAATGGTCATCCCAGAACCAATTAGCAGTTTCTCATAGAGATATGTATTCAACATACAATGGTTCCGAGGCCCCAGAACCAATTACCATTTTTACATAGACATGTGTACTCGACATATGATGGTTTCAACATATGATGGTTCTCCTGGAATCAATTAATATCATATGTTGAGGGACCACTGTATATATATCCACACACACATGTTTACACACATTAATACATGCAGGGACACCTAGTGTAGTCAGGCCCCATGTTGTACAGCCTCTGCGGTCTCCTTTCCTCCCAGCTCTCTGCTACACCCTCCCCCTCCTCAGACGGCTGAGAGAAGATACCAAGTGCAGCAGGGGTGGGGGGAGCGGGATTGTGGTGAGAAGAACTCCAAAGCTGCAAATGAGTTTATTTAAAAAAAAATGTCAGACATTTGAGGGCCCTCTTGTTTGACTGGGTGCCTGGGGCCCGGAGCACAAGCTCCAAGACCACAGAGTGTTAATATGGCCCTGGTGATGGATGGAATTGCCCCATTGCTACAGGACAGGCAAGCACTGGCTCTGCTTGGGGCCCCCAGCCAGCTCGGGGTCCCAAGCAATTGCTTGGTTTGTCTGTCCTGTAGCGACGGGCCTGGGTGGAGTCGCACACTGTCGCAGGACAAACGGCCTGAGAACGTGGGGGCGGAAGTGGAGTGACCTGTCCAAGTTACTGTTGTGGCTGTGCAGGAACCACATTCACCCAGTGGGCCATAAAGGACATGTATTGTCCCTGACCATAGTTACAGCTCCATACGTCGGCGCTACCGTACACTTTGGTAGAGTGGGGTGGTGAGTGTTAATACCAGTACCCGGTGACGAAGGTGGGTGAAAGAAGGAGAACTTGGCATCAGATGTGTGGCATCGGGTGGGTAGCAGGATCAGGATAGTAGTTGGGCAGGAAGGCAAAAGAAAATGGTCTCTTTTGGCAAAGTGTTGGTGTGCACAAGTAAGTATTGAGGATATGTATTAGCTAATACTTAACTTTTATGAGGATAAAATATATGGACCCCAAATTTTTTTGAAATCTAAAAAAAAAAAAAGGTGTGCAAAAACACCATGTGCCGCCTACGCTGCCAAGTATTGATGTGATGCAAAGACCTCTAAAATGTGGAAGGGAATAACGTATGGTCCATTGTAACAGACGGGGGTAAAAACTTCCCCTGTAAGGCCCTACTCTCGCACTTTTAATTCCCTTCTTGGAAAGTGTTACTCGCCCTAATAAGGGCCACCCCACACAGGTACCTCTCCCTATTTCCACCTAAATAAACTGCCATTTCCCAGGGTTTTTTGTTGGAAATAGGGAAAGGTTCCTGTGTGGGGCCGCTCTGTTTAGGACGAGTAACACTTGCCTCCAAAAGGTGGAAGGGAACAACGTATTGTCCATTGTAACAGGCGGGGGTAAAAACCTCCCCTGTAAGGCCCTACTCTCGCACTATTAATTGTCACGATCCCGGCTGGTAGGAGGTGGATCCTCTGTGCCAGAGAGGGATTGGCGAGGACCGTGCTAGTGGACCGGTTCTAAGTCACTACAGGTTTTCACCAGAGCCCGCCGCAAAGCGGGATGGTCTTGCTGCGGCGGTAGTGACCAGGTCGTATCCACTAGCAACGGCTCAACCTCTCTGACTGCTGAAGATAGGCGCGGTACAAGGGAGTAGACAAAGGCAAGGTCGGACGTAGCAGAAGGTCGGGGCAGGCAGCAAGGATCGTAGTCAGGGGCAACGGCAGGAGGTCTGGAACACCGGCTAGGAACAAACAAGGGAACGCTTTCACTAGGCACAAGGGCAACAAGATCCGGCAAGGGAGTGCAGGGGAAGTGAGGTATAAGTAGGGAGTGCACAGGTGGAAACTAATTAAGCTAATTGGGAAGATTGGGCCAGGCACCATCATTGGTGCACTGCCCTTTAAATCGCAGAGACCCGGCGCGCGCGCGCCCTAGGGAGCGGGGCCGCGCGCGCCGGGACAGGACCGACGGAGAGCGAGTCAGGTACGGGGACCGGGGTGCGCATCGCGAGCGGGCGCCACCCGCATCGCGAATCGCATCCCGGCTGGAGGCGGGACCGCAGCGCACCCGGTCAGTGGATCTGACCGGGGCGCTGCAACAACGAGGATGAGGCGAGCGCTCCGGGGAGGAACGGGGACCCGGAGCGCTCGGCGTAACAGTACCCCCCCCCTTGGGTCTCCCCCTCTTCTTGGGGCCAAAGAACCTGAGGAAAAAAAACTCAATTTTTCCGTGATGAGGTCCGATGCACATTAGGAGGGGTTCCGTGCGGTAACGCACGAGACAGTCCAATCTTTCATTGTAAACACAATTGATGTAGAGGGGTCTGGCGAGACTGGTCACAGGGACGTTGAACCTGTTGATAAGAGAGGCCAAAAAAAAATTTCCTGCAGATCCGGAATCCAAGAAGGCCATAGTAGAGAAGGTAGAGGCAGATATCCGCACAGGCACAGTAAGGCGTGGAGAAGCAGAGTTGACATCAAGAGCTGTGTCACCTTTGTGCGGAGTCAGCGTACGTCTTTCCAGGCGGGGAGGACGGATAGGACAATCCTTCAGGAAGTGTTCGGTACCGGCATAGTACAGGCAAAGATTCTCCATGCGGCGTCGTGTCCTCTCTTGAGGTGTCAAGCAAGACCGGTCAACTTGCATAGCCTCCGCGGCGGGAAGCACAGGAACAGATTGCAGAGGACCAGAGGAGAGAGGAGCCGGAGAGAAAAAACGCTTCGTGCGAACAAAGTCCATATCCAGGCGGAGCTCCAGACGCCATCCGGAAGAACGCATGTCAATGCGAGTGGCTAGATGAATGAGTTCATGTAGGTCAGCAGGAGTCTCTCGTGCGGCCAGAACATCTTTAATGTTGCTGGATAGGCCTTTTTTAAAGGTCGCGCAGAGAATCTCACTATTCCAGGACAACTCGTAAGCAAGAGCACGGAACTGAATGGCGTACTCGCCAACGGAAGAAACACCCTGGGCCAGGTTCAGCAGGGCAATCTCGGCTGAAGAAGCTCGGGCAGGTTCCTCAAAGACACTTCGAATTTCCGAGAAGAAGGAGTGTACAGAGGCAGTGACGGGGTCATTGCGGTCCCAGAGCGGTGCGGCCCATGACAGGGCTTTTCCAGACAGAAGGCAGAACACGAAAGCCACCTTAGACCTTTCAGTAGGAAACTGGTCCGACATCATCTCCAAGTGCTGGGAACATTGCGAAAGAAAGCCACGGCAATACTTAGAGTCCCCATTAAATTTGTCCGGCAAGGACAGGCGGAGGCTAGGAGTGGCCACTCGCTGCGGAGGAGGTGCAGGAGCTGGCGGAGGAGAAGATTGCTGGAGAAGTTGCGACTGAAGTTGGTGCGAAATGGTGGACATTTCCGACAGCTGACGGGTTAGAAGGGCGATCTGTCGGGCTTGCTGGGCGGCCACCGTGGTGAGGTCAGCGACAACTGGCAGAGGAACTTCAGCGGGATCCATGGCCGGATCTACTGTCACGATCCCGGCTGGTAGGAGGTGGATCCTCTGTGCCAGAGAGGGATTGGCGAGGACCGTGCTAGTGGACCGGTTCTAAGTCACTACAGGTTTTCACCAGAGCCCGCCGCAAAGCGGGATGGTCTTGCTGCGGCGGTAGTGACCAGGTCGTATCCACTAGCAACGGCTCAACCTCTCTGACTGCTGAAGATAGGCGCGGTACAAGGGAGTAGACAAAGGCAAGGTCGGACGTAGCAGAAGGTCGGGGCAGGCAGCAAGGATCGTAGTCAGGGGCAACGGCAGGAGGTCTGGAACACGGGCTAGGAACAAACAAGGGAACGCTTTCACTAGGCACAAGGGCAACAAGATCCGGCAAGGGAGTGCAGGGGAAGTGAGGTATAAGTAGGGAGTGCACAGGTGGAAACTAATTAAGCTAATTGGGAAGATTGGGCCAGGCACCATCATTGGTGCACTGCCCTTTAAATCGCAGAGACCCGGCGCGCGCGCGCCCTAGGGAGCGGGGCCGCGCGCGCCGGGACAGGACCGACGGAGAGCGAGTCAGGTACGGGGACCGGGGTGCGCATCGCGAGCGGGCGCCACCCGCATCGCGAATCGCATCCCGGCTGGAGGCGGGACCGCAGCGCACCCGGTCAGTGGATCTGACCGGGGCGCTGCAACAACGAGGATGAGGCGAGCGCTCCGGGGAGGAACGGGGACCCGGAGCGCTCGGCGTAACATTAATTCCCTTTTTGGAAAGTGTTACTCGCCCTAAAAAGGGCAGCCCCACACAGGAACATCTCCCTATTTCCAACTAATAACCCTGGGAAATGGCAGTGTTTTTAGGTGGCAAAAGGGAGAGGTTCCTGTGTAGGCTGCCATTTTTAGGGCGAATATTACTTGCCAGAAGGGAATTAATAATGCAAGAGCAGGGCCTTACAGGGGAAGTTTTTACCCCCACCTGTTACAAAGGACCATATGTTGTTCCCTTCCACCTTTTAGAGGTCTTTTGCATTGCATCAATATTTGGTGGTGTTTTTTGCACACCTTTCCTTGTGTTAGATTTCAAAAAAATTTTGGGTCCATATATTTTATCCTACGAAAAGTTAAGTTTGAGCTAATGCAAATCCTCAATACTTCCTTGCGTCTAATGCAAGGAATTTTTGTAACTGGAGACCATATGTTTTGCAGCATCCATGGCAGTATAATGAGAGAGCCTGGAGGTGGTAGCATCAGCAGGAGGAGACCATGTGGTGGCACAATGACAGAGTCTGGATGTGGCAGCATCAATATGAGGAGACCATATGGTGGCACAATGAGAGAGCCTGGAGGTGGCAGCATTAGCATGAGGAGACCATATAGCAGCACAATCAGAGAGCCTGGAGGTGGCAGCATCAGCATGAGGAGACCATATGGTGGCACAATGACAGAGCCTGAAGGTGGCAGCAGCATGAGGACCATGCCAACTGAGGGATGAGTCTGAGGACCCCACCGACTGTTGACTGGGGGTGTCAGATGTCACTTTGGATGAAGTGGATGACCGAGTGAACAAATCAATCATGGCTGCTAGGTCGCTGGTCGAGACATGACTGCTAGCTGACACCGGGACCTCAGACCTCTTGCTGCAACTCCTACTGCCACATGCCCCTACACTGTTGCAACCTCTGCCTACGCCTGATAAATTTAGGCCTCTGCCACTCTTCTGTGCACGTCCTGGCACTTCTTTGCCTGACATACTTATACACCAGCTGAGTGCATTTATGTCACGCTTATGAGAGGAATACAATGCACTCCACTTTGCTTAAAACTGTATTAGACTACAGAAACAAGGGTGTAGCTTTGGCTGGCCTTTCACAGCCACTAGGCCAAAATTAGTTTTTCAGGGGGAAAAAAACGGACACCGCCTATGTACGCACAGGTTACACTTATGATATGACAATAAGCTCCGCTATGCAACTGGTATTAGGCACTGTAATTAGTTGACTATGGCTTTTCTTGCTCACTTTAACTGGCCCCTGTTAGCTTTACAGTTTGCAGCAGTACAGAATCGCTGTGTAGTAGAGCCCAATACAGTACTATTAGGCACTTAGAACAGGTGACAATTGCTTTTACTGTTCTGCCTGAGTGGCCGCTCTAACCTGTTGGGGATGGAGGGCGTACCTGTACGTCCTTCACCCACTCCCTTTCTATAATGCGGGGCCACGCCATGGCCCCGGGTCATAACGGGTTGAGACCCGTGGCTAATAGCGCACAGCACTGATCGCGGTGCTGCATGCTATTAACCCTTTAGACGCGGCGTTCAAATTTGAAGTGAAAGTAAAGATGGTTAGCTCAGGGGGCTGTTCGGGATCACTGCGGCAAAATTGTGGTATCCCGAACAGCTGTAGGACAGCAAGAGTTACCTGCCTCCTGGTGTCCGATCGCCGAATGACTGCTCAGTGCCTGAGATCCAGGCATGAGCAGTCAAGTGGCAGAATCATTGATCAATGGTTTCCTATGAGAGCTATAACATTGCAAAAAAAAGTGAAAAAAAACCAGAGTAAATAAAAATAAACACATGTGATATGTCCGAGTTATAAAAATGTATATTTAATTAAACTGCATGGTCAATGGCGTACACGCCAAAAAATTCCGAAGTAAAAATAGTGTATTTTTTGTCACTTTTTAGATCATGAAAAAATGAATAAAAAGCGATCAAAAAATCCAATCAATACAAAAATGGTACCGCTAAAAACTTCAGATCAAAAAAAATTAGCCCCCATACCGCCCTGTACGCGGAAAAATAAAAAATTTTACCGAAAAATGCACTTCGTAGAAACTGAAGCACCGAAAAGTTACCCCCAAAAGTTACAAAATGGCATTTTTTCTATTCTCGCACAATGATTTTTTTTCTGTTTTGCCGTATATTTTGGGGTAAAATGACTGATGTAATTACAAAGTAGAATTGGTGGCGCAAAAAATAAGCCATCATATTGATTTTTAGGTGCATAATTTAAAGGGTTATGCTTTTTAAAGGGTAAGGAGGAAAAAACAAAAGTGCAACCCTGAGTATTTCTAGTCCCTGCTGCTCACCGGCCGGGGACCGGAACGGGATGCCTGCTGAAATCATGTTGGTGATCGCCACAAATTGCCGATCAATTCAGATCGGCGATTTGCAGCGATGCTAGGCTGAGCAGGTCTCTGATGACCCGATAGCCTGGAAAATAGGGATGATCATCCTGAAGGATAGGAGCAAGGTGGCAGGGGTGCCACCTACTCCTATCCCCTGCCATTGGTCGGTTAGGACTACCCAACCAATGGCAGTTGGGGGTGGGGGGTTACAGATTAAATCCCCGCTCTGCCTGCCCCTGGATGTCGGGCAAATCGGGGAGAAGATGGCGGTGGGTACCGGAGTGTACGAGGAGACCAAGGGACTGGCGATCGCGGCGGGACGGGCAGATGGCAGTGGCACGATCGGTGGCAGTAAGGAGGTGGCAGCGGAGCAGCGGTCGAGGCAGAAGTGAAGATCAGTGGTAAGTGATCTTCACTGCTGCCTTCTAGGAGTTGCCAAACTGCAACTCCCCACATGCCCATGTCTGGGCATGCTGGGAGTTGTAGTTTTGCAACATCTGGAGGGCCACAGTTTGGAGACCACCATACAATGGTGCCCAAGCTGTAGCCCTAGAGATGTTGCAACACTTCCAGCATGCCCAGAAAGTCCAGGCATGTTGGGAGCTGTAGTTCTGTAACATCTGGCCCTTCAGCTATTGCAGAACTACAACTCCCAGCATGCCTGGACAGTCTCAGCATGCTGGGAGTTGTAGTTTTTTAACATCTGGAAGAACACAGTTTGGAGACCACCGTACAGTGGTGCCCAAACTGTAGCGCTCCAGATGTTGCAAAACTGCAACTCCAAGCTGCCTAGACTGCCCAGGCATGCTGGGAGTTGCAGTTCGGCAACATGTGACCCTTCAGATGCATGCCTGGGCCGTCTGAGCATGCTTGGAGTTGTAGTTTTGCAACATCTGGAGGGCTACAGTTTGGAAACCACTACACAGTGGTCTCCAAACTGTTCCCCTCCAGTTGTTGCATAACTACAACTCCCAACATGCCCTTCGGCTGTCTGGACATGCTGGCAGCTGTAGTTTTGCAACAACTGGAGGCACACTGGTTGGGAAACATTGTCTGTTTCTTAACTCAGTGTTTCCCAATCTGTGTGCCTCCAGCTGTTGCACAACTCCAAGCATGCACTAACAGACCATGCATGCTGGGAGTTGTAGTTTTGCAACAGCTGGAGGCACACAGGTTGGGAAACACAGAGTTAAGTAACAAACTCTCAGTGTTTTGCAACTTGTGTGCCTCCAGCTATTGCATAACTACAACCCCCAGCATGCACGGACAGCCAAAGGGCATGCTGGAAGTTGTAGTAGTATGCCTCCAGCTGTTGCATAACTACAACTCCCAGCATGCCCTTCTGCTGTCACTGCATGCTGAGAGTTGTAGTTTTTGCAACAGCTGAAGGCACACTGGTTGCGAAACACTGAGAGGGTAATTTTGGTATCAGAGGCAAGTCTAATTCTTGCATCCGGGTCAGTCCCTAGGCAAATCCCTAATTCAGGCCTCACATGCGCATGGCGCTCTCCCTGTTGTATTTCAAGGCAACAGTTTAGGGCCACATATTGGGTGTTTCTGTACTCGGGAGAAATTGGTAACAAATTTTGGGGGGGCATACTCCAGCATGTTATTGTAAATTTTTTTTATTTTTTACACTAACATGCTGGTGTTGCCCCATACTTTTCATTTTCACATGAAGTAAAAGGAAGAAAAGACCCCCAAGATTTGTAACACAATTTGGCACAAGAAGGCTCAGGAGTGAGCGCACTATGTACATTTGAGGTGATTTGCAAGGGGTGGCTGATCATTACAGTGGTTCTGACATAAACGCAAAAAAAAAACACATGTGACCCCATTTTGGAAACTAGACCCCTCAAGGAACCTAACAAGGGGTATAGTGAGTCTTAACACCCCACAGGTGTTTGAAGAATTTTCGTTAAAGTTGGACATGAAAATTTAAATTTTTTATTGTTTTCCCAAAAATGCTGGTGTTATCCCAAATTTTTCATTTTCACAAGGGGTAACAGGAAAAAAGCCCCCAATAATTTGTAACCCCATTTCTTCTGAGTATAGAAATATCCCATATGTGGATGTTAAGTGCTCTGCAGGCGAACTACAATGCTAAGAAGAGAAGGAAGCGCCATTGGGCTTTTGGAGAGAGAATGTGTCTGGAATGAAAGGCCTTGTGTGTTTAACCCCTTAACGACGCAGGACGTATATTTACGTCCTGCGCCGGCTCCCGCGATATGAAGAGGGATCGCGCCGCGATCCTGCATCATATCGCTTCGGTCCCGAAGCTCATTAACGGCCGGAACCCGCGGCTAATACCACACATCGCCGATCGCGGCGATGTGCGGTATTAACCCTTTAGAAGCGGCGGTCAAAGCTGACCGCCGCTTCTAAAGTGAAACTGAAAGTATCCCGGCTGCTCAGTCGGGCTGTTCGGGACCGCCGCAGTGAAATCGCGGCGTCCCGAACAGCGGATCGGACACCGGGAGGGCCCTTACCTGCCTCCTCGGTGTCCGATCGACGAATGACTGCTCCATGCCTGAGATCCAGGCAGGAGCAGTCAAGCGCCGATAATGCTGATCACAGGCGTGTTAATACACGTAAAAAAAGTGTTAATAAAGGTCATTTAACCCCTTCCCTAATAAAAGTTTGAATCACCCCCCTTTTCCCATAAAAAAAATAAAACTGTGTAAAAAAAATAAATAAATAAACATATTTGGTATCGCCGCGTGCGTAAATGTCCGAAATATAAAAATATATAATTAATTAAACCGCACGGTCAATGACGTACGCGCAAAAAAATTTCAAAGTCCAAAAAAGCGTATTTTGGTCACTTTTTATACCATTAAAAAAATGAATAAAAAGTGATTAAAAAGTCCGATCAAAACAAAAATCATACCGATAAAAACTTCAGATCACGGCACAAAAAATGAGTCCTCATACCGCTCTTTACGTGGAAAAATAAAAAAGTTATAGGGGTCAGAAGATGACATTTTTAAACGTATAAATTTTCCTGCATGTAGTTATGATTTTTTCCAGAAGTGCGACAAAATCAAACCTATATAAGTAGGGTATCATTTTAACCGTATGGACCTACAGAATAATGATAAGGTTTAATTTTTACCGAATTATGCACTGAGTACAAACGGAAGCCCCCAAAAGTTACAAAATGGCGTTTTGTTTTCGATTTTGTCGCACAATGATTTATTTTTTCGTTTCACCATGCATTTTTGGGTAAAATTACTAATGTCACTGCAAAGTAGAATTGGCGATGCAAAAAATAAGCCATAATATGGATTTTTGGGTGGAAATTTGAAAGGGTTATGATTTTTAAAAGGCAAGGAGGAAAAAATGAAAGTGCAAAAACGGAAAAACCCTGAGTCCTTAAGGGGTTAAAAAGCCCCCATGGTGCCAGAACAGTGGAACTCTCCCCCCCACATGTGACCCTATTTTGAAAACTACATCCCTCATGGAATGTAACAAGGGGTGCAGTGAGCATTTACGCCCCACAGGTGTCTGACAGATTTTTGGAACAGTGGTCTGTGAAAATGAATTTTTTTTTTTCATTTGCACAGCCCACTGTTCCAAAGATCTGTCAAACGGCAGTGGGATGTAAATGCTCACTGCATCCCTTATTACATTCTGTGACGGGTGTAGTTTCCAAAAAAGGGTCACATGTGGTAAAGGGGGGGTTCACTGTTCTGGCACCACAGGGGGCTTCCCGACTTCCATTCCAAACAAATTCTCTCTCCAAAAGCCCAATGGCAATGTAGTTCGACCGCAGAGCACTTTACATCCACATATGGGGTATTTCCATACTTAAAAGAAACAGGGTTAAAAATTTTGGGAGGCTTTTTCTCCTATTACCTCTTGTGAAGATAAAAAAATTTGGGGTAACACCAGCATTTCAGTGAAAAAAATCTAATTTTTAATTTACACATCCAACTTTAACGAAATGTCATTAAACACTTGTGGGGTGTTAAGACTCACTGTACCCCTTGTTCTGTTCCTTGAGGGGTTTAGTTTCCAAAATAGTATGCCATATGTTTTTGCTGTTATGGCACCATAGGGGAATCCTAAATGCGACATGTCCCCCAAAAACCATTTTAGCTAAATTTGCAGTGCACTTGACGTCCACACATGGGGTATTTCCATACTCAGAAGAGATGGGGTTACACATTTTTGATGGCATTTTCTCCTATTACCCCTTGAAAAAATAAAAAAAATTGGGAAAAACAGCATTTTTGTGAATTTTTTTTTCATTTACACATCCAACTTTTAACAAAAAGTTATCAAACGCCTGTGGGTGTAAAGGCTCACTGTACCCCTTGTTACGTTCCTTGAGGGGTGTAGTTTCCAAAATACTATGCCATATGGGTTTTCAGTGCGGTTCTGGCACCATAGGGGCTTCCTAAATGCGACATGCTCCCCAAAAACTATTTCAGCAAAATTTGCTTTCCAAAAGCCAAATGTGACTCCTTCTCTTCTGAACATTGTAGTGCACCCGGAGTGCACTTGACGTCCACACATGGTGTATTTACATACTCAGAAGAGATGGGGTTACAAATTTTTTTTTTTGGGGGGGAGGGCATTTTCTTCTATTACCCCTTGTAAATATGTAAACTTTGGGGAAAAAATGCATTTTAGTGAAAACATTTTTTTTTCATTTACACATCCAACTTTAACAAAAAGTCATCAAACACCTGTGGGGTGTTAAGGCTCACTGTACCCCTTGTTGCATTCCTTGAGGGGTGTAGTTTCCAAAATAGTATGCCATGTGGGTTATTTTTTGCTCTTTGCGGCTTCCTAAATGTGACATGCCCCCCAAAAACCATTTCAGAAGAACTTACTCTTCAAAATCCCATTGTCGCTTCTTCGCTTCTGAGCCCTCTAGTGCACCCACTGAGCACTTAACATCCACATATTAGGCATTTCCTTACTCGAGAAAAATTGGGTTATACATTCTAGGGCAATATTTCTCCTTTTACCCCTTGTAAAAATTCAAAAACTGGGTCTACAAGAACATGCGAGTGTAAAAAATGAGGATTTTGAATTTTCTCCTTCACATTGCTGCTATTCCTGTGAAACACCTAAAGGCTGAATGTCATTTTGAATACTTTGAGGGGTGCAGTTTTTTATAATGGGATCATTTATGAGGTATTTCTAATAGGAAGGCCCCTCAAATCCACTTCAAAACTTAACTGGTCTCTGAAAAATTCAGATTTTGAAAATTCAGTGAAAAATTGGAAATTTGCTGCTGAACTTTGAAGCCCTCTGGTGTCTTACAAAAGTAAAAACATGTCAACTTTATGATGAAAATACAAAGTAGACGTATTTTATATGTGAATCAATATATAATTTATTTGGTATGTCTTTCTTCCTTACAAGCAGAGAGTTTCAAAGTTAAAAAAAATGTTGTTAAAATTTTTCTTCAATTTTGGGATTTATTTATTTTTTTTTACCAAGGAATGATGCAAGTATCGATGGAAATTTACCACTAACATAAAGTAGAATATGTCATGAAAAATCCAATCTTGGAATCAGAATGAAAAGTAAAAGCATCCCAGAGTTATTAATGCTTTAAGTGACAGTGGTCATATGTGCAAAAAATGCTCGGGTCCTTAAGGTGAAAATGGGCTGAGTCTTTAAGGAGTTAATGAAGCGATTTGTGTGATCGAATCACGGCAATATTCGGATGTGTTACAAAGCAAATTTTTCCTGAAATTCGTAACGAATTTGGATTCGTCAGATTTCATTCACTCATCCCTAGTAAACACTTCAATCCTGTCTTTGCTGTGGAGCAACACATTGCCCCAACTGCTGGTGTGATGAGACTGGGTTGCCATTCTATATTACAGTCGGTTGGTCACTTCTTGTAGTGATATGAGGGATACTAACCAGGCCCGTTGCAAGAGGACAGGCAAACCAAGCAATTGCTTGGGGCCTCAAGGTGGCCCGGGCCCCCCGAGCAGAGCTGGTGTTTGCCTGTTCTCCTGCGATATACCGTTCGGCAGGCAGCTCGCCCTGACGGCCTGCCGGGCTAGCAATGTGAGACCCTGCCTGGAGCTGCCTCTGGCTTCTTTTTGTGCTCTGCTCTGGCTCACCTTCAGTCGGTCCGGTATTCGTATTTTTTCGTGTCATATGACCGTCATGACAACACGCTGAGTCCCAGAATTCAAGGGCCAGTGTCCTAACGCTGGCCCTAGAGCATGACGTGACATGTCACGTGATGGTGTGCGGTGCGCAAACTCACAGGATTACCGCGTGTGACGTTTAGTGCAACATATATTTCTGACAGTGAGTGAATGTTATTTCAAGGTTCAGAACTACCTGCCCACTTGCTCTGGGGTGAGGGGGTTAATTTGGAGTACCGTACTACCTTCCTACGGGGGGGGGGGGTTAATCTGGGGGTACTACCTTCCTTCGAGGGGGGGGGGGGGTTAATCTGGCAGTACTATCTTCCTCCTGGGGGGATGGGGTTAATCTGGGGCACCCCCAGTAGGCAGGTAGTACCCCCAGATTAACTACCTCACCCCCAGTAGAAAGATAGCACCCCCAGATGAACCCCCCTCCTGGGGTACGGGGGGTACTATCTGCCTACTGGGGGGGTTAATCTGGGGGTACTACCTGCCTACTGTGGGAGGGGGTTAATCTGGGGCCCCCAAGTAGGCAGGTAGAACCCTCAGATTAACCCCTCCCTCCAGTAGGATGGTAGTAGCCCCAGATTAACCCCCTCCCCCCCAGTAAGAAGGTAGTACCCTCAAATTAACCCCTCTTCCCGCCAGTAGGAAGGTAGCACCCCCAGATGAACCCCCTCATCAGGGGGTGGGGGGCCTCCATGTCTATTTTGCTTGGGGCCCCCAAATTCCTTCAAACGGCCCTGACACTAACAGTTCAAGAATATATGCAGGAAATTCTGCAGCCACATGTGTTGCTTCTCATGGATGGCTTCCCATGGCATTTTTTAGAAAGATTTTAAATCAATCTTCCTAATTTCCATGGCTCTTTTACGCATCTGAATATGTTTTATTTTTATTTTGCGACTAGGTATTCCAGTAGTGATACATTTTTCTGTATGTATACTGTATGTATGTAAACTGTTTTATGCAAGGCAAAATGTGCTTTCCTGAGGTAACATTGTATAGTACATATCATTTATATGTTAAAGAGATAAATGAAGAAGAAGAAGAAGAAGAAATGACACAGGGTTTGGGGATTAGGGAAAAGAATGACAAGGAAGAGAAGACTAAAGGTTCTAACCATACTCTTTCTCCACATAACCCTGTGCCTTGTTACCTTTATCTACTGGGGGTAGGCTTCATATAAACATTATAAAATGCCACTTTTCACCTTTTTATCTTCTTCCAGATTGTCCACATAATAGTGGTTTCAGGAGAGGGAAAGCTGAATTGTGTGATGACGGGAAGATGAACACCTGAGGTTGGTAAACCGCTGCCATGCTCCCTCGTGGCACGGGGCACCAACCAAGATGGGCAGGCAGGCCAGGTCTGAATGAGGTGTCTGGATTAAGGAACGCTTTGAACATTATGTATGGTATCTATGTGTACTTTTTTCACTCTGCAGCAGCACTAGACTTAAAGGGGAACTCCGGAGGAAAAAAAATGTTTTCAAATCAACCGGCTCCAGAAAGTTAAACAGATTTGTAAATGACTTCTATTTAAAAATCTTAACCCTTCCAGTACTTGTCAGCTGCAGTATACTACAGATAAATTACAGAGAAATTTGTGAAGTTCTTTCCAGTCTGACAACAGTGCTCTCTGCTGACTACTGTCCGTGTCAGGAACTGTCCAGAGCAGGAGAGGTTTTCTATGGGGATATGCTTCTAATATGGACAGTTCCTGACATGGACAGAGGTGTCAGCAAAGAGATCTGGTGTCAGATGGGAAAGAACTGCACAATTTTCTCTGTAGTATACACAGTACTGGATGAGTACTGGAAGGGTTAAGATTTTTTAATAGAAGTAATTGACAAATCTGTTTAACTTTAAAGGGTATTCCAGGAAAAAAACTTTTTTTTATATATCAACTGGCTCCAGAAAGTTAAACAGATTTGTAAATTATTTCTATAAAAAAATCTTAATCCTTCCAATAACTATCATCTGCTGAAATTGAGTTGTTCTTTTCTGTTGGTAACAGTGCTCTCTGCTGACATCTCTGCCTGTCTCGGGAACTGCACAGAGTAGAAGAGGTTTGCTATAGGGATTTGCTTCTACTCTGGACAGTTCCCGAGACAGGTGTCATCAGAGAGCACTTAGACAGAAAAGAACAACTCAACTTCAGCAGCTCATAAGTGCTTAAAGGATTAAGATTTTTTTAATAGAAGTAATTTACAAATCTGTTTAACTTTCTGGAGCCAGTTGATATATAAAAAAAGTTTTGCTCTGGATAACCCCTTTAACCTCTTAAGGACCCAGGGCGTATGGATACGCCCTCACACCCTGGGCCTTAAGGACCCAGGGCGTATCCATACGCCCTGGCGTTTTCCGGTCTCTGCCACGCGTAGGGCAGAGATCGGAACTGGATGCCTGCTGAAATCCTTCAGCAGGCATCCAGGGCAAACGCCGAGGGGGGCCATGTAGGCCCCCCATGTCGGCGATCGCCGCAAATCGCAAGGGAAATCGCCCTTGCGATCTGCGGCGATACCGGGCTGATCGGGTCTCTGGGACCCGACCGCCCGGTAATTTCGCATGATCCCGGCTGTCACAGACAACCAGGACCATGCTAACGTATAGGAGCGAGGTGGCAAACCTGCCAGCTCCTCCTATACCCTGCTATCTGTCGGTTAGTTAACCGACCAATCGCAGGAGGGGGGGCGGTTACTTCCTCCCGTCCTGCCCGGCCCCTGAAAGTCCGGAGAGGACGGGAGGAAGACCGGAGGACGCGGCGGGGGACGGGGGAGTGCTGGGGACCGGCCCCAGTACTTACCTCGTCCCTGAAGACCCGGATCCTGGCGGCGGAGACGGCGGCGGCGGCGACAGGTGAATAGATCTTCAGCCGCGGTCGGGCCCTTTACAGCAATGCACGTCGCCGTAAAGCGACATGCATTGCTGTAATGGGACCCTGTAAACTACAACTCCCAGCATGCCCAGACAGCCCTTGACGTCTGGGCATGCTGGGAGTTGCAGTTTTGCAACATCTGGAGGTCCACAGTTTGGAGACCACTGTGTCCTTCCAGATGTTGCAAAACTACACATCTTCAGCATGCCCTTACTGTCCAGGCATGCTGGGAGTTGTAGTTCTGTAACATCTGGCCCTGCAGATGTTGCAGAACTACAACTACCAGCATGCCTGGACAGTTTTGGCATACTGGGAGTTGTAGTTTTGCAACATCTGGAAGGGCACAGATTGGGAACCACTGTATTAGTGGTCTGCAAACTGTAGTCCCCCAGATGTTGCAAAACTACAACTCCAAGCATGCTGGGAGTTGTAGTTCGGCAACATCTGGCTCTAAAGATGTTGCCAACTACTACTCCCAGCATGCTTGAGAATGTTTGGGAGTTGTGGTTTTGCAACAACTGGAGGCACACTGGTTGGGAAACATTGTCTGTTTCCTAACTCAGTGTTTCCCAACCCGTGTGCCTCCAGCTGTTGCAAAACTATAACTACCAGCATGCACTGATAGATTGTGCATGCTGGGAGTTGTAGTTTTGCAACAGCTGGAGGTCCCCCCCTTGTGAATGTTCAGGGTACACTCACATGGGCAGGGGCTTACAGTGAGTATCAGGCTGCAAGTTTGCGATGCAGCAAATTTTGCGCGGCAGCTCAAACTCGCTGTAACCCCCCGCCCATGTGACTGTACCCTAAAAACACTACACTACACTACACTAACACAAAATAAAATAAAAAGTAAAAAAAACTACATATACACATACCCCTACACAGCCCCCCTGCCCTCCACAATAAAAATGAAAAACGTCTGGTACGCAACTGTTTTCAAAATGGAGCCTCCAGCTGTTGAAAAACACCAACTCCCAGTATTGCTGGACAGCCGTTGACTGTCCACGCATGCTGGGAGTTTTGCAACAGCTGGAGGCACCCTGTTTGGGAATCACTGGCATAGAATACCCCTATGTCCACCCCTATGCAAATCCCTAATTTAGTCCTCAAATGCGGATGGTGCTCTCACTTTGGAGCCCTGTCGTATTTCAAGGCAACAGTTTAGGGTCACATATGGGGTATCGCCGTACTCAGGAGAAATTGCCTAACAAATTTTGGGGGGCTTTTTCTCCTTTCACCCCTTATGAAAATGTGAAGTTGGGGTCTACACCAGCATGTTAGTGTAAAAAAATAAATTTTTTACACTAACATGCTGGTGTTGCCCTATACTTTTCATTTTGACAAGAGGTAAAAGGGAAAAAAGCCCCACAAAATTTTAATGCAATTTCTCCCGACTACGGAGATACCCCATATGTGGGCGCAAAGTGCTCTGGGGGCGCACAACAAGACCCAGAAGGGAGAGTGCACCATGTACATTTGAGGTGATTTGCACAGGGGTGGCTGAATGTTACAGCGGTTTTGACAAACGCAAAAAAAACAAAACCCCACATGTGACCCCATTTTGAAAACGACACCCCTCACGGAATGTAATAGGGGTGCAGTGAGAATTTACACCCCACTGGTGTCTGACAGATATTTGGAACAGTGGGCTGTGCAAATTAAAAATGTTGTACAGACCACTGTTCCAAAGATCTGACAGACACCAGTGGGGGTAAATGCTCACTGTACCCCTTGTTACGTTCCTCAAGGGGTCTAGTTTCCAAAATGGTATGCCATATGGGGGTTATTTTGCTGTCCTGGCACCATAGAGGCTTCCTAAATGCGACATCCCCCCCGAGCAAAATTTGCTCTCAAAAAGCCAAATATGACTCCTTCTCTTCTGAGCATTGTAGTTCGCTCGTAGTGCACTTCAGGTCAACTTATGGGGTACCTCCATACTCAGAAGAGATGGGGTTTCAAATTTTGGGGGGTATTTTTTGCTATTAACCCTTGCAAAAATGTGAAATTTGGGGGGGAAACACCCATTTTAATGACATTTTTTTTTTTTTTTTTACGTATGCAAAAGTCGTGAAACCCGTGTGGGGTATTACGGCTCACTTAATTCCTTGTTACGTTCCTCAAGGGGTCTAGTTTCCAAAATGGTATGCCATGTGGGTATTTTTTGCTGTCCTGGCACCATAGGGGCTTCCCATATGGGACATGCCCCCGAGCAAAATTTGCTCTCAAAAAGCCAAACATGACTCCTTCTCTTCTGAGCATTGTAGTTCGCCTGTAGTGCACTTCAGGTCAACTTATGGGGTACCTCCATACTCAGAAGAGATGGGGTTACAAATTTTGGGGGGTATTTTCTGCTATCAACCCTTGCAAAAATGTGAAATTTGGGGGGAAACACACATTTTAGTGAAATTTTATTTAATTTTTTTACATATGCAAAATTCGTGAAACACATGTGGGGTATTAAGGCTCACTTAAATCCTTGTTACGTTCCTCAAGGGGTCTTGTTTCCAAAATGGTATGGCATGTGTTTTTTTTTGCTTTTCTGGCACCATAGGGGCTTCCTAAATGCAACATGCCCCCCAAAAACCATTTCAGAATAACGTACTCTCCAAAATCCCCTTGTCGCTCCTTCGGTTCTGAGCCCTCTACTGCGCCCACCGAACACTTTACATAGACATATGAGGTATGTGCTTACTCGAGAGAAATTGGGCTACAAATATAAGTATACATTTTCTCCTTTTACCCCTCGTAAAAATTCAAAAATTGGGTCTACAAGAACATGCGAGTATAAAAAATGAAGATTGTGAATTTTCTCCTTCACTTTCCTGCTATTCCTGTGAAACCCCTAAAGGGTTAAAAGGCTGACCGAATATCATTTTGTATACTTTGGTGGGTGCAGTTTTTATAATGGGGTCATTTGTGGGGTATTTCTAAGATGAAGACCCTTCAAATCCACTTCAAACCTGAACTGGTCCCTGAAAAATAGGGAGTTTGGAAATTTTGTGAAAAATTGGAAAATTTCTGCTGAACTTTGAAGCCCTCTGGTGTCTTCCAAAAGTAAAAACTTGTCAATTTTATGATGCCAACATAAAGTAGACATGTTGTATATGTGAAAAAAAAATTAAAATATTTTGAATATCTATTTTCCTTACAAACAGAGAGCTTCAAAGTTAGAAAAATGCTAAATTTTCAAATTTTTCCTAAAATTTTCACATTTTTCACCAAGAAAGGATGCAAGTTACAATTTTTTTTACCACTATGTTAAAGTAGAATATGTCACGAAAAAACAATCTCGGAATCAGAATGATAACTAAAAGCATTCCAGAGTTATTAATGTTTAAAGTGACAGTGGTCAGATGTTCAAAAAATGGCCGGGTCCTAAGGTGTAAAATGGCTGGGTCCTTAACCCCTTAAGGACACATGACGTACTGGAACGTCATGTGTCCACTCCCGATCTATAACGCGGGGCCACGGCGTGGCCCCGCGTCATAGCGGGTCGGGCCCGGCCTCTAACAACGGCCGGGACCCGTGGCTAATAGCGCGCGGCATTGATCGCTGTGCCGCGCGCTATTAACCCTTTAGACGCGGCGTTCAAAGTTGAACGCCGCGTCTAAAGTGAAACCGAAAGCATCCCGGCTAGCTCAGTGGGCTGTTCGGGATAGCCGCGGTGAAATCGCGGCATCCCGAACAGCTGACAGGACAGCGGGAGGGCCCCTACCTGCCTCCTCGCTGTCCGATCGCCGAATGACTGCTCAGTGCCTGAGATCCAGGCATGAGCAGTCATCCGGCAGAATCGTTGATCACTGGTTTCTTATGAGAAACCAGTGATCAATGTAAAAGATCAGTGTGTGCAGTGTTATAGGTCCCTATGGGACCTATAACACTGCAAAAAAAAAGTGCAAAAAAAAAGTGAATAAAGATCATTTAACTCCTCCCCTATTAAAAGTTTGAATCACCCCCCTTTTCCAATAAAAAAAAAAACACAGTGTAAATAAAAATAAAAATAAACATATGTGGTATCACCGCGTGCGGAAATGTCCGAATTATAAAAATATATCATTAATTAAACCGCTCGGTCAATGGCGTGCGCGCAAAAAAATTCCAAAGTCCAAAATAGTGCATTTTTGGTCACTTTTTATATCATTTAAAAATGAATAAAAAGTGATCAATAAGTCCTATCAATGCAAAAATGGTACCGTTAAAAACTTCAGATCACGGCGCAAAAAATGAGCCCTCATACCGCCCCATACACGGAAAAATAAAAAGGTTATAGGGGTCAGAAGATGACAATTTTAAACGTATTAATTTTCCTGCATGTAGTTATGATTTTTTCCAGAAGTCCGACAAAATCAAACCTATATAAGTAGGGTATCATTTTAATCGTATGGACCTACAGAATACATATCAGGTGTCATTTTTACCGAAAAATGTACTACGTAGAAACGGAAGCCCCCAAAAGTTACAAAACAGCGTTTTTTTTTTTCAATTTTGTCGCACAATGATTTTTTTTCCCGCTTCACCATAGATTTTTGGGCAAAATGACTGACGTCATTACAAAGTAGAATTGGTGGCGCAAAAAATAAGCCATCATATGGATTTTTAGGTGTAAATTTGAAAGAGTTATGATTTTTTAAAGGCAAGGAGCAAAAAACGAAAATGCAAAAACGGAAAAACCTCCGGTCCTTAAGGGGTTAAGAGGTTAAGGCTTTAACAAGATCAGCAGAGCAGTGATATAGAAAATGGCTCTTTTAATGTTGTGCTTGGGTAGATCAGGATATGCCCAGCACACCTTGTGCCACGCCTTTGAAGCACACCCTTTGTTAGATTGAAGAAAGGTGAGTTGGAGATTTTAAGCCTGGAAATCAATGTGTTGAAAAATTTTAGGGACTCATTTTTACATCAGTCCTTTAAGCAGACATTTAGATAATTAAAACTGGTAAAAATTGTCTTTTTATGGTGTTCTACATTATAGAATTACATAAAACACAATGTTTGAAATTGCATTGAGAGCATATTAAAAGGGTGAAACCACATATCTGTCTAACTGAAATTAATGTACCAAATTAGATTTTATTAGGTTAATGGTGTATTTGAAAATGCTTATTTCATTTTCTAAAACCACATTTGATAGACGTTAAATGTTTCCTGTTGAATAGTATTTGAGCTGCCATATTCTGTGTAAAAGTATGAGATATTAGTGCAATGATTTACTAAATCTTCATACGGTCATGGGTAGTGTCTACAATATGATGTAATGTTCCCAAATGTTTGGGGTAATGTTCAGAGTGTTTATAATTAATACCTGCCTACTACATTTACCAGAATAAGGGTGGGTTCACAACACGATTTTTGATACAGTTTTTGGATACGGTTTAAAAAATGAATAAACGTATGCAACTGTACAGAAAACCGTGCCCATAGACTTTCCATTCAAAACCGTATGCATCATATTGCATACGGTTGTCTCCGTTTTTCACTCCGTTTTTTTCTGGACAGAAAACCGTGGCCTACCTGTGATTGGCTGTAATGGGCAAAATCTCACACATTTTGATAAATCATGACCAGTGTGTGCACAAAGAAGATAACAGGCAACCTGCTGATGTATTGGAAGAAAAATGGACAAGCCTAAAGATCTCTACTCAACCAAAGTCTTTCCTGAAGAAAAAAAAGGAATTTGATCCATAAAGTATGGGCTAGTGGGCCCTAGAACAAACGTAAAAGAATACACTGAACATTTGTATTAGGCATTAATATGTAGGCCTACCAAGTTTGGAAATTTTACTTCACCTTATAGGCACATTAGAAGAGCCATGAACACATGGTCTGGTTGCTTCTATAATGATTCTCCAACATAAGCAATTCCATATGTCCAAGATTATCCACCACAGCAAATGGTTTTCTGGCATGATCGCAATATGAACAACATTGATTGCTAACAGGATTTGCGACCACTGTATAACCATGATATTTCTGTGTCTTGAAAGATCCTATTAGGAGACAGGGATATCCCAGTTATTCTGTGGGTCTGCGGGCACTTTAAAGAAGAAGAGGCTGTGGGGAGGTATTGTCACTGACGTGTTGTGCACCCAGACTTGAGGAGCGGAGCAGCTGAGCGGGAAAACACATGGGCCGACCAGGGATGGTAACTCACCGGCACTGCCTCATCAGCTTTGGTGCTTCAACCACTGCTCCTCCATTCTGGAGACCTATTGCGATGGTCCTTAGGCCCTAGCAATAGTCCTGACCTGGACCAGAGGAGCAGTGGAGCAATGGGGCATTACACAGATATACTGTATACTGTAAATGGCCGGAGGAAGTATTCTGCGGGGGCCTAGCCCAGTTGCCAATAAGAGCCTGGACCTGGTTTCAGGGGCTTTAAATAAAATCTGATGTCAGCCACGTAAAGCAGCAGCATGGGGTAATATATATAGCCCTGTCCAATCAGCAGTGCCGAGATAGTTCCTCTTAGTGCCAAATCCAGGTCTCTCTAGGTCACTTATCCGTGTGTGACATCCCTAACCCTGCTTGGCAATTTCTGTTTTCTTACCATGACACCACATGTCCACCCTAGTCTCCAGATAATCCTGCCTTCCAGGGGCCTACACCTATATCAGGCACAGAGACTATTATGAAAGCCTTCAACTATATGAGGGCACAAAGCAGACACTAATACTGTGTGGGGGAAATACACAGGGAGTTTGTTTGCCTTGGCGAGTTCTGTGGAGACTCTTGGCCAGGAAAAGTTATAATGGCTCAGTCCGCATAGTTAAAAAAAAAGTAATATTAACAAGTCTGATTAGAGAAGATGTCACTAGTGAGTCCTTGGTTGTAACTGTAACTTTAACACTTGTAGGGTATGTTCACACTGTAGAATTCCAGCACAATTCTGCTCACGGAATTCCGCGGGAATAGAAATCTGCGCTGTGAACATTAACATCAGTGTGAGCGGGTCTCGCGGAAGACCTGTTCACACTGCGGAATTTCAGCGGCGGACAATTTTGCCGCTGAAATGGTTCTGCGCAAAGAAAGAACATGTTTATTCTTTGTGCAGAATTCCGCGAATACTGCTTAGCCGTCAATGGTGACGGCGCAGTGCCCCGTGGTCCTACCGCTGAAGTATCTTCAGCCTCGGCCACCTGGCGAGCAGAGATACCGCAGTTTGAACATACCCATTCAGCCTGTAGAACCTGTGTAAAGTTGGTGTCTACCTTTATATGGGAATTTTGACATAATAGGGTTTAAAGCGCAACTGTCATGAACTCTGGATGCTATAAGCGACACACAGCCTTTGTACTGTGTGTAGATGGTGTGTACAGGATTGTTTTTACCTTATTTTTGCAGGCTTTCATCACCTCCAAAATGCTTTTGGTCACAGCCACACACAGTCGGTTAGGCGAGGTGCAAGGTACGCTATGCCCCATCGCGCCCACCCCTGTGTCAGCGCTGGGACCGCTGTGATTGACACACAGGTCCCAGCGCATGCACCCCTCATCTCGCCACGTGTTATCCAGGCAAGCGATCGCTCCCACCGCCATCTGCCTCCTCAGTGCACTTGTGTCAATCACTCCGCGGTCCCAGTGCTGACACAGGGGGTGATCAAAGCCTGTAAAAATAAGATAAAAACAATGCTGTGCACACCATCTGCACACAGTACAAAGGCTGTGTGTAGGTTATAGCACCCAGAGTCCATGACAGTTGCGCTTTAATAGTAACCAGAATAGGGTATATTAGGTTATAGCAGAGGGCAGTACAGTAAAATTCAGTGAAGCTCAGCTTTTACTGCATTGCACTCTGCCCTGGGTCAGACATGGGGGCATGCCACAGAGGGACCAGGCCTTAAAGGGGTTCTCCACTGCCCTGTCTTCCACTCGCAGCGTCCGGAAGTTTATTACTTTGAACGCTGTGTGCAGGCTTCCTTGTTTGAGGCCGCCCCCTCGTGATGTCACGCTCGCCCCCTCAACAAAAGTCTATGGGAAGGGGGTGTGACAGCGGTCGCGCCTCCTTCCCATAGACTTTCGTTGAGGGGGCAGGCGTGACGTCACGAGGGGGCGGGCGTGACGTCACGAGGGGGCGGCCTCGAACACAAAAGCCCGCACACAGCGTTTGGAGTAATAAACTTCCAGACGCCGCGAGTGGAGCTCTGGAAGGCAGGGCAGTGGAGAACCCCTTTAAGCTGTATAAAGGAGCACCAACATTTCTGGTGAAAGCCTTTTACATTGATCACATTTGTTACCGGGTGGCTCCTTTATCCATAAATTGATTGGCTATGGTGGAGTATATGACAAACATGTCTCCTCCATGACAGTACACTGCGCACTGCCAAGGAGCGATGCCGCAGTGGAGGAGGCAGAGTGACATGTTTGTCACATGCTCCTCCATAGCGGTGCTTTTTGTGGTTGAAGGAGCCGTCTGGCTCCAATGCAGGGACCGAAGATCATGGGCGTTTTACAGAAGAGGGCCAAAATGAAGCCTTGGAGTATTAGGAAGTGACTTATTTTAATCATTAATATAGGCTGCAAAAATTTCATACAAGGGGGCCAACCCCTTTAAAGAGTTAAAAAAAAATTAAAGAGGGGGAAAAAATTTAAACATGAAAATAAAAATGATTAGCATGAAGGAAATGGCTGAAAACTTTTTGACAAGAGGGTATTTTTGATTTTTCAAGTACATACCCAGTATCTTGCTCACTCTGAACTACAAGAATGATTTGCTATACCATTAGGTAACAGGCATTAGACCCATGTTGTTTTTCATTGGTTGCCATATTTCATGGGATTTGTATTCTCTAATATGATTGGTTATACCCATGTTTACATATAACTATGTTTTTTATTCTGAGTTTAGCTATGATGAAAACATAACTACCCACATACCTAATTTCCACAGTATTTTGAACATGTGATTAATAAGTGATAGTTTTAAACCTATTCCAGTGTTGGATTCAATGCTCTACTTCCCTTGGCAAGTGCACCAACAATGCGTGCACCCTTGTCTTACTCACAGCTGATGACTGAGAGGACGCTGCTGTAATGGGTCACGGTGGTTGATGGATCCTCTGGGCCTGTGTGGATGATGACCTGAGCCATGCCAGGGAGCGGAGTCTACGGTGCCACTGGTTTTCACCAGAGCCTGCCGCAAAGCAGTATGGTCTTGCTGCGGTAGGCGGCACCCAGGTCGCTACCCCTGGCACGGCTCGTCCACACAGGTAGCTGGGAGGTGGCGTGGCACAGAAGGAGACTGTCAGGAAGTGGCAAGATGGCAGTAGGTCAGGGCAGGAAACACAGGTGCAGAGTAGGTAAGGTAGCAGGGAACATGTACACGGTAACAAGGACACAGGATTTTCACTATGGCACTAGGCAACCAAAGATCCAGCAAGAGAACCAAGGGAGGAGCTGATATTTAAGGACAGGGGACAGGTGTAGACACATGATTAATTGAGCACTGGCCCTTTAAGTGAAACGCCCTTGGAGGCGGGGGCAGGCGTGTCGGGGCTGCAAGGACAGGGAGAGGCGGAAGATGAGGGAAGTGAGTGACGGGCTGGGATTCACATGAAGGCGCGTCCCACAATGAGAATTCCAGCCCCACCGGCAGCGGGGACATAAGCAGGGAGCGCTCACGGCCGGCGTGTCCAGGCCGGTGGGCAGGTGTTTGCCTTCTTTTTATACAAAAAGTATATTAATAATTGTGCCATAAAATCTTCCACTAATTCTAAAATAATCATTTATATGTAATATATTGACTTATTAATACATGATTGAAATTGTTAACTCTATATTGGTTAATATAAATATTTGGATTACATAGTGCGTTCCATGCATTCTTGTTCTATGCTCAATTTTTGTCACTACTTGGCTTCTGATGTTACTAAGTCCGTGCCATATTAAGGGTAAGTGGTGAAAATCCTCCACAATAATAGTAAAACTAGCTCAATCACAGTCCTAAGAAAATACACACAGAGATATACAGTAGGTGAGCACCAACAAGAAACTTCAAAGCACTGGTACTCGGGTGGAAATATTTTGTTTTTTCAAATCAACTGGTGACAGAAAGTTAAACAGATTTGTAAATTACTTCTATTAAAAAATCTTAATACTTCTAGTACTTCTCAGCTGCTGTATACTACAGAGGAAGTTAAGTAGTTCTTTTCAGTCTGACCAAAGTTCTCTCTACTGACACCTCTGTCCATGTCAGGAACTGTCCAGAGTATAAGAGGTTTGCTATGGGGACTTGCTCCTACTCTGATCAGTTCCTGACATGGACAGAAGTGTCAGCAGAGAGCACTGTGATCAGACTGAAAATAATTTTACAACTTCCTCTTAAGCATACAGCAGCTGATAAGCACTGGAAGGATCAAGATTTTTAATATACATAATTTACACATTTGTTTAATTGAAAAAAAAATGTTTTCCACTTTATTTTTTATAAATGTTATTACAAATTGGACATATAAATACAAGACAAAAGAATCATATTATCACACAACATTATACAACCATCACCCCCCCCCCCCCCCCGTCAGAAGGGGAATTTTTTTAATTTTTTACATTTAATTAACATTTCCCTTTTATCCTCTTACTCTTCCCATTTTGCCCAGATTGCTCTATGTTTAATTAAACATTTTTTGAAGTTGCCAACTAGCCATTTCTCATACTTTCGAACTTTTTGGACCAGTCTGTCCCATTCAATTATGTTTGGACCAGTGTTTCCAAAAAGCCCTCTCAGGATCACTACCTTAGCCAGCATAAGGATATGATTCAATAACTCCCAACCCTTCCTAATTTTGCTCAGATCCCCTAAAATAACCTATGTTCCTAATCAGTCTCTCTTCATGTTTAAAGGGGTACTCCGGTGAAAAACTTTTTTTTTTTTTTAATCAACTGGTGCCAGAAAGTTAAACAGATTTGTAAATTACTTCTATTAAAAATCTTAATTCTTCCTGTACTTATTAGATGCTGAATACTACAGTGGAAATTCTTTTCCGTTTGAAACACAGAGCTGTCTGCTGACATCATAAGCACAGTGCTCTCTGCTGACATCTCTGTCCATTTTAGGAACTGTCCAGAGTAAAAGGAAATCCCCATAGCAAACATATGCTGTTCTGGACAGTTCCTAAAATGGACAGAGATGTCAGCAGAGAGCACTGTGCTCATGATGTCAGCAGACAGCTCTGTGTTTCAAAAAGAAAATAATTTCCACTGTAGTATTCAGCAGCTAATAAGTACAGGAAGGATTGAGATTTTTTAATAGAAGTAATTTACAAATCTGTTTAACTTTCTGGCACCAGTTGATAAAAAAAAAAAAAAAAGTTTTTCACCGGAGTACTCCTTTAATTTATTTTCAATACTCTGTAGAACCTTAGACCGAAATTCTCCCACTATTGGGCATGACCGTAGCAAATGGATTAAGTCTGCGTCACATGTACCGCACTTAGGGCAGTCTGCCTTCCTCCAACAGCCTATCTTTTTCAAATATGCCGGTGAGTAATACAAATGATGGATTATTCTTAATTGCATAATTTGATGTCTTTTATTAATGGAACACTTTTTAACATTCATCAGTATGCCATCCCATGCTTCCCTTGAGATTGGGCCTAGTACGGCCTCCCACCTCCTCTTTTTGTTCTCTTGAAATGTGACAGGTACAGTTTTTAGGAGTAACTTATATATATAATTTAACTTTCCACCTCACTCCGTATTCATATAATCAATCACACTATGTGTACAGTATATATCCTAAATGTCTCCTTCTTTTCAGTGCATCTCTGTGGTTCACACAATTGTATATACCAAAATTTACGTTCATTCCTCAAACCAAAATCTGTGCCACATATTTAATCCCCTTCAACTTCCAAAAGTCACTCCCTAACCCTTTTTCAAATTGTTCCAGTTCTATATTATCCCATATCACAGTGTTTCTTATACTACCCTCTATTTTAAATCTCTTTTTAACTTCCTGCCAAGTTCTCCTAAGTAACCCTATCAGTGAAATGTGACTTAATTCTTTCTTTACTGGAAGCCCCCCTTCCACAATTCCAAAAATTTCCCATAATGATCTCTATAATCATTAAATAACTCCCCCCCAAAGTGCTTCATTCCATCCCTGTCTAATATTCTGAAGGTTTCTAGCGAAAAAATACAACATAAAATCCTGTAAACCACTCCCACCACCCTCCAACTGTACCCACCTTGAATATTTCATACGAACCATTCCTCTCCCCCACATAAGTCTACCCATCAGAGCTTCCAAACCACGAAACCACTTCCCAGGAATCCAATAGGGGGCAGCCCCTAAAATATATAAAACCTGGGGGAGCACCACCATTTTAATTAGACCAATCCTGTCTGCCATTGAGAGAGGCAGTTTCACCCAAGCGTCAACTTTTTTCCTTAACTTACTCAATAGCGTTTTAAGGTTATATTGTATGAAGGTGACAGGTGGGAGTCACAGAAAGAACCTGTGACTACAATAGCCCTGACTCTGATGGTACAAACAAAGGCAAGAAAAGGAAACAAGTAATGCTACAATACACCTACAAGATACATGACCAATGCACCCTATTGGAAATACCTCTCACCTCCAATCCCAAATGCGTTTTCGCTAAGCAGCTTCGTCAGGGGCATGTCTACCAGGTGGTAAAGTTCAGTATATATGGGAGGTGGTGGCTAATCACAGTCAGCGTATATCCTGACTGATTAACCCCTTAACGACGAAGGACGTAAATGTACGTCCTGGTGATGCGGTACTTAACGCACCAGGACGCACATTTATGTCCTAAGCATAACCGCGGGCATCGGAGCGATGCCCGGAGCAGGTCCCAGCTGTTGACGGCAGCCAGGGACCCGCCAGTAATGGCGGACATCCGCGGTGCCGCGGATGTCCGCCATTAACCCCTCAGATGCAGTGATCAATACCGATCACAGCATCTGCAGCATTGCGGTCACTTAATTGGATGATCGGATCGCCCGCAGTGCTGCCGCGTCGATCTGATCATCCAGCACGGCAGCCGGGGGTCCCCTCACCTGCCTCTGCTGTCTTCCCGGAGTCTTCTGCTCTGATCTGCCTTCCCGCAGACCAGAGCAGAAGATGACCGATAACCCTGATCAGTGCTATGTCCTATACATAGCACTGAACAGGATTAGCAATCGAGTAATTGCTTTAAATAGTCCCCTATGGGGACTATTAAAGTGTAAAAATAAAAGTAAAAAAAGTAAAAAAAAATGTGAAAAACCCCTTCTCCCAATAAAAACGTAAATTGCCCCATTTTCCCTATTTCACCCCCAAAAAGTGTTAAAAAAATATTTTATATACATATTTGGTATTGCTGCATGCGTAAATATCTGAACTATTAAAATAAAATGTTAATGATACCGTACGGTGAACGGCGTGAACGTAAATAAAAAAGTCCAAAATAGCTGCTTTTTTATAACATTTTATTCCAAAAAAAAAATTTATAAAAAATGTATTAAAAGTTTTATGTAAGCAAATATGGTATCAACAAAAAGTACAGATCACGGCACAAAAATTGAGCCCTCATACCGCCGCTTATATGGAAAAATGAAAAAATTATAGGTCTTCAAAATAGGGGGATCTTAAACGTACTAATTTGGTTAAAAAGTTTGTGATTTTTTTTTATCACGGGTATCATTTTAATCATATTGACCCAAAGAATAAAGAACTTTTACCATAAATTGTACGGCATGAAAACGAAATCTTCCAAAATTAGCAAAATTGCGGTTTTCTTTTTAATTTCCGCACACAAATAGTATTTTTTGGGTTGCACCATAAATTTTATGGTAAAGTGAGTGATGGCATTACAACAGAAAACTGGTCACGCAAAAAACAAGCCCTCATACTAGTCTGTGGGTGAAATAAAAAGAGTTATGATTTTTTGAAGGCGAGGAGGAAAAAATGAAAACGTAAAAATAAAATTTTCTGCTTCCTTAAGGCCCAAATGGGCTGCGTCATTAAGGGGTTAATAGCATGTGTGGTACTCACATAATAGAATGAATCATGTGCGCCAAATCCTGTGATGACAGGAAGGCAAAGTGTGCACCACATACCTGACGAGTGAAGGCAGTATAAGAAGCGCAGCCGGAGGGCGGCGCAGAGCTACCGAGCGGTCATGTTACTGGACTGCAGACACAGGACCTCCACTTCCGGTAAAGTGACCTCCACTTCCGGGCTATGAGCACACTATGTCACTCGTCACGTATGTGGCGCACACTTTGCCTTCCCGTCATCACAGGATTTGGTGCGCATGATTCATACTATTATCTGAGTACCACACATGGTTTTTACACCGATGCAGTATTTATTGCAGTAAAACAATAGCTCAAATATTTCAGTGCATAATACAATCAATAATAGTATAAATGTAACATTCCCTAGAGAAATACAAAATGAAAAATAATGATACAACATGATTTTACAAGGAAGGGGGGAGAGGGAGGGTGTCAATGGACAACAAATGCTTTTTTATGCCTATAGAAAATGTTTTCCGAAAAATGTGTCCCCAGCTGTGGCAAAACTACAACTCCCAGCATGCTGGGAGTTGTAGTTTTGCAACAGCTGGAAGCACACAATTTGGAAAACACTGGCCTATAAAGTGGTATAAGTAAGATCCTTCCATTGGAAGTTCACGTCAGAAAATACCAGGTATACGACTGACAGAACTCTCAGACACAATGCGAACAGAGCCTTATTCCCAAGAAAGCATGGATATCTGAAGAGGGTTGGTGGGTAACAGTGGGCAACACGAGGGTTGGCAAACAAGAGGCAACACGAGGGTGGGCAAACAAGAGGGTTGGTGGGTAACAGTGGGCAACAAATAACAGTAGGTACTGTAGGTATTTAGCGGGGTTTCCCCTTAAAATGGTGCACGCCTTATAAGGATAGAATGTTTCCTGTTTCTGGGTTCTCACATGAAAATGATATGCCTCATTACAATCCGTTCATGATGACATATCCCATTCCTCAGTGAGAAGCTTTGCCGATGGACATGTGTACAGCTTGTGTGAAGAAGCTTGTCTTCTTTCAAAGTCTCTGAACCCATACATTACAGTACTGCTGTGAGAGACAACAGCAGAAATTCATAGCTTTGATTTACAGCTATGATGCCTTAAGGCCTGAAAAATCCAGTCGAAATACTGAGAAAATGGACTTACATTCTCCAGTTAAAGTGAATGTGACAGCAAAGGAGGAAGATAATATATTTCTGCCCTCTATCCATCTTATCAGTCCATCAAATGTCATGCTATTTGTAATCCGATCAGACTGTTAACCTTCCAAATATCTCTAGGCCCTGTAGTCCCTATAGCCAATGAAAGGTCAATAGATGCTTAACACCTCTATTGCTCCATAAGGACAAATAAAATGTAAAATTAAATCAGAGTAGATACAGATATATACCATCGTAGTATAGTAAATATTTCACCAAGATCACATTTACTTATCAAATCACTAAATCATCTGCTTGTAAAAAAAAACCTCTTCTATACTACAGGATGGATCCAGCAAATAGGTCCTAATAGGTCTTTTTACTTAGTTGTATGAGGGATTGTTCTTTGGGGTGTGATGGCAACATTTTGGGGTACACATTATTTTAGAAACAACAATCTAAAACAGCAGCAATAAATATCATCTGTTGGCATTGTTAGGTAGGGTTCACAGTATGATTGTGCCTTCTGTGGCATGTATAGGTTGGTGACTTGTTAAAATGGGATGCCAATGTATTTGTGTATGGACACGTATGGGCTTCATTGACCTCAATAGCCTGAATATAGTCAGCTAGTAACTACATTTGGGGAGTTCCCTGATTGTATACATGTTTGTACTCTGACTCAAATAGCGCAGCCCACCACAATTTTGATTCAATACACATATAGTCAAATGAGGTCCTGTCCATTTACCCATATATTGTGGTCCTGCCCCAAAATAAGACCCTTTTGGGATGTGGTTGAATGCACCATCGACCAAGTGTGTAAAACCAATGTTATACTTACCAATCTCAACAGTCTCTACCTACACATATGCTAGCTACAGCCAAGGCCCTTCAGCTTGTCCATTGGCTTCAGAAGATGCCTCCTACTGAGGATTAGTGGCAGAAAAAGCTTAAAGGGGCATTCCAGGGAAAAACTTTTTTTTATATCAACTGGCTCCAGAAAGACAGACAGATTTGTATATTACTTCTATTAAAAAATCTTAATCCTTCCAATAATTATCAGCTGCTGAAGTTGTTCTTTTCTGTCTGGCAACAGTGCTCTCTGCTGACATCTCTGCTTTTCCCGGGAACTGCACAAAGTAGAAGAGGTTTGATTTGGGGATTTGCTTCTACTCTGGACAGTTCCCGAGACAGGTGTCATCAGAGAGCACTTAGATAGAAAAGAAGAACTCAACTTCAGCAGCTCATAAGTACTGAAAGGTTTAAGATTTTTTTGTAAAAGTAATTTACAAATCTGTTTAACTTTCTGGAGCCAGTTGATGGAATTATAGACATAACAAAAAAGTGTGAAACAACTGAAAATATGTCATATTCTAGGTTCTTCAAAGTAGCCACCTTTTGCTTTGATTACTACTTTGCACACTCTTGGCATTCTCTTGTTGAGCTTCAAGAGGTAGTCACCTGAAATGGTTTTCACTTCACATGTGTGCTGGTGTGGAAGAGGAGGTGTGATGGTGTGGGGGTGCTTTGCTGGTGACACTGTTGGGGATTTAGTCACAATTGAAGGCATACTGAACCAGCATGGCTACCACAGCATCTTGCAGCGGCATGCTATTCCATCCGGTTTGCGTTTAGTTGGACCATCATTTATTTTTCAACAGGACAATGACCCCAAACACACCTCCAGGCTGTGTAAGGGCTATTTGACCAAGAAGGAAAGTGATGGCTGCAACCAGATGACCTGGCCTCCACAGTCACCGGACCTGAACCCAATCGAGATGGTTTGGGGTGAGCTAGACCGCAGAGTGAAGGCAAAAAGGGCCAACAAGTGCTAAGCATCTCTGGGAACTCCTTCAAGACTGTTGGAATACCATTTCAGGTAACTACCTCTTGAAGCTCATCAAGAGAATTAGTGTGCAAAGCAGTAATCAAAGCAAAAGGTGGCTACTTTGAAGAACCTAGAATATGACATATTTTCAGTTGTTTCACATTTTTTGTTATGTATATAATTCCACATGTGTTAATTCATAGTTTTGATCTGTTTTTAAACATGACGCTTTTAAAGTGGTACACCAGTGGATTTTTTTTTTAAATCAACTGGTGCCAGAAAGTTAAACATATTTGTAAATTACTTCTATATGAAAATCTTAATCCTTCCAGTTCTTATCAGCTGCTGTATGCTCCACAGGAAGTTCTTTGCTTTTTGAATTTATTTTCTGTCTGACCACAGTGCTCTCTTCTGACACCTCTGTCTATGTTAGGAACTGTCCAGAGCAGAAGCAACTCCTCATAGCAAACCTATTCTGCTCTACATAGTTCCTTAGACAGACAGTAGTGTCAGCAGAGAGCACTGTGGTCAGACAGAAAAGAACTATACAACTATAGAAGTAATTGTGGTCGGTGCTCATTCGTATAGCGTGCCTACCTAACTGAACCTCTTACTAAACTCATATTCCATACTAAACCCTATAACCTATCTAGGCAGTCAGAGTTATGCCATATATTGCTGTGTAGGAGTACACCTGAAAAATAGAGCGCAAAACTCATAATCAGAACAAAGCGCTATTAACACGCGCAACAACCCTGTGATCAATGACTGAAATGCACTGTGCACTACCGACTACGGAATGGGGGTATGGTGTACGTAGCACCCCTATATCCTAACCACGTATGCTGGCACACAATGGCGTGACGTCGGTGCAGCAGCTCCAGTGCTTAGAGAATGACTGGATATAATGGACGGATCGCTATAAAGTATTTAACAAGAATACGTACATGTTTGTCAACAACGTAGTAATGAGTGCAGCCCCCTAAACAATGGCAGCGGCTGATCCCGTTGGATCCTTGACATGTGGAAGCGAGGCTTGCCATACTCGAGCTGAGCAACACTCGTGGGACTTGGGAAAATGCTGTATGATGATAACCTGACAATAACATTCATCTGTTATACAATTTCAATACATAATTATTTGCATCCATGCAAAGTTATTGTAACTACGGCCATGCATTTACATGCAATTCCCCTAAACCTTAGTTAACCATGGCAACTGAAGGACAGCGCTGCATCTAACGTTAAGCTGTCCTGATGTCCCAATGGGGAATTACCTAAAGCGCCAGCTAACCAACTAACTAAGCTAGCTGCCAGGCTGACGGCTGGAGGGTTTACGAACCTCCCTCTCGCGCACTCTTCAGGACAGATTTGATGGCATGGGATGCAAACAATGACGTCCTGTCAGAGCAAGACCATGTGATATTATGCTGGATACCTGACAGATATACTTTGATGGATGCAAAGAAGAGTGGCAAAACCCGATGAATACAAGTAGGAATAAAATGGCATGTGAGACATCCTCTCGTTATCTAATGTAAAATATCGCGTAAGTATTCCAGGCTACATGTAAGAGCTATGGATGTGAAAAGTCCCAACAGAGAACAACCCTAAACCCGTATGCACAACTCCAAGTGCTAACAATGTGTATACACAAATGACTACGTAGTCGCCAACCTACACCTGTGTCAGGTTACCACTGTAATCAACCTGTGGATGTGAACGGCAATGAAACCACTTACTCAGCAACATGACGATGAGACTCAAGCAAAATGTGACTACTATCATTGTCAATGTAAGCCGAGACAAACAAAACCAACCACACAGAACCAAGCTATGTCCCTAATGCTAAGTAATCATATGGACACATGAAGACGTTGCCGCCAACCTGAAGTCATGTCAGGTCGTAACTGAACCGACCTGTAGATGTAACAGGCCGGAACATGAATGAAAGACTCAACCAAATCTGTAACCAATAGTATGACTGTCACCCTGAACCAAGACAGGTCGTAACCATGGTATACCTATGGACGTGGCAATTAACAATGGAAATATAAAGCTATCCCTGCAGCATAACCCAACTGCTTAAAAAACACAACGTATACAAAGACATTGTTGCCAACCTAAAGTCGTGTCAGATTATATCCAGACTGACCTGAAGATGTAACATAATGAAGGAGGTCCCAGCACTCACCAATGCAAGCAATAAGTATTTATTGTATATCCAAGTCACAGGATGCGTTTCGGCACTTAGCCTTCCTGACGAAATGCGTCCTGTGACTTGGATATACAATAAATACTTATTGCTTGCATCGGTGAGTGCTGGGACCTCCTGCATTATATTACATTACTCTTTTCCTCGTGCACCACCACTTTTCAGATAGTGCTGACCATTGCTCTACCATTGACCTGAAGATGTCACTGGTCTAGCCGAAATTAAAAACCTCAACCAATGTAAATGACTATTGGTGTCGACGTTAACCTGAAGCTGAGACAGTTCGTAACCATGCTTGACTTGTCGACTTGGCAAGTAATAAACCGAACCCCAGCTATATTTTCGTATGAAGAACTTAATATTAATAAAATTGTAACCCACCGAATTATCCATGCAGATTCGCCCCAATGCCATGAAACTCGCGCAGTATCAAAGACATGGGTGTATGGTCTAAACACCATAATATAGCACAGCAAAGCATCACAAAATATATATATATATATTGTTACGCCGAGCGCTCCGGGTCCCCGCTCCTCCCCGGAGCACTCGCAGCGTTTTTCTGTTCGCAGCGCCCCGGTCAGACCCGCTGACCGGGAGCGCTGCGATAATGTCCCTAGCCGGGATGCGATCCGCGATGCGGGACGCGCCCGCTCGCGATTCGCATCCCGGTCCGCTTACCAGACTCGTTCCCCGTCTCTACTGTCCCGGCGCGAGCGGCCCCGCTTCCTAGGGCGCGCGCGCGCCTGCTCTCTGCGATTTAAAGGGCCAGTGCGCCGCTGATTGGCGCCTGGTTCTAATTAGTATATTCACCTGTGCACTTCCATATATAACCTCACTTTCCCTTCCTTGCCGGATCTTGTTGCCATTGTGCCAGTGAAAGCGTTCCTTGTATGTCCCAAGCCAGTGCTCCAGACCTCTTGCCGTTGCCCCTGACTACGATCCTTGCTGCCTGCCCTGACCTTCTGCTACGTCCGACCTTGCTCTTGCCTAATCCCTTGTACCGCGCCTATCTCAGCAGTCAGAGAGGTTGAGCCGTTACCGGTGGATACGACCTGGTTGCTACTGCCGCTGCAAGACCATCCCACTTTCCGGCGGGCTCTGGTGAATACCAGTAGCAACTTAGAACCGGTCCACCGGTACGGTCCACGCCAATCCCTCTCTGACACAGAGGATCCACCTCCAGCCTGCCGAATCCTGACAGTAGATCCGGCCATGGATCCCGCTGCCAGTTTTTGCTGACCTTACCACGGTGGTCGCCCAGCAATCGCAACAGATAGCGCAACAAGGCCATCAGCTGTCTCAACTGACTGTTATGCTACAGCAGCTTCTACCACAGCTTCAGCAACCATCTCCTCCGTCAGCTCCTGCACCTTCTCCGCAGCGAGTGGCCGCATCCAGCCTCCGCTTATCTTTGCCGGACAAATTCAATGGGGACTCTAGACTTTGCCGTGGTTGTCTCTCGCAATGTTCCCTGCATTTGGAGATGATGTCGGACCAATTTCCAACTGAACGGTCGAAGGTGGCTTTCGTGGTTAGTCTCCTGTCTGGGAAGGCCCTGTCATGGGCCACACCGCTCTGGGACCGCAATGATCCTGTCACTGCCACTGTACAGTCCTTCTTCGCTGAGGTTCGAAGTGTCTTCGAGGAACCAGCCCGAGCTTCTTCTGCCGAGACTGCCCTGCTGAACCTGGTCCAGGGTAATTCTTCTGTAGGCGAGTACGCCATCCAATTTCGTACCCTCGCCTCTGAATTATCTTGCAATAACGAGGCCCTCTGCGTGACCTTCAAAAAAGGCCTATCCAGTAACATCAAAGATGTGCTGGCCGCACGAGAAATCCCTGCCAACCTGCATGAACTTATTCATTTGGCCACCCGCATTGACATGCGCTTTTCCGAAAGACGCCAGGAGCTCCGTCAGGATATGGACTTTGTTCGCACTAGGCGGTTTCTCTCCCCGGCTCCTCTCTTCTCTGGTCCGCTGCAATCTGTTCCTGTGCCTTCTGCCGTGGAGGCTATGCAAGTAGACCGGTCTCGCCCGACACCACAAGAGAGGACACGCCGCCGCAATGAGAACCTATGCCTGTACTGTGCCAGTACTGAACACTTCCTGAAGGATTGTCCTATCCGTCTTCCACGTCAGGAAAGACGCTCTCCGATTCCGCACAAAGGTGAGACAGCTCTAGGTGTGAACTCTGCTTCTCCACGTCTTACTGTGCCTGTGCGGATTTCTTCTTCTAACTCCTCCTTCTCAGCTGTGGCCTTCTTGGATTCTGGATCTGCAGGAAATTTTATTTTGGCCTCTTTCGTTAACAGGTTCAACATCCCAGTGACCAGTCTCGCCAGACCTCTCTACATCGCTTCTGTTAATGGAGAAAGATTGGACTGTACTGTGCGTTACCGCACAGAACCCCTGTTAATGTGCATTGGACCTCATCACGAAAAAATTGAATTTCTGGTCCTCTCTAACTGCACTTCTGAAATTCTTCTCGGACTGCCTTGGCTCCAACGCCATTCCCCTACCCTTGACTGAACCACCGGGGAAATCAAGAACTGGGGTGCTTCTTGCCACAAAAAATGCCTCACGTCTGCTCCCAGTCCTGCCAGTCAAACCCCTATGGCTCCTCCTATACCAGGTCTCCCCAAGGCCTATTTGGACTATGCCGATGTTTTTTGCAAAAAACAAGCAGAGACTTTGCCTCCTCACAGGCCTTATGACTGCCCTATTGATCTCCTTCCTGGTACTACTCCACCCCGGGGCAGGATTTATCCTCTGTCAGCTCCTGAGACACAAGCCATGTCGGATTACATCCAAGAAAATTTTAAAAGGGGATTCATCCGCAAGTCTTCCTCCCCTGCCGGAGCGGGGTTCTTCTTTGTCTCCAAAAAAGACGGTTCCTTACGGCCATCGATTACCGCGGTCTTAATAAGATCACTATAAAAAAACGCTATCCCCTGCCTCTTATCTCGGAACTCTTTGACCGCCTACGTGGCGCTAACATCTTCACCAAATTGGATTTAAGAGGTGCATATAATCTCATCCGCATCAGGGAAGGGGATGAGTGGAAGACCGCATTTAATACCAGAGACGGACACTTTGAATATCTGGTTATGCCCTTTGGGCTCTGCAACGCCCCTGTCTTCCAGGACTTTGTGAATGAAATCTTTCGTGATCTATTATATACCTGTGTTGTGGTTTACTTGGACGACATTTAGATTTTTTCTTCTAACCTCGAAGAACACCGCCGTCATGTCCGTCTGGTGCTCCAGAGACTCTGTGACAATCAGTTATATGCCAAGATGGAGAAATGTCTCTTTGAATGCCAATCTCTTCCCTTCCTAGGATATTTAGTCTCTGGCCAGGGACTTCAAATGGACCCAGACAAACTGTCAGCCATGTTAGATTGGCCACGCCCCTCCGGACTCCGAGCTATCCAACGCTTCTTGGGGTTTGCCAATTACTACCGACAATTTATTCCACATTTTTCCACCATTGGGGCTCCAATTGTGGCCCTAACCAAGAAAAACGCCAACCCTAAGTCTGGCCTCCCCAAGAGGACGAGGCATTCAACCGTTCAACCGAAAATTGCCTTTTCTTCTGCTTCTGTACTCTCCAGACCTGATCCATCTAAACCCTTCTTACTGGAGGTAGACGCCTCCTCGGTGGGAGCCGGAGCTGTACTCCTACAAAAAAACTCTTCTGGACATAACATTACTTGTGGTTTCTTTTCTAAGACCTTCTCTCCGGTGGAAAAAAATTACTCCATTGGTGATCGAGAACTGCTGGCCATAAAACTAGCCCTCGAGGAATGGAGGCATCTGCTGGAGGGTTCCAAATACCCAATCATCATATACACAGATCACAAGAATCTCTCTTATCTTCAATCTGACCAATGGCTGAACCCACGCCAGGCTAGGTGGTCGTTGTTTTTTGCCCGTTTTAACTTTGAGATTCATTTTCGCCCTGCTGACAAAAACATCAGGGCTGACGCCCTCTCTCGTTCCTCTGATGCCTCCGAAACGGAAGCCCCCCTGCAACACATTGTTCCTCCTGAGTGTCTGATCTCCTCTTCCCCAGCTTCCATCAGACAAACACCTCCTGGAAAGACTTTCGTCCCTCCACGCCAGCGCCTCAAGATCCTCAGGTGGGGACACTCCTCGCACCTCGCCGGCCATGCCGGCCATGCTGGCGTCAAGAAGTCCATCCAACTCATCTCTCGACATAGAGGATCCACCTCCAGCCTGCCGAATCCTGACATATATACATAATTAACCTATGAATCTATACCGAATAGAACAATCCTGCACCATCAATTTATGCCTAGCATGATTTCTCCCCAGCATAATCATGAAGGCCAGATGCACCTCCATAACACCACAACCACATGCTCAAACAACCCACGACCGTATACACAGTCAAAACTATATGGGCATATGTATAACGCTTTGAGCACATGCACCGAACAAACTATGAATGTGTGGCTAGAATGAACTGCATGAGCAAGCATATGCACTGAACAAACTATATGAGCAGATGCACAGAGCAACTTATCCACACATATGCCCAGTACAACTATATAACTGCATGAAGCACTGATGTATGATACAACACATGAATTTATTCATACGGTGTCAGTCCCACTGTACAACAACTAGAAAGCACTGATGTGAAGCGATTTTTCTCTTACATATATTTTTTTCTTTTTTATAGACGTGTCAGGTATAATGGGTATATCACCGCCGATGTGTTGTAATGTTGTTGCTCTGAAGGCGTGTCAGTAACAACAATTGTGTAATGTATGCCCCCTGCAGATGTGGCAGGCATAAGGGGTATACACCACCTATGTGCCGTAATGTTGTTACTCTGAAAATGTGTCAGTAACAACAATTATGCAATGTATCCCCCCGCAGACATGGCAGGTATAATGGGTATACACCACCTATGTGTCATGTTTTTGTTGTTCTGAAGGTGTGTCAGTAACAACAATTACGCAATGTACCCCACCTGCAGACGTGGCAGGCATAATGGGTATACACCACCTATGTGTCGAAATGTTGTTGCCCTGAAGACGAGTCAGTAACAACAATTATGCAATGTATCCCCCTGCAGACGTGACAGGTATAATGGGTATACACCGCCTATCTGTCGTGTTATTGTTGTTCTGAAGGCGTGTCAGTAACAACAATTATGCAACGTACCCCCCCTGCAGGCGTGGCTGGCATAATGGGTATACACCGCCTGTGTGTCGTGTTATTGTTGTTCTGAAGATGTGTCAGTAACAACAACTACGCCATGTATCTCCTTGCAGACGTGGGAGGTATGAAGGGTCTATCCACCTATGGTTCGAGAGGCTGTTGCTCTGAAATCGTGTTAGTAATAACTACTGAGTGCCACCCCCTGCTGACATTGTAGATATGACGCTCCGACCGAAACAGCTGTATAAATACTAAAGTGAGGAACGCACGTGCCCCAATTTTTTTTTTTTTTACAAACGAACTATATGAGCGAAAGCCCAGAACAGACTACATGCGCGTAAACCTGAAGCCACTATATACAGATGTGTACAGAGCGACTATATGTGAAACTGTCATATAACAGTTATGCATGACTGTACCACCAAACTTGATGAACCTATACTCAGGTCAACCCCACACGCGTATGCACCACCAAAGCGTACGCGCGTGTGGCCAACCACAACCGATGACAAAGAATATGCATGCATGTAGTAACTATTATGACCACATACCTGCACACAGGGCCACACCCATGCCCTGTATGAACATGTGCGTGGCACAAACGCAGCGACCGCGTAAAACTCACAAACACCGCAAGTGTATGTACAGCACACATGCCACAAGCGCATGCACAGCATGATTCCCACGAGCATATATATAACACAACCCTACGAGCGTGCACAGTATAAATCCTACGAGCGGGTGTGCAGCACAAATCTTACGAGTGCATGTACAGTATGAATCATCCGACCGTGTGAACCGTATGAATCTACGAACGTGTGTACAATATAATTCCTATGAGCGTGTGCACAGTAGAATTTCTACGAGCGCGTGTACAGAAAAATCCAACAAGCGCGTGTAGTATGAATCCTACAAGCGTGTACAAGCGTGTGTACAGTATAAAACCTGCGAGTGTACAGTATGAATGCTACAAGCGTATGTACCGTATGAAACCTACAAACATGTGTATAGTATAAATCCTACAAGCGTGTCCAAGCGTGTGTACAGAATAAATCCTGCAAGCGAGTAGTATGAATGCTAGAAGCGAATGCACAGTATAAATCCTACTAACATGTGTACAGTATGAATCCAACAAACGTGTGTACAGCATAAATCCTACAAGTGAGTGTACTGCATAAATCCTACCAGTGTGTGTACAGCATAAATCCTACAAGCGTGTGTACAGCATGAATCCTACAAGTGTATTTACAGCATAGATCCTACAAGCGTGAACAAGCGTGTGCAGTATAAATGCAACAAGCATGAATACTACAAGCGTGTACCAGCGTGAGTACAGTATAAATCCTACAAGCGAGTGTACAGTATAAACACTACAAGCGTGTACAGCATGAATCCTACGAGCTTGTGTACAGTATAAAACCTACAAACGTTTGCATAGTATGAATGCTACGAACGTGTGTACAGCAACTATGAGGGCATGTGCACGGAACAACCATATGATCTTATGCATAGAATAAATTATAGGAACGGACAAATTATATGAGCATGCACAGAACAACTATATGCACGGACCAACTATATGACAGTGTACGTAGATTAAATTATAAGAGCGTGTATACTGACAACTATATGACCATATGCGTAGAATAATGAAGCATGTGCCTGGCACAACTACATGACTGTCTATGTGGAAGGAGTGTGTGCATAGAATGACTATATGAGCGTACATATAGAGTAATTTGTAGGAATGTGTATATATATATTTATTTTTGTGTGTGTGCTTGCTACTGGCAACTAATGTATGCCAAAAAGATTAGGAGACCCCCGGAACTCATGAGACTGCAATCACCTGTGCTACTCCGATTCACATTGCCCAAAGTGATTGCACCCTGGATTTAAATGTAAACATGTGACCTGAGTATGCTGAGCCGCTATTTGCGTGGCGCGTGACACATGTGCCCACATTGTCACAGAGGCCGCAGGCAATGTGGAATATGCTTGTAACATGTAGTTGCCCCGGCTCCCGGTCTCCGCAGCGTCGCATACTCACCACCCGTAGTTGTATGTCACCGGACCGGGAGCCCCTGACAGGCATACTTACCACCCGCACTAACGCTACATCCTACTTCCGGTCAGATGACTTGCTGACATCACGAGACGAACCCGTGGCGTCAGGCACAGGTACTGCTGCGGGTTCTTATAGGGAATCCCTGCCCCTCCCACAAATGCAGGCTTAATAAATTAGCCTTCATACTTTACAAATCTGTTTAACTTTGGCACCAGTTGATTAAAAAAAAAAACTTTTCCACGAGAGTACCCCTTTAAGGGGATATGGAGTCACATAAGAGACTTTTGCCTTCACTGTATCGTACATGTTATGTAAAAATTTTATTTAGTAACTTTTGTGCTGAATAAAAAAAAACAGACTTGCGCAGTAAAAACATACTTGTTGAAAAAATTAAATAAAAGGAACTTTCTGGAACTTTTCCAGGATGACATCTGTTTGAGGCTGCTAAAAGGCTGCCATTTTATGTAGCTGCCACCAAATGTATGCAATAGTTAGGCTAGGTTTCCACACAGGTTTTTTTCTGGCATTTTTTAGAATACTGCCACTGCAACTTTTGAGCCAAAGCCAGAAGGGTATTCAAATGGAATATGACATATAAACAAAGGACTTATACTTCTGCTTCCTACTAGATCCACTTCTGACTTTGGCTCAGAAACTGCAGTGGCAGTTTTCTTAAAAACACCAGAAAAAAAACTTGTGTGGAAACCTAGGCTTAGAATGTCACACCTACATGGCTAAAATATAAAGGCAAGTACAAGTGTGGTGCAATAAGATGGCCAACATTCTAGTATTCCCATAAAACAAAGATTTTCTGTTCCAGTGATAATTCTTTCAAATTCCAGGTTACATCAGCTGTGACAGCAAATATTTGGTATATGGTTTATAATTTAACATATATTGACTGAACCTTTAGAATACTGTAAAAAGGAATGGCTGACCACATTTCTGTCTGTCAATATGATGTGTACAAGTCCTTTGGTGCAGCCAATAACTTTTCTCTGTACACATAGGTAACCTTAGTTCATTCTGTGTTTTGTTGGGTTGTGCGCCAGATTCTGTCGCATTGCGCCAGAAATTCTGTCTGCGCCAGATGTTGCGCCAGAATTTGCTCCAGAATTGAAAAAACCCTGACTACCTCTCCATTTTGCTAAGAAAACCCGAAAAAGGGGCGTGGTCACTGGATAAAGGGGGCGTGGTCGCTGAAAAGGGGCGTGAAAAGGATTAGCTGAGCAGAAATTTACTTATTAGGCCTAACGGTGGTCTCTGTTGCTCTCCTCTTCCTGATGATGGGGCACAATATGTCACATTGCTGCTCAGCCTATCACTGGCTGAGGCTGGACACCCCCCAGCACCAGGAGAAAGAGAGCACCGGAGAGCAGGAGAAGTGTAACTAAAGGTAGCAAGGGAGCATTTTGAAGGTATGTACAAGTCCTTTTTTTTTCTCTTATAGCAGACAGCCTAGGCATCTTTATTAAAAAATAAAAAATAAACAAGCAAAAAACCTTCATCTAGATAAGGCTTGGTTCACATCACGTTTCTTCCTATACGGGAGGGCATACGGCTGAGGGGAGCTAAAAACTTGTGCTCCCGTATCCCTGCTGTATGCAGTCCCGTATGTAATTCATTTCCATGAGCCGACCGGAGTGAACCGGTTGGCTCATTTTTCCCCCTTTGCGGTTTTCTAACGGACCTAAAACCATGGTTGACTACGGTTTTTGGTCCGGTAGAAAAAAATCAGCCGACCAGTTCACTCCGTTCGGCTCATTGAAATGAATTACATACGGGACCGCATACGGCAGGGATACGGGAGCGCAAGTTTTTAGCTCCCCCCAGCCGTATGCCCTCCCATATGGGGAAAAACGTGATGTGAACCCAGCCTAAGTAGTTGTTCCAACTAAGATTATTTCTGTCCTGGAAAAGGGTACGTTTATTGTGCAGTTGTCTAACCTTTTGGAAGCACAGGCAGATACCGTGAGATTCCATAGGATTTGTAATCTGCAATATGATTAGTTGGCTTTGGTTTTATATTTATGTGTTTCATACTAGGGATAGTTATGATTAAAACTGAGATTGCTCTAATATGTGTAAGCAACTTTCTGCTCACAATATATTTAACATCGGATTAATAGAACAGTGTTTTTAAATGTTCCGGTGGTAGATTCACCGCTCTATTTTAGGATATTATTCCTATTGCAATTTACTCATTGTGTGGCCCTCATCTTGTCTGATTTCCATCTGTAAAGCATTGAGTTTTTATTACTGATGTTTATCATTGCATAGACAAGATAGCGAGTACTTTGCATAATTGGTGTAGAAGTGCAGCCCCTTAGTCCTATCTGGGTTACAGCGATGATTTATTGTAAAAAATGTTCTGGTAAAAGTTACCAAGATGGATTGAGCTATATACGATCCATTGTGTTAGATGATAACAGTTTGGGGGATAATGCTTTAATGTGAGCAATTAAGTGTAAGTGCATGTGATTTGAGAGTATGGCCTACATTCCATGAAATGATTATAATGATCAATACCCGTGATTTGTAAGCTGCTTATTATTGATCCAAAGGTAAAATGGTTGACCTTCTCTAGTGGAAGTAATTTGCTAAATTATGACACTACATTGAGACTTTCTCAGTTCAAAGGTGAGGACTGTGCGATTTGGAATAAAAACATTTGTAAATGCAGATCCATTTTACACCCATGTTCCTTATGGTGTACCTTTACACAAAAAATTGCTTTGCATTGTTAGTCTCTTTATCTTTATCATATCATTAAATGTTACATTACAATGAGATATTAACTCACTGTAATACATCTAGTAAGGTAATGATCTTAATTATAAAGGGCTCCATGGTACAAAACACACCTCCATTAATAAAATAAAAAGTTCCAAAAATATTCGAACAACAATTATCTGCATTTACCATACACCAAAATACAGTACACACTTTATCTCACAGTGTACCTCACGTCCACTACTCAAAAACACATAAAAAGCTTTAGCTTAACTGTTTATAACACTTTAACCACTCAGGGTGTACTTCTTGGGTGGCCATGTGGGTGTATGAACTACACTCACAAGCGGAGAGTGCTTCATATTCATCAGTACAGGCTGCCATTAACTCTTCAGATGCCACAATTAAAGTTGATTGTGGCATCTAAGTTGTTAAAATATTATTGCCAGCTATCTCAGTGGGCTGATCGGGACCATTGCTGCGCGATTGTTGGATCCCAATCAGCTGACATGATGGTTGGAGGAACCTCACTTGCCTCCGTGCCATTGAAAAAGCCGTTATAAAAAAGGCAACCTTGACAGCCTGTATGGGCATAGTGCTTATGCCGTGCTATGCTATGGAATCAAAATGTTGCATGTAATAGTCCCCCATTGGGCCTAAAAATAGTAAAAAATTGTATTAAAAGGCGAGGAGGAAAAAATGAAAACAAAAAAAATTACAAATAGCTGCATCCTTAAGGGGTTAAAAAGCCACAGCCCATGCATGTTTATACAGTCATGGTCGTAAATGTTGGCACCACTGACATTTTTTAAGAAAATGAAGTATTTCTCACAGTAAAGGATTGCAGTTACACATGTTTTGCTATACACATGTTAATTCCCTTTGTGTTTATTGAAACTAAACCATAGAAGGGAGGAAAAAAATCAAATTGGACATAATGTCACACCAAACTCCAAAAATGGTCTGGACAAAATTATTGGCACCCTTTCAAAATTGTGTAAAAATAAGATTTTTTCAAGCATGTGATGCTCATTTAAACTCACCTGGGGCAAGTAACAGGTGTGGGCAATATAAAAATCACAGATAAAAAGGAGAGAAGTTCACTTAGTCTTCACATTGTGTGTCTGTGTGTGCCACACTAAGCATGGACAACAGGAAGAGGAGAAGAGAACTGTCTGAGGACTTGAGAACCAAAATTGTGGGAAAAAAATCAACAATTTCAAGGTTACAACTCCATCTCCAGAGATCTAGATTTTCCTTTGTCCACAGTATGCAACATTATCAAGAAGTTAGCAACCCATGGCACTGTAGCTAATCTCCCTGGAAGTGGTTGGAAGAGAAAAATGTATGAAAGGTGTCAATGCAGGATAGTCCAGATGGTGGATAAGCAGCTACAAACAAGTTCCAAAGATATTTAAGCTGTCCTGCAGGCTCAGGGAGCATTAGTGTTAGCGCAAACTATCCGTCAATATTTAAATTAAATGAAACACTATAGCAGGAGACCCAGTAGGACCCTGCTGCTGACACAGATACATAGAAAAGCAAGACTACATTTTTCCAAAATGAACTTGAGTGAGCCAAAATCCTTCTGGGAAAACGTCTTGTGGACAGATGAGTGCAAGATAGAGCTTTTTGGTAAAGCACATCATTCTACTGTTTTCTGGAAATGGAATGAGGCCTACAAAGAAAAGAACACAGTACCTACAGTGAATTATGGTAGAGGTTCAATAATGTTTTAGGGTTGTTTTACTGCCTCTAGCATTGGGTGCCTTGAATGTGTGCAAGGCATCATGAAATCTGAGGATTATCAACAGATTTTGGGTCACACTGTACAGCCCAGTGTGTAAGAAAGCTGGGTTTGCGTTTGAGATCTTGGGTCTTCCAGCAGGACAATGACCCCAAACATACGTCAAAAAGCACCCAGAAATGGATGCCAAAAAAGCGCTGGTGAGTTCTGAAGTGGTCATCAATGAGTCTAGATCTAAATCCCATTGAACACCTGTGGAGAGATCTTAAAATTGCTGTTGGGAAAAGGCGCCCTTCCAATAAGAGAGACCTGGAGCAATTTGCAAGGAAGAGTCGTCCAACATTCCGGCTGAGAGGTGTAAGAAGCTTATTGATGGTTGTAGGAAGCGACTGATTTTAGTTATTTTTTCCAAAGGGTGTGCAACCAAATATTAAGTTAAAGGGATACTCTGCCCCTAGCATCTTATCCCCTATCCAAAGGATAGGGGATAAGATGTCAGATTGCGGGGGTCTCACCGCTGGGGACCCCTGGGATCTCCGCTGCAGCCCCCTGCTATCATTACTGCACAGAACAAACTCGATCTGTGTGTAATGACCGGCGACACAGGGGCCGGAGCATCGTGACGTCACGGCCCTGCCCCCTGCAGTAATGATAGCGGGGTGCTGCAGCGGAGATCACGGGGGTCTCAAACGGCAGGACCCCCGCGATCTGACATATTATCCCCTATCCTTTGGATAAGTACCCCTTTAAGGGGCCAATCATTTTGTCCAGCCCATTTTTGGAGTTTGGTGAGACATTGGGGGAGATTTATCAAAACCTGTGCAAAGGAAAAGTTACTGAGTTGCCCATAGCAACCAATCTGATCGCTTCTTTCACTTTGCTGAGGCCTTGTTAAAAATGAAAGAAGAGATCTTATTGGTTGCTATGGGCAACTGGGCAAGGTTTTGAGAAATCTCCCCAATTATGTCCAATTTGCCATTTTTCCTCCCTTTTTTGGTTTAGTTCCAATACACACAAAGGGAATAAAGATGTGTATAGCAAAACATGTGTTACTGCAATCCTTTTCTGTGAGAAATACTTCATTTTCTTGATACATTTCAGGGGTGCCAACATTTACGGCCATGAGTGTATGCAGGTTGTGCTTAGCCTTCTGGTTCCACCTTCAGGGTAGATGGAGGTTTCTTCTTTCTTCTTTTACTCTATAGAGATTAAGCATAATCTTACCTAGTGCACCCATCCAGTGTTTTTACATTACAAGGGAATTTTTGTATTATATTCTCAAAATGTAAACATTTTAAAAAGTTTTCCACAGCATACCATGCATCAGCTGGACTAAATCAGGAGGACATGGTACAACCAAAGATATATGTAATATAGTGGCAGCCCTTTACACTATTTTGGGCACCCTATAAAGGAAGGGTCCAAATCCTAGTTGGTTCAATCTCCCTTGTTATTGAAAAGTGAAAACCCGCAAAAGTAACTGCTTTTCATCAATAAAGAAGTGGGGAATTGGTCCAACGGGGGGATATCTAGGCCCTTCTGTCCTGGGGACAAAATCCAGCACCTCAATGGAACTCCTAGTTTAATCACATCTAATGTTCATAGTCCCACAATACATCATTTCATTGTTTTTGTCTTCATATTCTGAACCATTTAGTCTCCACTGCCACTTTTGCCCTACAAATAGTAGTGAGAGAAAGCTTCTCTTCATACACTTATAATACCACTCAGTATTGATTATCTGTCACTGTTTGTTTCAGGGTTTACTTCAACATGTTGGTTCTCATGTATAAAGCCATAAAAATGCTACAAAGTATCGGACATCATCCAAAAGTACAGAATCTTTAATCAGGCGCACATTTTAACCCAGCATGTTTTTACTTAATTCACTTATATTTACTATGCAAAGAATGTTAAAACAACCCTTATTCTAAATGTATTTCTTATTTAACCATGGGAGGCATGGACAATTGTTACTGTATAAGTACCTCCATTTACCACTGAACTGGTACGAATAAATTTCCACTCTCTGAAGTGTGGTAAAGGCTACATTTCACAAAAGGCCACAAGGTAAAGTCCAACAAAAGTTCTAACTATACTTCTGCAAATTATCTGTTTTTAATTCCTTTAAATAATTGTGTAGTCGGACCGATACTATCTATGGTAGATCTAAAAGGTTGTAAGACAGTCTCAAAGTTAGGGCTCTCACACAATTATAATGTTGCAGTGTAATGCTTCTACCTACTTGTTTTAATTATCAATTATTATTATTTTTTTTTAATTAATGACAGGAACACTTTAAACAGATGTGATTGGCCACTGCTGAAAGTCCTACACTAGTAAGCCATTTTAAAAATTGTACATTTACAACATAAATTCTGGCATATACTAGTATTTCAATTTAAAGGTGTACATAGAAGAGGGTAGGCCTCCATTATGGTACCAGGTTTTGTCACCTAGGACAGAAAAGACAGCTGTTTTTTCCACATCCATGCCCTTGCAATTACTCTTAGACCAATTCATTACTGCCTTAATTACTAACAATGCAGTTTTTTTTTGGAGAGGAGAGTCCTGACCAGATTCTTGCCACCCAGTAGCAAATTGGTATAGGGAAGCTCCACCCACTGCCAAAAAGCCCCATACCCAATACCTGGTCGGCTCTCCATTATGTTGCCAGATTTTGCCATGGAAGGGCTTATGCAATGGTAGGGTTTTTTTTTTTTTGCAACTTACCTCCTGTGCTCCACTGGCTCCTTCAGTCCCTGGCTGTGGTCCTCTTCCTCTCAGAAACCATGACGCCTGGGCCCGGAGTGACATCTGATTGGCCAGAGTGTCAGTGATTAGCTGAGCGCAATGTGACACTCTGGGCCTCAACGCCATTCAGGGCCGGGTGTCACTATTCCTAAGAGGGAAATGGACCGCAGCCAGGGAATCAGAACAGGACATCGGAAGCACAGCTGAAGTGCTGGAGGTAAATAAACGTTTTTTTTTTGTTTTGTTTTGTTTTATATGCTAAGTGGGGAAAAATAAAAAATAAATAAATAAATAAAAAACTCCCACTGTAGAACCCCTTTAAGAACAGAAGGGCCTGTGGTTTATTTCTTGATCCAATCCCTTAGTATAATATTTTGGGCTGATTAACGGAGTTCTTAGGAAGGAGAATACTGAGCAGGCTCTCACCATCTCGGGGCAAATTCGTGTGAAACCAATGACAGGTGGACTTCCTTTCTTTTAAGAGTTCACGGTAAAAACCTGGTCCGTCTCTATGATATGTACACAGGTTTTTCTACTGCTTATAACATTCAATGTAGGTGGAGTTTGTCCTTTGTTCTAGTATAGATTGTCAAACAGTTATCAATATATTCTGTTATAATCTCTATGCCATTTTTAACACCCGTTATGAAACTACTAGTGGCCTAAATTCATATCTTAAGTAAAAAGGGATTAACATTAAGAGTCATATGTGACTTTAGATGCTGAGACGTGCCAGGAGGGGCAATTACCAACGAGTAAGCTCTTGAATTCACTTCTTTCTAAATGGAAATTGCTTGTATCGTATGCTGTGGCAAGGTAAAGCTGAAGGTGAAACATCTTGTAATGTATGAAGATATCACGAAGATGTCAGAACATGTTAAGACTTCTCAGTTACTGACATATAGTGTCAGGCAGGGATTATGATATCTGATACACTCCCTCTAACATTTTCTCTTCATTCCAGTGCCAGCAGTCACAGTCATTCTGATTTTTCCCATATTACATTTTTCTGTCTGTCTCAGAAATCTCTATTATTGTAATTTGTCATAATTGAAATTACATTGAGGACGGTACCACAATATAATAATAAAACGTCCAATATGCAGATGAATAGCCTAGATTTGGATGTCTTCACATTTGGAAATCTTTTGTAGTCTATGCTATCTTAAATTAAGTCAGTGTCATTTTTGACCGTAACATGACATTTGAACATATGAAATTAAATATATTTATTTTTTGATCTTTAAAACTCAAGCAGACACGTGAAATCTTCTTACCACCATTCACCTAAGCCCACATTATAACAGTGATTTATTATCTATGCCCTAAATTTAGATACCATGAAACTAGATGAGACAGGTAGAGGCTGCACCAAATTTATGGCTGCATGCCGTATAAGAAATGATTAGACAGTTTTCTCTTCCTTCTAACATCTCTTGGTTGGCTTACCCCAATGTTGTGTGCCAAATGAATAAATCTGGAACATTTGATAACTACTTTGATGGTCACAAGCTCTTTTCTGGAAACGTTTTAAAACTGTTTAGCATGGCGGGACCCCTGCATTCAGGCATCTTATTCCCTATCTATTGTATAGGGAATAAGATGTCTAGGGATGTCTAGGGTATTAACCCCTTAAGGACTCAGGGTTTTTCCGTTTTTTCATTTGACATTTTTCCTCTTTACCTTTAGAAAATCATAACTCTTTCAGTTTTTCACCTAAAATTCTATGTGACAGCTTATTTTTTTGTTCCACCAATTCTAATTTGTAATGACATCAGTCATTTTACCCAAAAATGTACAGCGAAACGGGAAATAAAATCATTGTGCGACAAAATTGAAGAAAAAACACTATTTTGTCACTTTTGGGGGCTTCCGTTTTTACGCAGTACATTTTTCGGTAAAAATGACACCTTATCTTTATTCTGTAGGTCCATACGGTTAGAATGATACCCTACTTGTATACTTTTGATTTTGTCATACTTCTGAAAAAAATCATAACTAGAAGCAGTAAAATTTATATGTTAAAAATTGTCATTTTCTGATCCCTATAACTTTTTTATTTTCAGGGGGACGGGATGGTGTGAGGGCTCATTTTTTGCGCCGTGATCTGAAGTGTTTCTCGGTACCATTTTTGTTTTGATCGGACTTTTTGATCACTTTTTATTCATTTTTTTATTGTTTGAAATGTGACCAAAAATATGCTATTTTGGAATTTGTTTGCGCATACGCCATTGACCGTGCAGTTTATTTAATTATATAGTTTTATAGTTCGGACATTTATGCACGCGGCGATACCACATATGTTTATATTTATTTTTATTTACATGTTTAATTTTTTATTATGGGAAAAGGGGGGTGTTTTGAACTTTTGTTCAGGAAAGGGTTAATACATATTTTTTTAACTTTTTTTACACTATTTTTTTTGCAGTGTTATAGCCTTCATAGAGGGCGAATATTTGCAATGCGAATTTCATTGGCAAATATCGCATATTCGCGAATTCGTGAATATTCGCGAATATAGCCCTATATATTCGCAATTACGAATATTCGTTTTCTTTTTTTTTTTTTTTTACAGTATACATCACAGTGATCATCCCTCTCTGCTTCCAGCTTGTGTGGGTAAAAAAAGCTCTAAGCTCTAATACTACTGTGTGAGACTGGCGTACGAATTTTCGCATGTGCGAAAATTGGCATATGCTAATTTTCGCACATGTGAATTTTTGCATATGCGAAAATAAAACGTGAATATTTCGAATATGCAAATTTAGCGAATATATGACGAATATTTGTCCATATATTCGCAAAATATCGTGAATACGAATATGGCCTATGCCGCTCAACACTACTAATGACATTACCATAAAATGTACGGCAAAACCAAAAAATAGTATTTGTGAGAGGAAATTGAAAGGAAAATCACAATTTCTCAAATTTTTTGCTACATGATCTGTACTTTTTTTGGTAACCAATTTGCATATATGGGAATTTTTAGCACTTTTATTATATATTTTTTTAAGCAGCAACTTTGGACTTTTTTTTCACCTTTCACCGTACCGGATCATTACCTTTATTTTTTAATATTTTTGACATTTATACATGCTCTGATACCAAATATGTGTATTCATTATTTCTTTTTACACTTTTTTGTGTAAAATGGGAATGGGAACGATTTAAATTTTTATTGGGAGAGGGGCTTATTCACATTTTTTAAACTTTTTTTTACCATTCATTTTTCATTTTTTATGTTCCCTTAGGGGACTATTTATAGCAATCATTAAATTGCTAATGCTGTTCCGTGCTATGCATAGGCATAGCACTGATCATAATAATCAGCAATCTACTTCTCTGGCAGATCAGAGAAGAAGACCCCATGAGAGAAGCGAGAGGCAGGGGAGGGGACCTCGGTATGCCATCTTGGCTCATCTGATCCTGAGTTATCAGAGCCACCACATTGCCACAAATGCCGTGATCAGTATTGATCATAGAATCTGAAGGGTAAATGGCGGGGATCAGTGCAATTGCTGATGTCCGTAATTATCGGTTATCAGCAGCTGGGACCCGCCGCGCATGAAGAGAGCACAGCTCCTGCGCTCCCTTCATGTACAGGATGTAAATGTATGTCCTGGTGTGTGAAGTACCAGTGCATAAGGATGTACATTTACATCCAATGTCCTTAAAGGGTTAATGCTATGTCCAATCATTAGATAAAAAAAGTGGGGCCAGATCACATATAGATTTTTTGGACAGCAAGGATAGGAGAATTCACAAGAGCCTTGTTGCAACCAGAGCCTAATGCTTCCAGCAAGGTCTAGTTAGGTTAACAATGGCTAGTGAGGCTGGGACCAAAGTTGGGACCAGTAGAATTTGAGGAATTACAAGTAATTATGCCAACTGATAAAACAGCCTGTGCCTCCCTGGAGGAGAGCTTTGCAAGGGACTGTAAGTGACTACAATCTTTTATTTGGTAGAGTAAATAAGCGATGGAGAAAAAAAAGACTCCAAAACACCCTATAAATGAATAACTAGGAGTACCCTAGCCAGGTAAATATGTGTACTGTGCATTTGATATTGGAAGTGTACTACTCTGCTACAGCCTGTATTGTGAAGAAACCTGCTTTGCTCTAATGGAAGTTAGTAAAAAATGTTGTTGTTAATTTGTCTACCATTATTTTGTACTTTTCCTGCATGTCTGCACCTGTAAATTTTCCTGCACAGCGAAGTATACCTGCTTCAGTCCACCACGGGGACAAAGCACACACAAAACTGTGACAAGAATGTAGAACAAAAGTCTAGACTGCCCACAGGTACCTCATCCCACTGGTGGCATCTCATCCATCAGACAGACCAGGGGTCAAGTCAAAAAGTGTGGAAACTCACCCAAGATTTCTAATACGCCCCCCCCCCCCCAGTTTGTGCAAAAAAAAATTGTCCAAGCTAAAACTTGACATCCTGCACGGTTCCAGGATTCTTACAGGCCACAGGCATGCAGCTGCCTACAGTTTATAAGAGTATAGTAACAGGGAAAGACTCATTGCTCAGTCACAGGTTTTAACTGTATACACCTTTTTTTTTTATAACAGGTTAACCCTCTGTGTTATCCTATCAGGGGGCTTTTCACATTACCATTTTAAATTATGCTTAGAATATACAAAAAGGGTTGCCAACACATACTGTGGTGTACTGGCAGTGGTCTAGTTCACTTTAATGGCCTAAACATACTCAACTAGTGACTAAGTTTTAGTCCATCCCCTGCATGTATATGTTTACTTTGCAGCACTGTAAAGCATAGCAGACCACACTTTTTAGTCACACTAAGTAAACATATACATGCAGAAAATGGACTAAACGTAGACACTAGCCCTTGGCTATGTTAAGGCCAATAAAGTAAATTAGGGCATTACCACTACACCACTGTATATGTTGACATCTCTGTTTGACAGAATATATACCCTAAGTGTAAGGTAACTACTGTCCCCTGCCCCCACTTTTACAGATATTCCCACATATGGTGACCATATAATGGTAGATATCAGCTGCACACAGGCTCTGCAGACCATATAAGCGATTACATAAAGTTACATCAGGTGACTCGCATGTGACGTCTTCTTTAATCAGAATCGGTTACTTTCCTTTTTCTTCTTAATCTGTCCCAGAATGTCATGACGATTAATTCCAGCCACAACTTATCTCCACAGAACATGCAAGACAAACATTTTAGACTATGCACTTTTCCAGCACCTATAGTGCCCCAAACAATAATAATGTGTGGAGATTACCAGCCCTCCTGTATAGCCCCTATATGGCAGCAGGCCCTGGTGGACCACGGTCTTAGGTCTGGTGGAAAACCGCATATGGGGCAAAAATGAGCCGACGGGAGTCAGCGATTCACTCCAGTCGGCTCATTGAAATGAACTACATACAGGCGGCATACGGCAGGGATACGGGAGTGCCCGGTTTTAGCTCCCCCAGGCGTATGCTGTCCCGTATGGCTGAAAACGTGATGTGAACCCAGCCTAACAAGCCTCCTCATGTAATTATCCTACTACTGTGGTGACACACTGTAACAAATCTACTTCCATGTAATTACCGTACTGGTGTGACACACTGTAACAAACCTCCTCCTCATGTAATCTCATTACTACTGGGGTGAAACACTGTAACGAACCTCCTCCTCATGTGATCTCCTTTCTACTGTGGAGAGACACTGTAACATACCTCCTCATGTGATTACCTTACTACTGTGGTGACACACTGTAACAAATCTTCTCCATATGTAATCTCCTTACTTCTGGGGTGACACACTGTAACAATTCTCCTCCTCATGTAATCTCCTTACTACTATGGTGACACACTGTAACAAATCTCCTTCCATGTAATTATCTAACTGGAGTGACATGTGACCTCTCCTCCAGCTCGGCCCCGCCTCCTCCACACCATCACACAGGTCCTTCAGCCACGATCTCTCCTCTCCTCCACAGCTAAGCTCCGCCCCCAACATGTGATGGTAACATCATCACAGGTCCTACATCTCCAGCATCTAGCAGTCTGGGCCAGGGGAGGAGACGAAGGAAAAAGCAAAGGAGCGACGTTCCTGTGCGTTCCTGCAGGACTCTAGTCCTGAGACAGACCCTGTCCTGCTGAGTATTGCACACTTAATACACTAACATAATATAGGTAGTAGCCTGGAAAACATTCAATGATAAAACAGAATACACAGGGCTAAGAGTGGGTTTCACACAGTGCATTTTGGACCTGGGCACATACTGCTCATTGTTGTAATATTTAGACCCAGTAGTACCAGGTGGGAATTCACTATGGTTTTCATTTGAAGTGTAAAGGTTATTTTATTGGTTTAATAAAACATTTGCATATACCGTATTTATCGGGGTATACCACGCACCGGCCTATAACATGCACCCTCATTTTACCAAGAATATTTGGGTAAAAAAAGTGTTTTACCCAAATATCCTTGGTAAAATGAGGGTGCGTGTGTGTGCATGCGTATACCCCGATACACCCCCAGGAAAGGCAGGGGGAGAGAGGCCGTCGCTGCCCGCTTCTCTCCCCCTGCCTTTCCTGGGGTCTAGAGCCCTGCTGCCGCCGCTTCTCTCCCGCTGGCTATTGGCGCCGGTGCCCCATTGCCGGCACCGATAGCCAGGGGGAGAGAAGGGGCGCCGGCACTCATTGCGCCGCGCCGTGCAGCGCATTGCAACGACTCAGGGGACGCACACTGGAGGCCTGAAGCAGCGAGGACCCGACCCCGGCAACAGGTTATTATGCAACCGGGAATGGGGGAGGCAACGGGGCAGCGGCGCCGGCAATGGGTGCCGCTGCCCCTTCTCTCCCCCTGTCTGTCGGCGCCGCTGCCCCATTGCCTGCGCCGCTTCTCTCCCCCTGGCTATCGGCGCCGGCAATGGGGCGCTGGCACCGATAGTCAGGGGGAGAGAAGGGCCGGCAACAGGGCTCTAGACCCCAGGACAGGCGGGGGCAGAGAAGCCGGAAGCGCTGGCGGTCTCTGCACCTGCAAAGCCGCTGCAGTTCATTGATTTTAAGCGCCCATTTTAAATCATTGAACTGCAGCGGCTTATCGGCGTTTAACACGCAGGTAGACTTTAGGTTAAAAATTTTAGCCTAAAAAGTGTGTGTTATACGCCGATAAATACGGTAACTGATATATTATCACTTTTTTAACTATCAATTAATTCTGGAAATTAATTTTTAACTATCAATTAATTCTATTATTTTCCTTTTCTGATTTCTATTTTTTTTTTTTTTAAAGCTTTGCTTTCAGGGGTCTATAGAAATTTTTACTTCTAAGACCAGAGAATATCTTCAACCCCATTAGTATCAATTTAATAAAGTTTAATTATTGAGAGAGACTGTATCATTTTCATCCATTGTGACATCACGATACTCCGGCCCCGTAGTCATGACCCTGTAGACTGCGAGGGTGCAGCGTTGCGTGCAACTCCCAGAGGTGGGTGCTGCATGCGAGATAGCAGGGGTCCCCAGCGTCAGGATCCCCATGATCGGATTGGGGATAAGATGTCGTAGGGCCGGAGTACCCCTTTAAGCCTTTGTCTGTTTGAAACTCAACATCAGTGCCATGCTTATGTGAAGGCAGTATTTATAAGGCAGTAGCAATTTCTGGAGAGTCTAAACGAGCAGCCATATCATTTTCTACATGAGCTGATAACTCGTTCTCAAGGGTCTGTTTGCATTTTTTATGTCAGTACGGTACAAAGACAGTACATGTGTTCTAAACCTAGCATGGCTGCTAAATGGTAATCGCCGTATCATATGCTGAAATCCTATAGGAAATGGCAATGAGAAAAGATGGCTGCAGAAGCAACATTCCAAAGGAAAGCTTGGCTTTCTTACAATCAGAATAGATACTCAGTTTTACCTAGATACAGAATAAAAGACAATATAACAGAAACAATGGTAATGCATATGTGATAGTATCAACAGTGGTACATAGAAAATGAACTATATCTCGTATAAAATAGCTTCAGTCCTAGAGAAAATATATAGTAAAAGAGTAAGCCACTGCATATATAACATTGTCAGACATGGTGAAAGTATAACTGCAGCCATTAACTATTCTGCATACATTATGGTGGCAGCCATAATGGTTTTATAATTAAGTCATTAATGGTTAGAGGTGAGTAAGCCGAGCCAGGTGAACCCGGTCATGCACCAAATTTTGGGGATTTTTGCAAGGTTCTGCTATTATAAGAGTAAAGGTGAGGAACACATGGCGTTTTGGCACCTGAATGCATCATAGGATGGGTAAGTAAGGCTGGGTTCACATATGTCCGGCATCCGGTGTGTACAACCATCCGGCGTCAAAATTGAGATGCTGAATGACTGTGAACTGTCCCATTCAAATGAATGTGATCAGTTCTAGGATCAGAAACTGTGCCGGATGCCGCACATACGTGAACTTAGCCTTACATCGAGGTTATGTCAGGGTAGACCATCATATCTTGCAGCTAGCAGCAAGATCACATGACCCCGGGTTATCTAATCATTGCTTGCATTATGTTGCATACAGCTCACAGGCCAATCAGGCAACAGCATAGGGGTGGGTTCAAGAGACTGATAAAAGCCCATGCTTTGAATTATGGCCACCATCTTGGAGAGAAAGCTGACCAGTGAGCAGTGCACAGAGGAACTCACTATAGAACTACTGATCCCAGAAAGGAATCATTTTTGTTCAGCTTTTCATACAAAAGCCATTTCTTCTTTAAGATTTTGGGATGCCAATCCAGTTGCAACTACCAAAAGAGAGAATTTTTGAACACTTTTTGGAACACTTACAAAAAGCCAGTCTTCTTTACTTGCCAGACACAAAACTTGCTGCAACTCCCGAAAAAGGAGAATTTTCGAAAATTTTTCTTACTTTTCAACATTTGCAAAGCTTATTTCTTCTTCACTATTTTGAGACACCAATCCTGTCGCAACTGCAACCATGTGAGAATTAAGTTGTCATTAGTTGTATGGTATCCAGTGTCCCGTGTTTCTGGATGATGGACTGGGAAACGCAGCAAGCTGTGCTTCCCTGTCTGGTGCCCTTTTGGCGTGTCCAACCATCCAGAAAGTCAAAATTGAGACACTGGATGATTATGAACTGTCCCATTCACATCAGTTTCCCTCTGGTGCAAGACGGAGGAAAACTATGCTGGATGCCTGATATATGTGAACCCACGCTTAGTGATAGCAGAAATGGCACAATAAACTAACTACAAGTTTCTTGCTCAATGGTATTGAGTTCTTCATCAATGGTACCAGATGATCTCAGAGGCATGTTGGCTCTGTGAACTTACTACCAGCACTATATCTCACATTTTGAGGGATTGCCCTTCTCTTTGTACCTTTTGGCCCTCTGTACTTCGTATCTGCAAAGTCATGGGTGCTATGATCCCTAACACACCACAGGCGACCCTGTTGTTTATGTTTGATATGTATCCAGCCACCTATAAAAAAATCCTTTACTCGTCATTTGCTGCAAATGGCCATATGTTATCCAGTGTAAGATCGCCTAAACCTCCTACTTTTGGATAATGGCTCACTGAGATCATGCACCTGCAGTGTATGGAGGAGCTGATCTCTTTTACCCCTGCAAAAGTTCACTGTTATGGTAAGATGTGGTTTTACTCTATGCCCTTTCAGTCATCTCCAGGTTATCATAATCTCTTGAATTCTGGAACCCCTGATACTGAGTCATACAGGTCTTATTTTTGAGCGGTGTGTACGCACTGTATGCTCCAGTTTTGCTTTGTTTCTGCCTTTATGTGATATTTTAAATGACAAAAATATATAGTTTTTAACTGTTTTAATTTTGATTTTAATATTGTCATTCAAAAATGTCCACCACACTTTAAAGCCAATATTTCCAACCCTAATTCTATGATTAGAATAAAGCAGACAATCAGTTGCAGTGTTTTATGTTATTTTCCCAAGGGAACATCAATAAACACGTATACAATGTTTACCACAATTTTTGACATTGTCATTGTTCCAGAAAGCATATCATATCAAATTATAATTCCATCACTGCTGGTAAAAAAAAAAAACACAAACAAAAACTTAATATTAGGGGGAAAAAATAATAATCGATGAATAAAAGCCATCAGATGTGACCACTTTCATGGTCATGTATAAACACAGTCCATAGTGGTGAGAAGTAAACTCGGAGTGACAGTTTCCAGCATGCATCTTAAACATGTTTATTGATTACTTGTACAAATCTGAGAAAAGCCCTTCGCTTGGGAATTACAGAATATAGAGAGAGGACGCAGCAAGTAGCAAGGAAAGAAACTCCTAAGGACAAAGTGTGACCAGATGCTGTCCAACTTAGAAAGCAACAAGAGCAGTCAGCCTGAGAGCTTCGCTCCCTCCATAATCAATACTGTGTCATACATAAAATGCCTGCTCCTGCTCTTAAGTGAAATGTGTCTAACGTCTTTAAAAGCATTGATTTGAGATGGATCAATGCGTATCTAGGCACATTTTGCCATGTAGAAAAAAAAAAGACTAATAACGTTTTGTAGTTAAGAGAGAGGAACAGGAAGGTTGCAGTGACAGGTGGAAATGAACCCTTCCGCATAACAGTGACAATACAGTTAAGGTTATATATAGTAGGTCAAGGAGTTTTGTTTTGCTTGTCCTTCAAAATTAGGCAATTGGATATCTGATACATGTGATATAATGTCTTACCAAAACAGCAATGGAATGGTAATACAATGGATTCTATATATATTTGCTGTGTCACATAATTATGTAATATACAAGGAGAAGAGATTCTGTAAAATTGAAGTGAACCTTGCCTTTAGTTACACCAACTCTCCAAGATTTGTGCACCTTTGCAACCATTTTAATTATAATTATTGAGATGGCTTGCATCATTGTGCATCTATTGTTCCTATGCAAACCTGTGTGTCTCCATGGTAACAGACTACAAAGAAACTTTTTCTAGGCTGATTCTTCCATAGTTGACACTTAAAGAAGAACTCTCCTACTTTACTTCTCATCAGTGTCTGATTGCAGGGGGTCCAAACGCTGGGTTCCCCCACTATATCTCGTGCATAAAGTGGGGTCAAAACGCCACCTCTATAGGAGAGCCAGCAATACATTAGTACAGCGCTCATTTATCTCTGGCTCCTTTTTATAGATGTACATGAAGGGGGCATGTCGATCCCGCTCTGTGCATGAGGAGAGCTGGGGCCCCATTCAAAACAGCCGAGCAGTCAGACGCTTATCCCATATCCTATTGATAAGGTATAAGAGATAAAGTAGCTAAGTACCTCTTTTTGCCTCCTTCTTAGGCCCAGACAGAAACATGTCCCAGTAAAACCCGGAAAGCCAAGAAAACAACGGAGAACACCCAAACACCACCCAAATCCTGCTTAAACTGCCCCTTCCACTACCTCTGCCCCTGAGGTCAGACCCACCCCTTTTCCAGAACAATTTGACCTTGTCTGAAGAAAGAAATTAGGTAAATTAGTTGGAAAGAAGGGTTATTTCTGTTTCATGGATTTAGTAAATTGGTTGAATTAAATGTGCAACAAAGTTTACTACAATTTGCGCCAAAGTAAAAAAATAATTATAATAATGCTAAAATTAGACCTATGCTCTCCTTATTTTCTTTCAGAAAGTTCAACTTTTTTTTAATCATCTTTTAAGGATGAATTCTATTTTTCAATGGCATTATGTTGGGGGACATAATTTATTGGAAAAATTCTTTTTTTTTTAAATATATATATTTTTTATGTCACCATCTTTTCAATTCTATTTTTTAGAAGGTGAGAGTAACGAAAAAATGTTATTCAGATTTTTTTTTGTACGAGCAGTATAAGTAGTATAACTATGTTTAGTCATTCACTGAACACCAGTTTTCATTACCTAAGAGATTACCTAAATGGTATAGGTTGGATGGTAGTAATAGGATGTCCATAACAATTAAATGTATCCCTTATTGGAATAATCGTGCTAAATGTGAAACAGGAAAAATCAAATATTGTTCATGGAGTTGATATTGTCTCAGGAGCTGAGATCGCTGCATACACATTGAGTAATGGCTGCTACCAGCAGCTGGGACGCATCGCTGATGATGGACATATCTGCAATTAACCCTTTACATGCTGTAATCAATGTCGATCACGGCATCTAAAAGCTAAAATTGCAGGGGCCGGTGGGTTTTTTCGGCTCTATTCAGACTCTCCATAGCATGATCGTGCGGGTCCAATGAGTTAAAATGAGGGCAAGGGATTTATCTTTACCTTTGTGCTGTCGATCATTGCTCTTCTTGTACAGTCTGCCCCAGTCTGAAAGGCTTTTGCTTTATTCCATAGAACTGACAATGAATTCAACTTGATATAGCTATTTTCCCAGCAGTTACGTTTTGTGCTAACAGAGTATCAGCAAACTTCATTTAAAAAGATAATCTAATTCAAGATTTTTCTACAACTGGTTTGCACCAATTATAGATACATTAGAGCAGTGATCTCAAACTGTGGCCCTCCAGATGTTGCAAAACTTCAACTCCCAGCATGCCCGGACAGCCAATGGCTGTCCGGGCATGCTGGGAGTTGAAGTTTTGCAACATCTAGAGGGCCACAGTTTGAGACCAATGAATTAGAGCCATCAGACAGCATGAAAACATTGAGATTTCATCATCTTATCATGTACAACCCTGAGGAAAGCTCTGTTAGGAGAAGTTGAGGTGGTTATAGTTTTGCCAAATTGTGGAAAACTATTATAAACAATGGCATTTTATAAACAAAAAAAAGAGTGTATTACATTCCGTATTTGATTTCTTTATTCTCACAATTTTTCCGTTTTGTATGTGATAAAACAGACTTTTAGTGGAAATGATAAATAGATATGAGAAATAAATAAATATCTAAATAAATAGATAAATTAAAGAAGATGTCCAGCGAAACAAAATGTATCCCCTATCTGTAGGATAGGGGATAAGAGACTAATTGTGGGGGGTCCCACTACTACCCCGCAATCTCCTGTATGGGGCCCTGGCTTGTCCCCGTCTCTGCTCTGCTAATGCACGTCTCATACCCAGCACACCCCCTTCACTCATCTCTATGGGAGAGGCAGAGAGACACACAAACGGGGTGCGAAATGCACATTAGCGGAGCAGAGAAGGGGCCGAGCCGGGGCCCAATACAGGATGTCATGGAGGGGATGAATTTTTTTTCTCTGGACATCTTCTTTAATAAGCATTCAAGTGTGGTGGCATGAAACCTCTTGATCAGTTTCTATATTGGAATCATTAGAATCAGATGAAGGAAAATTTTGTATGAGATAGCAGAAGAGTTCCCTCTTTATGGAGTACCTGTCATCAACCCAGAGCTGTGCCTCACCATGCCCTGCACGCACTTCCTGAGTTTGGTCTCCTGCCAGGCGGGGGGAGACCAAATTAACTGTTTGAATTGCGCAGGAAGAAGAAAAGAGCCACCTAGTGGCCGTTTTTTCAATCACATTGAAAACATATAAAGTTTGAGAATTTTAACAGCAAGTACATAGTAAAGTATCTTATAATTACATAAGGAACAATATATTAAAAGTTTAGTTTGGCGACAAGTACTCTTTAAGACACCGATGGAGATCACATGGCTCCCATATAGTAAGCAGCACTATCTGTAAATTTGCTTTTCAATAAATGAATTGTAACAGATGCAGAAGCTGCAGATAATCCTAAGAATTAAAGTATGAAAAGCATGTTGGATCAGTAAACTCCAATTAAGCAAATGAAATTGTGTACCATTATCTACCTGTAGCTCTGCCGGAAGCTGGAATTAGCACTCCGTTCATAGCTTAATAGAATCGGAGAAATACAGTAACACTTTAATGAAATTGCTCTTAAAAGGATGCTGCAGCCAAATGGGATTTTATTGGAGCAGTAATGCATACTTTTCTTTTCTTTCTTTTGAGCAACCATTAAATCCAATGAAATAAGAGGTCAACAGATCTAGACAGGTTCCTTGTAGAGAGGAGGATGATCAATTTACAGATCATACATTATCTGCAATGGGAGAGCAGAATGCCTAAAACAGATTATAAACTTTTCTCAAACTAAATTATGGGGACGTGGGAATACTTGGTCCCAGGAGGTTGTGTTATAAAGGTAATTTGATCACAGGCAACATAGTGAAGGACGATCAAATAAATACTCACACATTGGCAGCATTAGGGCATTAGGTTTGAATGGGACCAAAGACAATGGCCCTGATTTACTATTGGGAACCCAACTTGCTTTTGTCGAGTTGTACACCACAATTGGCACACTTCACCACAAATGTGGTTGTGCCACAATTTGTTTCACAATTCACCAAAATCATTCTCGACTTTAGCATGCCATAGAACATATTGGCATTCATGGTATGTCAATGAGCTGTAGCTCCCCACTACCAGCAGCGCTCATGCCCTGACCGTGACCCTCCCACCACCATGATTGACTGTAGGCAAAATACACTTGTCTTTGTACTACCTGGTTTCTGCCACACATGCTTAACACCACCTGAACCAAATAAGTTTATCTTGGTCTCATCGGACCACAGGACACGGTTCCAGTAATCTGTGTCCTTAGTCACTTGTCTACAGAAAATGGTTGCAGGCTTTCTTGTGTATCATCTTTAGAAATGGCTTCCTTCTGGGACGACAGCCATGCAGACCAATTTGATGCGGAGTGCAGGCATGTAGATTGAGACTGGCTGACCCACCCGGATGCCTGGGCATGCAGGGAGTTGTAGTTTCACAACAGCTGGGGGTACCCTGGTTGGGAAACGCTGGTTTAGACATTAATGTGTGAAATTATTTTGAGCAGTGGACACAACATTAAACACTGTTATACAGGCTGTGCACTCACTACTTTACCTTGTAGCTGAATGCCATTTCTTCAGTGTTGTCACATGAAAAGATATAATAAAATATTTACAAAAATGTGAGGGGATGTAGTCACTTATGTGAGATACTGTATGTTTGAAGTATGTTTAAAGGGGTATTACAGTAAAAAAAAAAATCATATCAACTGGCTCAGGAACTGCCCAGAGTAGGAGCAAATCCCCATAGCAAACCTCTCCTACTCTGGACAGTTCCTGATACAGACAGAGGTGTCAGCAGAGAGCACTGTTGTCAAACAGAAAGAGCAACTCAACTTCAACAGCTGATTAGTACTGGAAGGATTAAGATTTTTTTAAATAGAATTACTTTACAAATCTCTTTAACTTTCTACAGCCAGTTGATATGGAAAAAAATAGTTTTTAACTGGAATACCCCTTTAAAGTCTGAACATAGACATCATCATTGAAGAGGCAAAGATAATTGCATGTTCCCTTTTTGTACAATATCCTGTTGTATGGAATGTGATTACAAATTGCCATGAAAAGATGCTTTATTTCTTTTTATAATTTTGTTACAAATGACCGGAGTGTTCAACCATTTCAAACAATGTTTGGTTAAGTTTTTTTGGGAACAGGCCACAGCATCATGGTTAGCTATACTACAAAGTAAAGCTAAAATATTAGCCCAACCAGAATAGACCTGAGACAGCAGGGAGCCTCGATGTCTACTTTTGGATCGGTGGTAGTAGGTAACTCACTGTTTTTTCTCAGGGACATGAAACAGTGTTAATAAGTGCTTTCTTTCTATGACCAGAATAAAATGGTTCTCAGCCAAACATATTATTATCTCCTTGTCCTTATTCTGACCAAAGCCGGAAGATGACTGTGTTTATAGGAACAGTGTGGCAATATTTAGAAGCGAAAACACGAAACAGGGCATAATTCCTGGTTATATGGGGATGCACTAAGGTTAAACTGTGGACACTGTGTGTCATACCTGTTTTAACTCTTTACAGTACATACCGGTAGTACATTGTTTTAAAGAGGTTGCCCAATGAAGCCATTCTTTAGCCTCAGGATAAGGAATAATAACCTCATCGGGGGAATGTTTGACAACTGAGATCCCCTGCGATTTCTACAATGGAGACCAAAGTCTCTTGTAAAAAGGGAGCAGTCATCCTACGTGTGCACTGCTACTCCATTCATTCTTTATAGGAGCTGCCAAATATAGCTGAGCACAGCGCTTTGGTTCTACAGCTCTCGTGGAAAATCAAAGGAGCAGAGGCCTTGCTTGTGCACCACCACTTTATTCTGAGTCTCGGTTCCCTGTTCTCAAATTTGCACGACGTCCAACTGCTGAAGATCCTGAAGATAGGGGATGACATGTAATTGAAGGACAGCCCAATTAAAAGATTGAATGTCTATTGATGCATTTAAATACCATACCTTCACTTTAGATGCCTCTAGTTGGAGGTGGACTAACAGATCTAACCTGTTTTTTACATGTATGACCATTCATATGAAGGGCCAACATCTAATGCTGTGATACCCCAGCAGAAGCCACTAAAGGCAACATTTCTTGACACTGTAATAAATTGTTCTGTAAATGGAAGAAGTAACACACTGTGTTGAGCATAACAGAGATCAGGTCCAAGTAGCTTTTCTATTATATGTAGTGTTGAGCGGCATAGGCCATATTCGAATTCGCGATATTTCGTGAATATATGGACGAATATTCGTCATATATTTGCTAGAAAAATCGCGTATGCGGAAATTAGCATTTGCGAAAATTAGCATATACAAAAATTAACATAAGTGAAAATTCGCATATGCGGAAATTAGCATATGCAAATTTTCGGATATGCGAAAATTCGCACGCCAGTCTCACACAGTAGTATTAGAGCCTTATTTACACCACACAAGCTGGAAGCAGAGAGGGGTGATCACTGTGATGTGTACTGTGAATTTTTTTTTTTAAACGAATATTCATAATTACAAATATATAGTGCTATATTCGTGAATTCGCGAATATGCGATATTCGCGAATAAAATTTGCATTGCGAATATTCGCGAGCAACACTAATTATAGGCCACAATAGATCCGCATTTGGGAAGATCAAAACATGTGTAGAGGAAAAATTGACAGTTGGCCACCCTTTCACTTGGCATTAAAGGGGTACTCCGGTGAAAACCTTTTTTCTTTTAAATCAACTGGTGGCAGAAAGTTAAACATATTTGTAAATTACTTCTATTAAAAAATCATAATCCTTCCAGTACTTATTAGCTGCTGAATGCTACAGGAGAAATTCCTTTATTTTTGGAACACTGATGGCATCATGAGCACAGTGCTCTCTGCTGACATCTCTGTCCATTTTAGCAACCATGCATAGAAGATGCATAGCAGATGTATGCTAAGGGCAGCATGGTGGCTCAGTGGTTAGCACTGCTGCCTTGCAGTGCTGGGGACTTGGGTTCAAATTCCACTAAGGACAACAATAAATAAAGCGTTATTTTTATTATAATAATGTCAGCAGAGAGAACTGTGCTCGTGATGTCATCAGAGAGCAATCCAAAAAGAAAAGAATTTCCTCTGTAGTATTCAGCAGCATATAAGTACAGGAAGGATTTAGATTTTTTAATAGAAGTAATTTACAAATATGTTTAACTTTATGCCACTTGTTGATTTAAAAGAAAAAAGGTTTTCACCGGAGTACCCCTTTAACCCGACAACGACCATGGACGTCTATACTCGTGCAATGGCCGTTACCGGGGTATGACGCGGGCTCCCGACTCGAGCCCGCGTCATACCGGCCAGCCCCCAGCTGATTCCTGTAGCTGGGGGCCGGCATTAATAGCCGACATGCGGCGATCGCCGCGGCCGGCTATTAACCCTTTAGATCGCCGCTGTCAAAGTTGACAGCGGTGTCTAAAGGTGCCTGTATACAGTCCCTGGTGGTCCAGTGGGGTGGATCGCTCCCCCGCAGCGCGATCGCGGGGGAGCGATCCACTGCTGAGGTAGCCTGAGGGCCTACCTCTCCTCCTGTGTCAGCTCCGGCTCTCTGAATGATAAAGCCTGGCAGGACCAGGCTTTATCAATCGAGCGCAGAGCACACAGATGAATGGGATTGTATGCAATCCCATTCATCTGTATGAGGAATCAAATGATTCCTCCTAAAAGTCCCCTAAGGGGACTAAAAGTGTAAAAAAAAAAGTTTAAAAAAAGTTTAAAAACACACACATTAACCCCTTCTTTATTAAAAGTTTAAATCACCCCCCTTTTCCCAAATTCCATATTAAAAATATGTAACCATAATAAAAATAAACATATGTAGTATTGTCGCGTGCGTAAATGTCTGAACTATAAAAATATATCATTAATTAAACCGCACGGTCAATGGCGTACACGCAAAAAAATTCCAAAGTCCAAAATAGCGTATTTTTGGTCACTTTTCATACCATAAAAAAAGGAATAAAAAGCGATCAAGAAGTCCAATCAAAATAAAAATGGTACCGATTAAAACTTCAGATCACGGCGCAAAAAATGAGTCCTCAAACCGCCCTATACGTGGAAAAATAAAAAAGTTATAGGGGTCAGAAAAGGACAATTTTAAATGTATAAATTTTCCTGCATGTAGTTATGATTTTTTCCAGAAGTGCGACAAAATCAAACCTATATAAGTAGGGTATCATTTTAATTGTATGGACCTACAGAATAAAGATAAAGTGTAATTTTTACCGAAAAATGTACTGCCTAGAAACAGAAGCCCCCAAAATTTACAAAATGGTGTTTTTTCTTCAATTTTGTCGCACAATGATTTTTTTTTCCGTTTCGCCATAAATGTTTGTGTAAAATGACTCATGTCATTCCAAAGTAGAATTGGTGGCGCAAAAAATAAGCCCTCATATGGATTTTTAGGTGCAAAATTGAAAGGGTTATGATTTTAAAAAGGTGAGGAGGAAAAAACGAAAGTGTAAAAACAGAAAAATGCTTGGTCCTTAAGGGGTTAAGGAAATTAGTTCAGTCCGAAAACATAAATTTTGGTTTCACCAGACCAGGAGGCTTTTGTGTGTCTTTTGTGTACCTTCTAAATATTGTGGAGTGCTTTAGTGATGTTTAAACATCTGGAAGTTTCTCTCATTTGCACACAGAATATCTGAGAGACCCTTGGGTTTCTTACCAACACCCTTCTCCCAGATCACTTAGTTTAATGGAGTGGTCAGGAACTCCAGGAAGGATTCATTGTTTGTCCAAACTTCTTCCATTTAAGAATTACTGAGGATAATGTGCTCTTGGGAACTTTCAGTGAAGCAGACATATTTTTGTACCCTTCTCCAGATCTGTGGCTCCACACAATCCTGTCTCTAAGCTCTACAGGCAGTTATTTCCACCTCATAGCTTGGTGTTTGCTCTGCATTGTCAGCTGTGAGACCTTATATAGACAGAGGTATATCTTTCCAAACCATGTCCAGTCTGTCCATGAAATGTTTTAGTTTTTTTCTCTTTAATAAATTAGCAACATTTTTAAATGTATTATTCACGTTTCTCATTATCGGGCAATAAGTACAGAAAGATGGGGAATTTTTTTATTTTTTTCTTTAAAACGTGCATGTGGTATATAATTGTTCCAACTAGTATTAGGCTGAAGAAGGGAGGGGGCGTATGACTGAATGTCACAGAAAGGTTCTCTACGAGGTCTCTCTATAGAATGTAAACTTGCGATCTCTCTCTCAATAAAAAAAATCACATCTACGTTGTCCAGTCTATTATAGGTCGATTTTTCCTAAAATAAGGAATTTATAAACTAACACATTGACAACCTGTGCATGTTTTCAATATATTTATCTGGAAATAAAGCATTTCATTTCTCCATACTGTGTGTTTAGAGCATACCGCCAGGACTTCTTATGCTTATTTATGCAGTATGTATACACCTGCAGAAGTATATCATGGATTCTTGTATAGGGGCTTGGCTGTTGAGGTTCTGAACTGATCTTTGGATCCTGGGGCACAGAGTTTAGATCTGAGGACAGCACACAATAGAAAGGGATGCTGAGCTTATAGATATAGACTGAACAGCCAAAACATGAAATCATTCACAGGTATGGCAAATAACATTGATTATATTTTTCCATTTGCAGGCAAATATGCAGTGTTTTATGTCTACAATGTATTTTGTGATACAAAATGTCTTGTGAAAGCCCCATCTTTGAGCAAAAAATGTTGTGCAAACTCCCATTTGCTTGTGAAAAAAATGTGCACTTTCTCCATTGTGCGATGGTGCAGTGAATGATAAATTCCCCCATTTGTGTTACAAAACCTATTTTTTGAGTCCACGATGTTATGCAAAATTGAATTGTGTCACAAAATAACATTCTGTGTGAGAAAATAAAATTCAGTGCTAGAAATAATCTTTTGCGACCGAAAAATTGATTAACACAAATAACTTATGTGAGAACATAAATTGTGTGTTCTTGTGTATATAGACTGTATTGTGTGTTTTTATAGTCTATTTTGTGATTATGACATATTTTTGGCTGTATTATGTGTTGACATAGATAGTGCACCCTTTCTTCTTTATTACACTGATAATGCCCTCACACAGTAAGTATGCCCCCACATTAACAGCAGAGCATTTCAGGCCTAAGACCTCTTCTGGTCTATGACATACACTTAAAGAAGAACAGCATGATGACATCAGTGCACCATGCCAGTCTAAATAGAGTCTGTAGGCTGCAGGACTGAAGTGCCTGTGGCCTACAAGAGTGTAAGGTGGGGCAGGAAGCTTAGGGCACTTTTTCGTCATAAATTTGATTATATCTCTATACTGAGGAAATGGATGTAGTTAAAGGACCACAAAGAGTTGCTTTTCAATGTGTACCCCACCATCACCACACACAGTGAGAGCGCCCCACCATGTAGCTGGGCCCAGACCCACAACATATTAAAACATTATTATGCCCTCCTCAATATGTTTTGCTGTAATTACAGCATCATTAGGATATAGGCAATGTAAATAAAGGCAGTGAATATACATTTAGAAAGTTTAAGGTCGTATAGACTGTAGGAGATTAGTTCCATAGAGCAAGGCAAATAGCAGTCAGAGACAGTAACTGGGAGGTAAAGTATAAACAGGGCTTCTCCTGTTTTCCTTTTCAGCAAACAAAAATACAGCCTTTACACTCAGGCACAAAATAAATTCCTGCTCACCCAAGTGCAAACTATACAATTATCTTCTCTATCCATACATGTGGCTTACTACCAGCCACCCAACAAAACAGTCATCAAATACAGTCATGGCCATAAATGTTGGCACCCCTGAAATTTTTCAAGAAAATAAAGTATTTCTCACAGAAAAGGATTGCAGTAACACATGTTTTGCTATACACATGTGTATTCCCTTTGTGTGTATTGGAACTAAGCCAAAAAAGGGAGGAAAAAAATCAAATTGGACATAATGTCACACCAAACTCCAAAAATGGGCTGGAGAAAATTATTAGCACCCTTTAAAAATTGTGGATAAATGAGATTGTTTCAAGCATGTGATGCTCCTTTAAACTCACCTGGGGCAAGTAACAGGTGTGGGCAATATAAAAATCCCACCTGAAAGCAGATAAAAAGGAGAGACGTTCACTTAGTCTTTGCATTGTGTGTCTGTGTTTGCCACACAAAGCATGGACAACGGACAGAGGAGAACAGAACTGTCTGAGGACTTGAGAACCAAAATTGTGGAAAAATATCAACAATCTCAAGGTCACAAGTCCATCTCCAGATATCTAAATTTGCTTTTGTCCACAGTGCGCAACATTATCAAGAAGTTTGCAACCCATGGCACTGTAGCTAATCTCCCCGGGCATGGATGGAAGAGAAAAATTGATGAAAGGTGTCAACGCAGGATAGTCCGGATGGTGGATAAGCAGCCCCAAACAAGTTTCGAAGATACTTAAGCTGTCTGGCAGGCTCAGGGAGCATCAGTGTCAGCACAAACTATCCGTTGACATTTAAATGAAATGAAATGCTAAGGAGACCCAGGAGGACCCCACTGCTGACACAGAAACATAAAAAAGCAAGACTACATTTTGCCAAAATGAACTTGAGTAAGCCAAAATCCTTCTGGGAAAACATCTTGTGGACAGATGAGACCAAGATAGAGCTTTTTGGTAAAGCACATCATTCTACTGTTTACTGAAAATGGAATGAGGCCTACAAAGAAAAGAACACAGTACCTACAGTGAAATATGGTGGAGGTTCAATTATGTTTTGGGGTTGTTTTTCTGCCTCTGGCATTGGGTGCCTTGAATGTCTGCAAGGCATCATGAAATCTGAGGATTACCAACAGAATTTTGGTCACACTGTATAGCCCAGTGTCAGAAAGCTGGGTTTGCGTTTGAGATCTTGGGTCTTCCAGCAGGACAATGACCCCAAAAATACATCAAAAAGCACCCAGAAATGGATGGCAACAAAGTGCTGGAGAGTTCTGAAGTGGCCAGCAATGAGTCCAGATCTAAATCACATTGAACACCTGTGGAGAGATTTTAAAATTGCTGTTGGGAAAAGGCGCCCTTCCAATAAGAGAGACCTGGAGCAGTTTGCAAAGGAAGAGTGGTCCAACATTCTGGCTGAGAGGTGTAAGAAGCTTTTTGATGGTTATAGGAAGCCACTGATTTCAGTTATTTTTTCCAAAGGGTGTGCAACCAAATATTAAGTTAAGGGTGCCAATAATTTTGTTCAGCCCATTTTTGGTGTTTGGTGTAACATTATGTCCAATTTGCTTTTTTTCCTCCCTTTTTTGGTTTAGTTCAAATACCCACAAAGGGAATAGACATGTGTATAGCAAAACACATGTTACTGCAATCCTTTTCTGTGAGAAATACTTCATTTTTTTGAAAAATTTCAGGGGTGCCAACATTTACAGCCATGACTGTAAGTTACCGCAAAATCTTTCAAAGTTTGTGGTAAAGTACCCCTTACCCACCTGTTCTAGGGTATTGGGTGTAAAAATAAAGTTATAATGTTTTGACTGATCAGTGTATAGTTTTTACCATTTTTATTTAATATCTTACTGAGAAAAGCTAAATATAGCTAAATATACTTAGAGACGAGAAAGCAAAGCAGCCCACAGAGCCACAAATCCCGCCCATAATGCCTGATTCATAAAGGATTAGAAGAAGTCTGCATCCATTGTACTTCACTGAGCATGGAGTGCCAAACCATACAAGCTTAACCATGCAGACATGAAATTCATGAGAGGATATACAAATTGGTATTATTTTACGTTCACGAAAAAATTCACGAGTGTTCATGAAGGGGTACACAGATTAGTATGAATTGTTAAAGCCCCTATATAGCAGATTTAATCCTCAAATATATGGGGCACCCTGTAACACTCCTGGACATTATCTAGGGAGTACATAATAATGTCTGATAAAAATACAGTCCACAGTTATCATTAGGCATCCCCGTGACACAGTCACAATGCAGTTCAATATTCTTGTAACTGTCTTTTCTATGCTGGGTAGCACCCCTTAAACAAGCTATACATTAGCTGAGCCTCCCAATTCTTGTTTTTTGTTGGCTAGTACATAGCCGTCACACCTCCTCCCATAGATGTGAATGGAGGGGGCGTGGCGGCTGGCATCGCCACTCATCGAGCTTGGATCCGAGGTGCACCAAATGATGTGGGTGCCGCAGTGGAGATCTAACATTTTAGTCCCTATCCTTTGGATAGGGGATAAGATATTTTCAGCGGACTACCTCTTTAAGGGAAAGTCTGCCATGAGACAACCCCCTTTAACTATGCAGACATTTAAAAAAACTTGATTTTTTTTCATTTTTTATTCAAGACTGTTGATACTCAAACTACATTTATTTTTGTTATCAACTTACCTTTATTTATATTCCAATACGTTGATTCTAATGAAATGAATGGTTTCATCTGCTATAGATAAAAATATAATATTCCTATGTCTAGCCTGTCAGCCATAGTGAAGAAATAATATCTTTCATTTCATTATACTGGTCCGCTGGCCGTCTTTTCAATCACTTAACCCCTAAACCATTTTGCTTCTTTGAAAACGATTGTAGATGACAGCTTTATCTTTAATATTTAATATAGTGCTTAAATGAAGCTGAAGCATTTATGGCCATTTGCTAACAATGGAACATTTTAGGAGGGCTACATATTTTAGAGACAGCCAGAATACGGAATAAAAAGTCCTTGGGGAAGGGACAAATCACGTTATGTTAAGGTGCAGTGTTTGGTGAGATCAGTTAGGTATAGGTGACATCTTTTTTATGGATATTGCATTTTTTTTTTTTTACTATTTTAGTAAAGTACTTTATAGTAAAACTTTTCTTCAAGGTATAAAGCAAAATTTTGTGAACAGGGCAGGGAGGAGATTGAGAAGATTTCTCCAAAATCCTATGTCAATGACACTTTGCTTTTACAAAGCGATGGTTGCAAATTATCAAAATCATTTTAGCAAGTTTTTTTTTCTCATAGAAATGAGAATTCGATGAGATAAAAGAATGAGGTAAAAGAAATCCAAAGTTTGTAAAAACAAAATGTATACTTGCCAGTAAATATTAGTCAATAAAGTTCATCAGATGTTTTGTTGAAAGTGATTTGTATTATTTGGAAAAACACTAAAATGGTGCCACACCTATCCACAGGTTGTGTATGGAATTGCAGTTCAATCTATCTTGCATAACCTTGGGAAACGTCACTATTCTGTTTGCTCTGGGCACTTGACTCCATGGAAATTAGTCCAACATGGGCCTGGGGTGGAAGCTATCATATGCCAACAGATTATTGTGATCGGTCTCCTTAACATAAAGTCTGTAAGGCTGAATTCGCTAGTTAAATGTGACAAAAAATTTACACTGGGTGGTTGCTGTAAAAGGGTTAAGTTGTGCTGCCTCACAGCGCAACTTAACTCTTTTAGTATAGTAAACCACAAGTCGGTATAATGGCTGGATAATGTATACAGTGAATAAAGTTCTACTTATCACATAATCGCACAGTCACCTGACTCGGCCACTCACGTGATAGAGAGAAAAGTCACATGATCAGAGTTAATTCAAGTGCCACTATTTACAAACATCAAACCCAAGAAATAAAATAAAGAAAACAATCACTATGAGCATGAGTAGGTTAACAATAATTGAAAACATAATTATTTACAGATAACTGCAACCCAATCAGTTTCCTCTCCTCCTGTGTCCAATAGAATAATAGAAGATTATAGATATAATATAATAGTAAAAAATGATGAAAAGGATAATGATAAATAGAGTATCAAATAATAGTGAATAGAGTAGCTTAATAATAGGGAAACAACAATATATAGTATAGTAAGGGTATTAAGTAAACTAGATACCACACCTAATTTACCGTATACATACAAATATAGATAGTAACCTAAATACCACACCTGATTTACCCTATACAAACAAATATAGATAATCTGATAATAGAGAAAATTGATCCTTGTGTGACATGCTGTACACCAAAAATAAAAAAAACACCCAAACTTGTCTAGAATATAGATTGATTGTGTAACAGCCATAATTTTGAAAAAAACCTGTTAAACTTCTAACATCACAATCATGTGGCATATATCAATATATATCAATCCATATCCCTGCCTAATACCGGTATCTAAAAACTATATAACAAGAAATTATACAAAACTTAGATATAGTAGTGAGAAATAATGACCAATTTTAATAAATTTTAATAAATATAGTAAACATTTTTAATAAATAAAAAATACATATACCGTATTTTTCGCCGTATAAGACGCACTTTTTCTTCCCCAAAACGTGGGGGGAAAAGTTGGTGCGTCTTATACGGCGAATATACGACCGAGGCTGCTGCGGGCGAGAGCGGGAAGTCAGCGGTAAGTACAGAAGCTGTGGCGGTGCGGTACAGCGCTGACTACCCGCTCCCGGGCAGATAAAATCATAGGTTTTCCTATGCCGGACATCCCTATGTCCCGAAAAATCTTCGGGACATAAGGCTGTCCGCGGGTCACTCACCATTCCCCGGCCGATGCGCGTCCTCCTCCGGTCCTCCTGCGGTCTTCCTGCGATCCTCTGCCTCTCTATGGTTGTACGCACGGGACCTCAGTGACGTCCCGTGCGTACAACCATAGAGGCGCCGGAGGACCGGAGGAAGACGCGCGCCGACCGGGGCCTGGTGAGTGACCGGCGGTGTGTAATCTTCAGCGTTCCGGTCACCGCTCCTCCGGTCCCGGCACCTACTGCTATGGTCCATAGGCCATAGCAGTAGATGTGACACTGGGCCAGAGGAGCAGTGACCGGATCACTGTGGGGGCAGCACACAGAGATACAGCCTCCAGCCATACACTGTATATGGCTGGAAGCTGTATGTCTGTGGGGGGAGCTGCCTACAATTGCGGGGGAACTATACTGCCAGCCATTGTGGGGGAACTATACTGCCAACCATTGTGGGGGAACTATACTGCCAACCATTGTGGGGGAACTATACTGCCAACCATTGTGGGGGAACTATACTGCCAACCATTGTGGAGGGTGGGGAGCTGCCTACCATTTTGGAGGGGGGGGGGAGCTGCATACCATTGTGGGGGAACTATACTGCCAACTATTGTGGGGGGGAGCTGCCAGTGCCTACCATTGTGGGGGAACTATACTGCCAACTATTGTGGGGAAACTATACTGCCTACCATTGTGGGGGAACTATACTGCCAACTATTGTGGGGGAACTATACTGCCGATCATTTTGGGGGGAGGGGGAAGGAGCTGCCTACTGTTGTGGGGGAACTATACTGCCAACTATTGTGGGGGGAGGGGGGGAGGAGCTGCCTACCATTGTGGGGGAACTATACTGCCAACTATTGTGGGGGAACTATACTGCCAACTATTGTGGGGGAACTATACTGATATAAAATATTTTACTACAGTATTTGGTTCAGAATCTTTTTTTTCTAGATTTTCCTCCTTTAAAATTGGGTGCGTCTTATATGCCGGAGCGTCTTATATGGCGAAAAATACGGTAAGTGGAGAAATATATAAAGTCACAAAGGAAATGATTTATAAAGAACCTTATTTAATAAAGTCCCTCCTAAATATGCTTAGAGATGAGAAATCAAAGCAGCCCACAGAGCCACAAATCCTACCCATAATGCCTGATTCATAAAGGATTAGAAGAAGCCTGCATCCATTGTACTTCACTGAGCATGGAGTGCCAAACCATACAAGCTTAACCATGCAGACATGAAACTCATGTGAGGATATACAAATTGGTATTATTTTACGTTCACGAAAAAAATTCACGAGTGTTCATGAAGGGGTACACAGATTAGTATGAATTGTTAAAGCCCCTATATAGCAGATTTAATCCTCAAATATATGGGGCACCCTGTAACACTCCTGGACATTATCTAGAGAGTACATAATAATTTCTGATCAAAATACAGTCCATAGTTATCATTAGGCATCCCCGTGACACAGTCACACTGCAGTTCAGTATTCAATGGTCCTGGCCTTGTCCAGGGCCGTTTGAAGGAATTTGGGGGCCCCAAGCAAAATGGACATGGAGGCCCCTCCCCTTGATGTTCACGGACGTCGTGCTCTAGGGCCGGCATCAGGATGTAGTAACGCCGGCCCTTGAATTCTGGGAGCGCGAAGTGAGCGAATGTCGATACGAGGCCCCCACATTAGGTGCAGCACAGTCCCCCCCCACGTTAGGTGCAGCACAGTTTCCCCCACGTTAGGTGCGGCACAGTTCCCCCCACGTTTGGTGCGGCACAGTCCCCCCCACGTTTGGTGCAGCAGAGTTCCCCCCACATTAGGTGCAGCAGAGTTCCCCCCACATTAGGTGCAGCAGAGTTCTCCCCACATTAGGCTAGCAGTGTTCCCCCACATTAGGTGCAGTATAGTTCCCCCACACTAAGTGCAGTATAGTCCCCCCACATTAGGTGCAGTATAGTCCCCCACATTATGTGCAGTATAGTTCCCCACATTAGGTGCAGTATAGCTCCCCAAATTAGGTGCAGTATAGTCCCCCACATTAGGTGCAGTATAGTTCCCCCTCATTAGGCAGTATAGTTCCCCACATTAGGTGCTGTACATTTCCCCCACATTAGGCTGTATTTCCCCCACATTAGGTGTAGTATAGTCCCCCAACATTAGGTGCAATATAGTTCCCCACATTAGGTGCAGTATAGTTTCCCCACATTAGGTGCAGTATAGTTCTCCACATTAGGTGCAGTATAGTTCTCCCCACATTAGGTTGCAGTATAGTTCCCCACATTAGGTGCAGTATAGTTCTCCACATTTGGTGCAGTATAGTTCTCCCCACATTAGGCTATAGTTCCCCCACATTAGGTGCAGGATAGTTCACCCCACATTAGGTGCAGTATAGGTCACCCCACATTAGGTGCAGTATAGTTCCCCCACATTAGCTGCAGTATAGTTCATCCCACATTAGGTGCAGTATAGTTCCCCCACATTAGGTGCAGTATAGTTCTCCACATTAGGTTGGCAGTATAGTTTACCCCACATTAGGTGCAGTATAGTTCCCCAACATTAGGTGTAGTATGTTCCCCCACAGACACACAGCCTCCAGCCATACAGTGTATGGCTGGAGGCTGTATGCCTGTTTACTGCCCTACTTCAGTGCTCCGACCACTGCTCTGGTCCGGCCACCATAGCAGTAGGTCCCGGGACTGGAGGAGCTGTGGTTGGAGCACTGAAGCTGATGTGCCGCTGGTCACTTACCATGCTGGCCAGCGCATGTCCTGTTCGCTGCCCCGCTACACCGCGTTGCTTTCCAATGGGCGCATGCACGTTACGTCAGTGACGTCCCGTCGTGCGCTACCTCCCAGCAGTCCCTGCGAGGGCCAAGAGGGTTAACAGGGGCATGGTATGTCCTTACTAGGGATGTTCTTAATAGTGATGGGGAATTCATCTGGGGGGGAGCAATTGCCCCCCCCCCCCGATCCGCCACTGCATGCATTATATACACACACGGCACACTGTACACATTACATACTGTACATGCATGCTTCATACACACACACATACTGTACACAATACATACTGTACATGCATCATACACACACTGTACATATTACATACTGTACATGCATCACACACACAACACACTGTACACATTACATACTGTACATGCATGCTTCATACACACATACTGTACACATTACATACTGTACATGCATCATACACACATACTGTACACATTACATACTATACATGCATCATACACACACACACACACACACACTGTACACAGTACATACTGTACATGCATCATACACACATACTGTACACATTACATACTGTACATGCATCATACACACACATACTGTACACATTACATACTGTACATGCATCATACACACACTGTACACATTACATACTGTGCATGCATGCTTCATACACACATACTGTACACATTACATACTGAACATGCATTATACACACACACACTGTACACATTACATACTGTACATGCATCATACACACAACACACTGTACACAGTACATACTGTACATGCATGCTTCATACACACATACTGTACACATTACATACTGCACATGCATTATACACACACACACTGTACACATTACATACTGGACATGCATCATACACACACATACTGTACATATTACATACTGTACATGCATGCTTCATACACACATTCTGTACACATTACATACTGTACATGCATCATATACACACATATACTGTACACATTACTTACTACATGAATGCTTCACACACACACACACACACACACCATACTGTACACATTACATACTGTACATGCATGCTTCATTCACACATACTGTACACATTACATACTGTACATGCATGCTTCATACACACATATACTGTACACATTACATACTGTACATGCATCATACACACAGATACTGTACACATTACTTACTACATGCATGCTTCATACACACACATACTGTACACATTACATACTGTACATGCATCATACACACATACTGTACATATTACATACTGTACATGCATCATACACACAGATACTGTACACCTTCCATACTGTGCATGCGTCATACACACACACTGTACATATTACATACTGTACATGCATTATACACACACAACATAATGTACACATTACATACTGTACATGCATGCCTCATACACACATACTGTACACATTACATACTGTACATACATCACACACATACACAAACACATACACATACTGCATACATTACATACTGTACATGCATCATACACACATACTGTACACATTACATACTGTACATGCATCATACACACACATACTGTACACATTACATACTGTACATGCATCATACACACAGATACTGCACACATTACATACTGTACATGCATCATACACATACACAACATACTGCACACATTACATACTGTACATGCATCATACACATACACAACATACTGCACACATTACATACTGTACATGCATCATACACACACACACACACACACACTGTCCACGTTACATACTGTACATGCATCATACACACAGATACTGTACACATTACTTACTACATGCATGCTTCATACACACACATACTGTACACACTACATACTGTACATGCATCATACACACATATACTGTACACAGTACATACTGTACATGCATCATACACACAGATACTGTACACATTACTTACTACATGCATGCTTCATACACACACATACTGTACACATTACATACTGTACATGCATCATACACACATACTGTACATATTACATACTGTACATGCATCATACACACAGATACTGTACACATTACATACTGTGCATGCGTCATACACACACACACACACACACACACACTGTACATATTACATACTGTACATGCATCATACACACACAACATAATGTACACATTACATACTGTACATGCATGCCTCATACACACATACTGTACACATTACATACTGTACATACATCACACACATACACAAACACACACACATACTGCACACATTACATACTGTACATGCATCATACACACACATACTGTACACATTACATACTGTACATGCATCATACACACACATACTGTACACATTACATACTGTACATGCATCATACACACAGATACTGCACACATTACACACTGTACATGCATCATACACATACACAACATACTGCACACATTACATACTGTACATGCATCATACACATACACAACATACTGCACACATTACATACTGTACATGCATCATACACACACACACTGTACACGTTACATACTGTACATGCATCATACACACACATACTGTACACATTACATACTGTACATGCATCATATACACACAGATAGAATAGATCAGTGTTTCCCAACCAGGATGCCTACAGAGGTTGCAAAACTACAGCCTTTGGCTGTCCGGTCATGCTGGGAGTTGTAGTTTTGCAACAACTGGAGGCACCCTGGTTGGGAAACACTGATATAGATATACACATGCACTTTATATATAGTCATCCACAGAAGTAACACACACACAGGCACAGTACATAGACATACACATATGTACATATATATATATATAGGATCCAACAATAACGCAGCACTCCAAAGAACGGTGAAAAAAGTGTTGATTTATTCCTGTCACATCAGTACAAGCAACGTTTCTGCTCCTATGGAGCCATTTTCAAGCTTAGTGTCACACATCAATAGGGGGTTTAAATACCCATGTGCATTAAACATCATACAAATTTCAATTAAGTGCTCATTACATAAAAACATTAAAATTTTGTAAACAGTGTATACGTACATCTTCCCTTGTGTATATATCATAGATCTTCAGTGCATCTTTTATATATTAAAGTGCAAATTCGTGCATATTAGTGCATATAAGTGTTTTAAAACATAGCTGCGCTCGAAATTGGATACTCCACTGACATTATGTTGATACATAGCAGCTGTATAATACAATTATACATATATAATATAATGAAATGGGGAGTTTGACTCTTACCCGCTCTGTACTCGTTTAATGGCGTCCAGTGGCGTGGGTGAAAACACCACTGCGCCTGTGCAGGAAGCGGTCTCAGTCCAGAGCTGTCACGCGAACAAGTCACATGACTAGCCCCGGGTCATGTGATCACTTCCGCATACTACTGCACTGAAAGCGTCGCCCGTAGTCCTGGTTACCACCTGTGCTGATCAGCCCTGGTGTAAAGCAGGAAACAGGCATGACGGATGTTTCTGGGTGGACTGAATGGGGATGCAGCTTTTTTGGCCACACCAACTATCAATGATGTTAAACGTAACTATGAAAACGAGTCTAGGAGATACATTGTCTTGGATTTACACCTTATTACATTGGGGGAATATTACAAATGCAAACGCATACCACGTGGGATGAGATCACGATTGAGACCTTCTGTACATACTGAGAATCCAATGTTTAAGAAGAGATTTGAGGAGATATCAGATAGATATGCCCTTGATATCATCTTATTGAACTTGGACTTTTTACAACAAGAACTGTTGGTAGTGAAAGGGAAACTGGAATCTCTAGAGACTGATTTAACCTCTATGCTGTCTTCAGATGATCTTGGGATATACAAGGAGAAAACAAAAACCTTCCTTGATAAATTCAGGACTGATATTATGGAAACTAAAAAGAAGAAGTGCTTTAGAGATTTAAGTGACTACTCAAAGGATCGAGTATATAATTGGAATCAAAATGCATTTAATTATACAAGACAGGATATAAATCGCAAAGGAGCAAAACCTAAAATGCCAACAGATGGATCTAATACTTCTGCATTTTTTGAAAAAAGTTTTTTAGGTCAAGGGGGGAACCGGAGTACCCCCACAGGAAGCCAACCAGAAGAGGTGGCAGAAGAAGAAACCGGAAAAACAAGATCACAAAGCCACCGCCCCCAGAGACAAGGAAACAACAGGAACCAGGGTCCCAAGAAAAAGACATAAATAGAACTGTGGTAAATATATCATCATATGATCTGTCAGATACTGAATTGTCTGTATTATCAAAGGGTCTCTCATATTGTCCTACTACTAAAATGGATTGGTTTAATTTAGAGTGTGATTTACAAACATTCTTTAGAAGATTGAAATTGAAAATTTGGTTTAACACACAAGATAGAGGTAACTTAACCACATCTATTGATTCTATGAGACAAATGTTGAAATTGAAAGATTTTGAATTGTACAATACCAGTACATTCAATCCAGTGATTGCTTCTCATCCCTTAGAGACATTTATGTCCTTAGTTAAACAAGATATTCAGAAATTAAAAGACGAAGATAGTGGCATTAGAAAATACAATTTATCCTTTGCAGAGAAGCAAGCACTGGATGGACTGGCTTCTAACCACGACCTCACCATCAAACCAGCGGATAAGGGTGGTGGGGTCGTGGTTATGAATACTGTTGACTATAAAAAGGAGATTTATAGACAACTGGCGGATATACAGACATACAGAGAACTGAAAGGGGATCCCATGAGAGAGATCATGGGTAGACTTACCAATATAGTAGAGGGGGCATTCGCAGATGGACTCATTGATAAAGACCTGAAAGAATTTTTGATAATTAGATACCCTATTACACCGAGGTTATATATCTTACCAAAGATCCACAAGTCCCTGCGCGATCCCCCTGGAAGACCGATAGTATCGGGTCGGGATGCTGTATTGAGTAAAGCATCCATTTTTTTGGACAGGGTCTTGAGACCCTTTGTTTTCCGGACAGCTTCATACATCCAGGATACCAATGACTTTTTGTCGAAAATTAAACCTATACAAATTACAGATCACACAATCTTGGTTTCCTTGGATATATCAAGTTTATACACCTCTATTTGCAATGAAAGGGGCTTGATGGCAATAAAAAAGACATTGGCGACCTCAGACTTCCCCATGGCGGTTCAGGATTTTCTTTTACAACTTTTGAACCTTATTTTGAATAACAATTATTTTGTTTTTGATAACAAATATTATTTACAGTTAACCGGAACCGCCATGGGGACGAACGTGGCGCCAATGTATGCAAATCTATTTGTGGCTACCCTGGAGGAGGGTGTCGTCTATGAATCCCACCATTTCAGACATTGTCTGGGATGGTGGCGGTTCATCGACGACATCTTCCTCCTATGGGAAGGGTCAGTGGATGAGTTACAGCTATTTTACGAATTCTTGAATAATATGGACCCAAATATTAAATTTACGATGATACATTCTACCTCTGAAGTGAGTTTTTTGGATGTATTAGTGAGGAAGGTAAATGGCAAATTAACAACACAATTATATACAAAACCAACAGACAAGAATACATTGCTACACTTCAATAGCCACCACCCCAGGAGTATGATAAAATCATTGCCCTACAGCCAAATGCTGAGGGCAAGAAGGGTGGTGGATAATGAAGATGCTTTAAAACAATCTCTTGAAACCATGACAAATAATTTCCTGGTGAGAGGATACCCGAGGAGGGTGGTGGATCAACATAGACAAACGGTGGAGACTCTAGATAGAGAATCTGTATTGTTGAAAAAACCAAGAATTGAGAACAAACGTATTCCATTTACCTCTACCTATCATGACATGAGTGGACAGATTGCAAAAATATTGAATAAACATTGGTTTATATTGAGAAACAGCTACAAGGAAATTGATGAATTTTCGGTTGGTCCACTCATGTCCTATAGGAGGGGTCAGAACATCAGGGACAAATTGGTTAAAACAGAAGTCATACCTGAGAAAAAAACAGGGCAGACATTCTTGACCCCTAGGAGGATGGGATCATATCCTTGCCTGTCCTGTATAAACTGTAATCAGATGATGAAAGGATCTACATTCATACATCCAGTTACCCAACAAGTACATACATGTAGGTATTTCCTTACGTGTGACTCTACATGGGTCATATACATTCTTATGTGCCCATGCAAGAAGTTATACGTGGGACAGACCACATGGAGCTTAAAAGTTAGAATTAACAATCACAGATATAGCATAAGGAAAGGTAAAGTTGATTTACCAGTTTCTAAACATTTTATTGATTGTAAACATTCCGAGAAGGACTTGAGATTTATGGCGATTGATTTTGTACCAGCACCAACAAGAGGAGGTGATAGATTGGCATTATTGAAAAGGAGAGAAATGTGGTGGATTCATAAGTTGGATTCACTAAGACCAAAGGGCCTAAATGTAGATTTTAACATTATTTAGAATATGGCAGAGAGTGCATAACCAGAAATGCCACATAGAGTTTTGACTCTGAATCCTAAGGCAGTCACACATAGTTTTGGATAGGGTACTATGTATAATTGGATATTATTTTTATAACCTTTTTTCTGTTTGTCTATTCTCATAGATTTAATACAAGATGAAACACCAAGGAGAAGACATTACCTGCTCTGTGTAGATCATCTGTATGGCGTTATTCTAGAGAACAATAAACTTCAAGAATTATGTTTAGAATATGTGCCTTCCTTGAATATAACATGGTATTATAGAATTTGAATTGGTTCAGTGTGCATGCATGTCGGTTCCCCTCTCCAACAGTTCGATGTGTAATTGAGAGAGAATCCCCCTATACAGTTGGTGGGTGACCCTATCTCAACACACATTTATATTTTTTTTCATTTCTTAAAATCCTTTTTTTTAAATTTCTTTCTTTCCTATATTTCTTTATATTTTGTTTTTTATTATTTCCTTTTTATTTATATACCATCAATGGATAACCGAGACCACATTGAGTATGACTGATGCTGCTATGATAACAGAGAAGCTCCAACCAAGATGTAGGTGGGTAGACGGAGACATGTTGGGACCCTACAATCCCAATGTCACTGTCCCCCGGTGACAGACACCCCTTTGGAGATCAGAGATGACTCTGAGGGATGAAAGTCCTACACAAGAGGAGCGGTTCTGAGATGTAAATGTAAGGTGTGTCTGGGTATAAAATTGCCCTAGAAAAGAAGGGATCCTTATAAATAAGGAATGATATTTATTTATAAAAATTTCTTATTATTTATAAAAATTTCTTTTTATTTGTTTATTTATTTATTTTTTTTATGTATTTTTTTAATTATTTTCTATTTTTAAAAAAATTTTTTTCATTTTTTTATTTCCATTTTTATTTTTTATTTTTTATTTTTTTATTTATTTCCATTTCTTTGTATTTTTATTTTTTATTTAATATCTCTGTTGGTTAATGAACTGACCTTCATGCACTATATATATAGATCTGGTTAATAATAAATATATATCACTAGTTTTTATGGAAAAACTTGTATTCAAGTCTGGCATGTACCTTTATAACATCCGTCATGCCTGTTTCCTGCTTTACACCAGGGCTGATCAGCACAGGTGGTAACCAGGACTACGGGCGACGCTTTCAGTGCAGTAGTATGCGGAAGTGATCACATGACCCGGGGCTAGTCATGTGACTTGTTCGCGTGACAGCTCTGGACTGAGACCGCTTCCTGCACAGGCGCAGTGGTGTTTTCACCCACGCCACTGGACGCCATTAAACGAGTACAGAGCGGGTAAGAGTCAAACTCCCCATTTCATTATATTATATATGTATAATTGTATTATACAGCTGCTATGTATCAACATAATGTCAGTGGAGTATCCAATTTCGAGCGCAGCTATGTTTTAAAACACTTATATGCACTAATATGCACGAATTTGCACTTTAATATATAAAAGATGCACTGAAGATCTATGATATATACACAAGGGAAGATGTACGTATACACTGTTTACAAAATTTTAATGTTTTTATGTAATGAGCACTTAATTGAAATTTGTATGATGTTTAATGCACATGGGTATTTAAACCCCCTAGTGATGTGTGACACTAAGCTTGAAAATGGCTCCATAGGAGCAGAAACGTTGCTTGTACTGATGTGACAGGAATAAATCAACACTTTTTTCACCGTTCTTTGGAGTGCTGCGTTATTGTTGGATCCTATTTAAACTGAGGACTTTTGGTCAAGAAGTTTTTTGGACGCTGGCACCCACACATTGAGGCTGAGTAGTGCTGCAATACTTTTTTGGCTTTTATATATATATATATATATATATATATATATATATCCACACACCTGCTTCTACACATATATATCTATATATCCACACACACACGCTTATACACATATAAATACATGCAGGGACACCTACTGTAGTCAGGCCCCATGTTGTACAGCCTCTGCGGTCTCCTTTCCTCACAGCTCTCTCCTCCCCCTCCCCCTCCTCTTGCTCAGATGGCTGATGGCTGAGAGAAGAGTCCGGGCTGAGGGAAGATACCAAGTGCAGCGGGGGTGGGGGGAGCGTGATTGTGGTGAGGTGAGAAGAACTCCAAAGCTGCAAGTGAGTTTATTTAAAAAAAAATGTCAGGCATTTGTCCGGCCCTGGTGATGTGTGGATTTGCCCCATCGCTACAGGACGGGCAAGCCCTTGCTCTGCTCAGGGCTCCCAGCCAGCTTGGGGCCCCAAGCAATTGCTTGGTTTGCCTGTCCTGATTTTTATGATTTTTTTCTGAAGTAATACAAAATCAAACCTATACAAGTAGGGTATCATTTTATCCGTATGGACCTAGAGAATAAAGATAAGGTGTCATTTTTACCGAAAAATGTACTATGTAGAAACAGAAGCCCCCAAAAGTTTCAAAATGGCTGTATTTTTTCAATTTTGTTGCACAATGATTTTTTTCCCTTTTTGCCGTAGATTTTGGGGTAAAATGACTGATATCATTACAAAGTAGAATTGGTGGCGCAAAAAAGAAGCCATAATACAGATTTTTAGGTGCAAAATTTAAAGAGTTATGATTTTTTTAAAGGTAAGGAGGAAAAAACGAAAGAGCAATAACGGAAAAATGCCCGGTCCTTAAGGGGTTAAATTAACACTTTACACTATTTCTTGATAGTGGTGGAAACCAAATGCTTGTGTGTTATGGCAATTTTTTTTTTTTACTATTGTTACTGTCTGTCTTAATTCCTAAATGATAACTTATATCAAGTCTGTAGAATATGAGAAAGGTATTGTCATCCATATTTAAAGTCAGGGCTGCCATCAGGAATTTTATGGCCCCAAACAGCCGACGTGTCTTTCATATCAACCGTGAGCTAGAAGAAAAAAAAAAAAAGATGCACCATAGGAAAAATACTTATTGACACAGTTTCCATGTGGGGTAGCCACAGAGGATTGGGATGATTGCAGAAGTAAGGGACCACTGATGTCGTAGTAAAGTCCGCCATCATCAGGAGACATCATATTGGTCTAGACCGGAAGAAGAAGAAAAGAGAAGAGAACAGCTACAGTGCGGCAAAAAAGTATTTAGTCAGCCACTAATTGTGCAAGTTCTTCAACTTAAAAAGATTAGAGAGGCCTGTCATTTTCATCCTAGGTATACCTCAACTATGAGAGACATAATGAGAAAAAAAAACTCCTTCCATCAGCAAGGGCATTGAAGATGAAACGTGGGCCTTTCAGCATGACAATGATCCCAAACACACTGCCTGGGCAACGAAGGATGGGCTTCGTTGAAGCATTTCAAGGTCCTAGAGTGGCCTAGCCTGTCTCCAGATCTCAACCCCGTAGAAAACCTTTGGAGGGAGTTGAAAGTCTGTGTTGCCCAGCGACAGCCCCAAAACATCACTGCTCTAGAGGAGATCTGCATGGAGGAATGGGCCAAAATACCAGCAACAGTGTGTGTTTGACCTCTGTCATCGCCAACAAAGGGTATATAACAAAGTACTGAGATGAACTTTTGTTATTGACCAAATACTTATTTTCTGCCTTAATTTGCAAATAAATTCTTAAAAAATTAGACAATGCGATTTTATGGATTTTTTTCTCATTATGTCTCTCATAGTTGAGGTATGCCTATGATGAAAATTACAGGCCTTTCTTATCTTTTATAAGTGGGAGAACTTGCACAATTGGTGGCTGACAAAATTCTTTTTTACCCCACTGTACATCTCAGAGAGGATGCCCCCTTTAGGTATAATAGTCCTGTATTCTGTGAGTGCTCTAACATGACCAGAATTCAGATGGTTCATAACTTAATTTTAATAATAGGAGCTAATATCAGGTGATGGGCGGGAGTATACAGTCAGGTGGGGTGAATTTTGTACATTGAGGGGCATGTATACCTAATGCACAACCCCTGACTGTATAATCCTGCCCATCACCTGATTAAAATAACGTTCGTTCGCATCTTACTGATTTCCTGAATTCAGACAGAGAACAAGAGGAAAATCCAGCTCCCAAGGTGCAAGTACAATAAAACTTAATGTTTACTTCATCCAATTAAAAATAAAATTCTGTGGTGGAAGTGAGTGGTGAAATGTCACTCTAAAATCAAAGTGAAACACTGATGCGTTTCAAGCATAAGCTCTTATTCATGGCAGTGCCACTGCCATGACTAAGAGCTTATGCTCGAAATGTGTCAGCATTTCACTTCGATTTTAGAGTGACATGTCACCACTCACTTCCACCAAGGAATTTTATTTTTAATCGGATGACATAAACTTTAAAGGGGTACTCTGCCCCTAGACATCTTATCCCCTATCCTAGACATCTTATCCCCTTATCCCATATCCTCGTGACATCACGGGCCGTGATGTCACGAGTGCCGGAGCCATGATGTCATGCTGCTCCGTCCCCTGTATCGCCCGTCATTACGCACAGAGCGAACTCGCTCTGTGCTGTAATGATAGCGCAGTGCCGCAGCGGGGATCCCAGGGCTCCCCAGCAGCAAGACCACAGCGATCATACATCTTATACCCTATCCTTTGGATAGGGGATAAGATGTCTAGGGGCGGAGTACCCCTTTAAGTTTTATTGTACTTGCACCTTGGGAGCTGGATTTTCCTCTTGTTCTCTGCCTGAATGCTATGGGGATGGGCGGATCCCTGCATCCGTGCTTCCATAATATCATCCATCTGTGTCTGGAGTCTCCAAGCGGTGAGCTGATCTATTTCCCTTCTGTACCTATGATTTCCTGAATTGTCAAACTATAAACCCTCATATCTCAGGAAAGGGAGGATGTATCAAGATGCAGTCTTATTTTTTGGGGGTGTTGGCCACAGATCCTCTTAAAAGCAAAACTGTCACCAAGAATATGCCTGTGAAGCTGCACATACAGTGCACTAGGGCCTCACAAACATATTCTAGGCATACCTTTAGTGGCACCTTAGGCTAGTTTATACTTACACAGTCAAGCTTTATAATCCTCTAGGGAGTGACACTGACAGTCATGGGAGGCGGAGCCCGGGGATCCGCTCTGCTCCGGGCCGCACCACCTCTTTCTGCCAGCAGTTGTTTTTTTTTTAAACTATACTAAACTATAAACTAGCCTAAGGTGTCACTAAAGAGATGCCTAGAATATTCATGTGAAGCCCTAGTGCACGGTGGGTCCAGCTTCACAAGCATATTCTTAGTGAGAGTTTCGCTTTAAGGTTTACTCTTTTATAGAAACACTTCCACTCTGGTCCATGGCTGTATCTAGTAATGTAGCTTAATCACATTGATGACAAAGGTAGTGCTTCGGTGCATTCACACCACGTTTTGCTGATACGGTGGGAAAATTAAAACAATGGGCGCTACTGTATCCCTGCCGGACCCGGCACCGCATCTCATTCATTTAAGTGCGCCAACCAGAGTCAGATAGTGACTTTGGTCAGCTCATTTTTGCACCGTACCCGGTTTTGTAGCCGTACAGAAAATCGCGGCATACCACCATGATGACCCTATCAGCAAAACATGGTGTGAATGCATCCTTACTTACAAAATGACCTTATACTCTTCACATGAGAAATTCATAACCTGTTAGGTAAAATACTGCACTTTGACCTCTTACTTTAATTCAATTAATTAACTGATCCTTATCATAGGTTTTTGTCGCCCTTTTTGACTTGGGCAAGTGACCGAACATTACACTGAAAATGAATAATCCCCAGGACACTCAATGGTTACTGATAGTTTTCTATGTTTTATGTATCTGCCTCAACTGTAGCCTGGATTGGTGCTGCATGAATAAGCCTAAAGTTATGCCTCAGAAAATGTGACCACAAATTGTAATTGTTATGTAAGGATACATAAAGTCTGATCTCATAATGATTGTCTAGGCGCTGTAATTCTTCAGTTTATAGCAGTGTATAATTTATCATCCCAAAAGGAGATCATTACCAAGATTTTATGGAGGACAATAGAAAACAGTGCAAGATTTTTTTCCCGATATTCCTTAACTGATGGTTCCAAAAAGAACCAACGTGGGAGAGCGATGCCATTAGAAGCAGTGAGATGGTGGGGAATTATTCATTTATCCTGGAATATAAAACTGCATTCTGTTATTCTACATTAAGATGTTCTCTGGAATTGTGCATCCACTGCTCCATTCTAAAGACTATGACTTAGCTGACAAGTGTTTCAACATCTAACAGTCAATAAAATAGGGACATTTTTGTTTAGAAGCACACAATGTGTGGACAGATAAGAATCATTTGGCCCATCTAGTCTGCCCAATAATCTGAATACTATGAATAGTCCCTGGCCCTATCTTATATGAAGGATAGCCTTATGCTTATCCCATACGTGTTTAAACTCTTTCACTGTATTTGCAGCAACCACTTCTGCAGGAAGGCTATTCCATGCATCCACTACTCTCTCAGTAAAGTAATACTTCCTGATATTACTGCATAAACCTTTGCCCCTCTAATTTAAAACTATGTCCTCTTGTGGTAGTTTTTCTTCTTTTAAATCTTCTGTCCTCCTTTACCGTGTTGATTCCCTTTATGTATTTAAAAGTCTCTATCATATCCCCTCTGTCTCTTCTTTCTTCCAAGCTGTACATGTTATGGTCCTTTAACCTTTCCTGGTAAGTGTTATACTGCAGTTCATGTACTAGTTTAGTAGCTCTCCTCTGAACTCTCTCCAAAGTATCTAAATCCTTCTGGAGATACGGTCGATAGTATTGTGCACAATACTCCAAGTGAGGCCTCACCAGTGTTCCGTACAGCAGCATGTTTCATAGGTTATAAAAGCATGTCTCCTAAAGCGGAACTATAATTTCAGAAAATTATTGACATGTCATAAAGACATGTTAGAAGTTTTGATTGGTGGGGGGATGGGTGTTGAGATCCCCACTGATCACTAAAAACAAATAGGAAAACTTTCTGATGTGCCCATCCTCAGTGAGTGAGGAGAGACAACACTCACCTAAGCACTTCTTCCTGCTAATTCTAGCAATCGGGGAGGATTTCAACACTTAGACGCCTTTAGACCAAAACTTTTGACAACAATTTTGTGAAATTACATTTAAGATTAAGTGACTCTTCGTATGAGCATATGAACATCTATGTGTGGCAATATTCTAGATTCTCATGGCAGCTGCTGGCAGCCAAAATTGTCTTATTTAACTCAATGGCAGGGAAGCAGGAGATTTTGGGCCCATTCACACAGCAGAATATTCACACGGGGTACACTTTCTGTGTGCGGCAGGCACAGACAAATCAGTTGACACTAGGACTGTTTTCTGTCTATGAGGACTGCACATTTCCAATGTTCATTATTTCTGCAGAATCCGTAATTTAAATTTCCGCTGCAAAGTTTTTCACTGCAGAAATTCTGCCATGCGCATGGTGCAGCACAATCCCATTGAAAACATTGGGAGGCTGCTACATCAGAATTTTGGAACGGAATTTTTGCAATGGATTCCACTCTGAAATTCTGCTGTGTGAATAGACCCTTAGTGGATCCTGATTTGCACCGCATGCCCACCTCATCGGTGCTCAGTTCACATGATGAAAGTTCCCTTACGGAACTTCCAACAAGGATTTGAATTCTGTTGGTCAATGGGACCAGGCTTATGTCTGCGGAAATTCACAGCAATTTGCAGCAATAATTGCTAATTGTGAATAATTTCTGCTCCATGCAGAAGATCGCAGATCCAATTGAGGATTCTGAATAATTCTGAATAATTTCTGCTCCATGCAGAAGATCGCAGATCCAATTGAGGAAATTGAGCTAAAAAATCCCTCACCGAATTTTCTCAGCCGGGAGAAATTCTGGGTGGACATTCCATGTGTAGTAGCTGCTGCCGTGAAAATTTGGCGCTATGACTGCACGGACATGCACCATCCCAACTGTTGGCATTAAAATGTTGGCGGTAAGAACGAACAAAAAAAATCTAAATGTTTATCCTTTTGGGGGAAGTCTGAAATTCGAATTTCCACTGTGAAAATTTGGCCACAGCAATGTGCACAGTGCAGCAGAATCCTATTGTAGACAATAGGAGGCTGCTGCAACTGAATACAAATTCTGGGCCGAAATTCCACAGTGTGCATGGGCCCTGATACAGTAATATTTACTTCTGCTTGAAATCCTGTTGCAAAGGCATTCCCTGCAATTATTAATAAAAAAAAGGGAAATCTTCATTTCCATGTTAAACTTAAACTTTAAGTTATTAACATAAAAATGGACGTATGTGGAGGTATTGTCAGTTTTCATACATATTTTGCCCTTGAAATGCAATGTTTTCTTTTTCTAAGTAGGTTGACATTTTGTTATGTGCAATTTCTTAATACATTAGTATAGAAAGATTATGGCAGTAGTTTGTTTAGTTTCACATAAGATCTTATTGGTGAAAAGCTTAGGGGGAATATGACAGTGCATTGTTTCCCCATGTAGGGGGCATCATATGATCAAAATATTTTATATAGGAAACATATGGTAGATAATATATACCTTTGAGCCAACAGGATATGTATTCTTTTACAGTATGACAAACAGAACATGTGGACTACACTAAACCGCCTGAGAACAAAGCAGAATATAGATTAAGGAGTTTGATTTTTAAATAGACACAGTCTTATACATGTGGTTCTCACATATAGGACACGTGCCTATCCCTAGAATTGTGCCCCAAATCTTGTCTGGCCTTGTTGAAGCTGAAAGTGGGAGCTACAAAAGCACTGTGGCACTGCAGAATATGCAATGTGCACAAGTCAGTAGTTACACAAACTGCATACTGTGGCTTTCAGTGCTATGCTATTGCCATATTGCCCATTATCTTCAATGGGAGAAACAGACAAAGCATTGAACAGCCTGCTGTGCAATTTTTACAGTCCTGGCCACCTCTGAATGTTGCAATAGGACCCAATCTAGAGACAAGTGTTAGATCAGCATCCATCAGATATGTCTTAAGGACTCGGGATGCAGGGCGTATGCATACTCCCGATGTTCTGAACAGGTTAAAAAATGAAATCCCAGTAGCTCAGCGGAGCTAATCGGTACACCAGCGGTGAAATCGTGGGGTCCTGATTAGCTGAGAGGATGAGCAAAGTAGCCCATGGTGCACAGATAACACTGCTAAATGCTATGCTATGCTATGGAGCAGCATTGAACAGTGCATGCAGTCTAAACATCGCATGTAATTGGCCCCTATGGGGACTAAAAGAAAAAAAGGGAATAAAAACGCAAAAATATGAATTAGCCTCTTTTCTAACAAAAGTCTGAATCCCCCCCTTTTCCCATTTTTTTTATTAAATAATGTTAACAAAAATAAACAATCATATTTGGTGTCACGTGTCTAAATGTCCGACCTATTAAAATATAATGTTAATTAAACCCCACGGTCAATAGTGTATATGTGAAAAATTACCAGAATTGCGTAATTTTGGTCACTAGGGGGCTATAACATGCAGTATATTGATTCAATACACTGATCAATGCTATGCCATAGCATTGCATTGATCAGTGTTATCGGCGGTCAATTGCTCAAGCCTGGATCTCAGGCTTGGAGCAATCAATCGCCGATCGGACGCACAGGAGGCAGGTAAGGGACCCTCCTGGTGCATCCTAGCTGATCAGGACACCGCGGTGGTCCTGATCAGCCCGACTGAGCTGCCGAGAATGCTTTTTTTACATTTTAGAAGCGGCGATCAACTTTGATCACCATGTCTAAAGGGTTAATACCAGACATCACCGCGATCGGTGATGTCCGGTATTAGCCCCGGGTCCCGGCTACTGTTAGCTGTCTGGACCGACCTGTTACATCGCGGGAGCTGGCACAAGGCATACAGGTATGCCCTGCGTCCTTAAGAGGTTAAACAACTTTTCTACTTAAAAAAATCTGGGCCTATATACTTAGATATAGGCCCAGATTTATTAATCTGTCTGATACAAAATCTTTTATACTAAGAAGAAAAAGAGCTTAGCCATGTATTTAGAGCAAATAAAAAATAATACTTTATTTATATTCCATTAAAACATACCGTATTTATCGGCGTATAACACACACTTTTTAGGCTAAAATTTTTTGCCTAAAGTCTACCTGCGTGTTATACGCCGATAAGCCGCTGCAGTTCAATGATTTAAAGCAGGCGCTTTAAATCAATGAACTGAAGCGGCTTTGCAGGTGCAGAGACAGCCAGCGCTGCCGACTTCTCTGCCCCTGCCTGCCCTGGGGTCTAGAGCCCTGCTGCCGGCCCTTCTCTCCCCCTGGCTATCGGCGCCGCTGCCCGTTCTCTCCCCCTGACAAGCGGCGCCGGCAATGGGGCAGTGGCGCCGACAGACAGGGGGAGAGAAGGGGCAGCGGCACCCATTGCCGGCGCCGCTGCCCCGTTACCTCCCCCCATCCCCGGTTGCATAATTACCTGTTGCCGGGGTCGGGTCCGCGCTTCTTCAGGCCTCCGGTGTGCGTCCTCTGCGTCGTTGCTATGTGCTGCACGGCGCGGCCCATGACGTCAGTGCATAGCAACGACGCAGGGGGCGCACACCGGAGGCCTGAAGCAGCGCGGACCCGACCCCGGCAACAGGTAATTGTGCAATCGGGGATGGGGGGAGGCAACGGGGCAGCGGCTCTGGCAATGGGTGCCGCTGCCCCTTCTCTCCCCCTGGCTGTCGGCGCCACTTCTCTCCCCCTGGCTATCGGCGCCGGCAATGGGGCGCGGGCACCGATAGTCAGGGGGAGAGAACGGGCAGTGGCACCGATAGCCAGCGGGAGAGAAGCGGCAGAAGCAGGGCTCTAGACCCCAGGAAAGGCAGGGGGAGAGAAGCGGGCAGCGACGGCCTCTCTCCCCCTGCCTTTCCTGGGGGTATATCGGGGTATACACGCGCACACACACGGACCCTCATTTTACCAAGGATATTTGGGTAAAAAACTTTTTTTACCCAAATATCCTTGGTAAAATTAAGGTGCATGTTATAGGCCGGTGCGTGGTATACCCCGATAAATACGGTACTTTTAAGTCTTTGTATTGCAACAATCCAAATACTATAAAGTGCATGAAGGGAGAGGGGTACACGTCACTGCATCATATATTCAGTACAAGACGTCAGTACACATCATATATAAGATGCAATAACCATAATACTCCATACAATAGTGTACACTTGGGATGGGGAACTGATCACTCACTGTGGAGACCCTGATCCCTAAGCTATATATCCATCTATCACAGATATGTCCAACCATATGCAAAGTTCTGCGTACCCATTTCTATTGCAGTAAACTCCAGAACCTCCCCCGACCTGATGCAAAATCTGCCTGGTTTTGCCCATAACAACCAATCACAGCTTTGCTTTGATATATTAATAAGCTCTGGTATGTTGATTGGTTTTGGTTTCAGGTAGATTGATAAATCTGGGCCACAGAGTAATAGCAAACAGTTCCTTTATTGAAAGGGGTACTCCGGTGGAATTTTTATTTTTTATATTAGCTGGTGCCAAAAAGTTACACAGATTTGTAAATTATTTATTTATAAAAATCTTAATCCTTCCAGTACTTATCAGCTGCTGTATGCTCCACAGGAATTTCTTTACTGTCTGACCACAATGCTCTTTGCCGACACCTCTGTCCCTGTCAGGAACTGTCCAGAGCAGAAGAGTTTTGCTATGGGGATTTGCTCCTGCTCTGGACAATTCCTAACATGGACAGAGGTGTCAAAAGAGAGCATTGTGGTCAGACAGAAAATACATTAAAAAAGAACTTCCTCTGTAGTATACAGCAGCTGATAAGTACTGGAAGGATTTAGATTTTTAAATAGAAGTAATTTACAAATCTGTTTATCTTTCTGGCAGCAGCTGATAAAAAAAAAGTTTTCCCCCAGAGTACCCCTTTAACCCCTTAAGGACGCAGCCCATTTTGATCTTAAGAATGCAGCCGTTTTTTGCAAATAACTTTGGGATAATTCTGGGATGCTTTAACTTATGAATTTGATTCTGAGATTGTTTTTTCTTGACATATTCTAATTTATGTTAGTGGTAAATTTTTGTCGATACTTGCATCATTTCATGGTGAAAAAAATCCCAAATTTCATGAAAAATTAGAAAATTTAGTATTTTTCAAACTTTGAATCTCTCTGCTTGTAAGGAAAGTGGACATTCCAAATAAATGATATGTTGATTCACATATACAATATGTCTAGTTTGTGTTTGCATCATAAAGTTGACATGTTTTTACTTTTTGAAGACATTACAGGGCTTTTTAGTTTAGCAGCAATTTTTCATGAAAATTTCAAAATCAGAATTTTTCAGGGACCAGTTCAGTTTCGAAGTGACTTTGAGGGTCTTTATGTTAGAAATACCCTATAATGTACCCCATTATGAAAACTGCACCCCTGAGGCTAGGTTTCCACTTGTTTTTTTTTCTGGCAGTTATTGGAAAACTGCCACTGCAGTTTTTGAGCCAAAGCCAGAAATGTATTCAAAAGGAATAGGACATATAAAGGAAGGACTTACCCTTCTCCTCCATTATGGATCCACTTCTGAATTTGGCTTAAAAACTGCAGTGGCAGTATTCCAAAAACTGCCAGAAAAAAAAACAAGTGGAAACCTAGCCTTAAAGTATTCAAAATGACATTCAGAAAATGTGTTATTCCTTTAGGTGTTTCTCAGGAATAGCAGCAAGGTGGAAGAGAAAATTCAAAATCTTAATTTTTTACACTAACATGTTCTTGTCAACCCATTTGTTTCATTTAACAAGGAGTAATAGGTAAAAATGTCCCCCAAAATTTATAACCCTATTTCTCTCGAGTGAGGAAATACCACATATGTGAATGTAAAGTGTTCTGCGAGCGCAGTAGATGGCTCAAAAGGGAGGGAGCGACAATGGAATTTTGGAGAGCAAATTTTGCTGAAATGGTTTTTGGGAGGCATGTCTCATTAAGGAAGCTCCCTTGGTGCCAGAACAGCAAAAAAAAAAAAATAAATAAAACACGTGGCACACTATTTGGGAAACTACACCCCTCAAGGAACGTAACAAGGGGTATAGTGAGCCTTAATACCCGACAGGTGATTGACAAATGTTTGCTAAAGTTGGACATGAGAATGAAAATTTTATTTTTTTTTCAAAAATGTTTATTTATTTTTCACAATTGTTGGGGGGCATCTCTCATTTTGGAAGCACCCATAGTGCCACAACAGCAGAAAAAAAAAAAAAACACATGGCTCACTATTTTGGAAACTACACCCCTCAAGGAACATAACAAGGGGTATAGGGAGCCTAACACCCCACAGGCGATTGATGAATTTTTGCTAAAGTTGGACATGAGAATGAAAAATTTTATTTTTTTCACTAAAATGATGGTGCTATCCCAAATGTTTCATTTTTACAAGGGATGATAGGAGAAAAAGCCCCCAAAATGTGTAACACAATTTCTTCTGAGTATGGAAATACCTGATATGTGGATGTAAAGTTTTCTACGGGCGAACTACAATGCTCAGAAGAGAAGGAACGCCATTGAACTTTTGGAAAGAGAATTTGGTTGAAATAGAAGTCGGGGGCCTTGTGCGTTTACAAAGACTCCGTGCTACCAGAACAGTGGAAAACCCCTCATGTGACCCCATTTTGGAAACTACACCCCTCATAGAATTTAATAAGGGGTGCAGTTAGCATTTACACCCCACTGGCACATGACAGATTTTTTTAACAGTGGGCTGTGCAAATGAAAAATTTAATTTTTCATTTTCACGGACCACTGTTCCGAAAATCTGTCAGACACCTGTGTGGTGTAAATGCTCACTGCACCACTTATTACATTCCGTGAGGGGTGTAGTTTCCAAAATGGGGTCGCATGTGGAGGTGTTCCGCTGTTCTGGCACCATGGGGGCTTTGTAAACACACATGGCATACAATTCCAGCCAAACTCTCTCTCAAAAAGCCCAATGGCGCTCCTTCTCTTCTGAGCCCTGTAGTGCGCCCGCAGAGCACTTTACATCCACAAATGGGGTATTTCCATACTCAGAAAAAATGATGTTACAAATTTTGGGGGGCTATTACTCCTATTACCGCTGGAACTATCAGCCACCCCTGTGCAAACCACCAATTAAGACCTCAAATATACATTGTGCTCTCTCACTCCTGATCCTTGTTGTGCGCCCACAGAGCTTTTTACGTCCACATATGGGGTATTTCCGTACTCAGGAGAAATTACATTACAAATTTTGTTTTTTGTTTTTTCCTTTTACCTCTTGTAAAAATGAAAAGTATGGGGCAACACAGGCATGTTAGTGTAAATTTTTTAATTATTTTTACTCTAACATGCTGGTGTAGACCCCAACTTTACCTTTTCATACGGGGTAAAAGGAGAAAAAGCCCCAACATTTTTTTAGCCAATTTCTCCTGAGTACGGAAATACCCCATATGTGGCCCTAAACTGTTACCTTGAAATACGACTGGGCTTCGAAGTGAGAGAGCGCCATGTGCATTTGAGGCCTAAATTAGGGATTTGCATAGGGATGAACATGGCAGTGTTCCCCAAACAGGGTGCCTCCAGCTGTTGCAAAACTCCCAGCATGCCTGAACAGTCAATGGCTGTCCAGCAATACTGGGAGTTATTTTGCAACAGCTGGAGGCTCAGTTTTGGAAACACTGCCGTTTGGGACGTTTTTAATTTTTATTGGGGGGGGGAGGCAGTGTAGGGGGGTGTAGTGTTTTACCCTTTATTTTTTGTTAGTGTAGTGTTTTTAGGGTACATTCACACGGGCGGGGGTTCACAGCGAGTCTCCCGCTGGGAGTTTGAGCTTCAGCGGAAAATTATCTGCAGCTCAAACTTAAAGCGGGAAACTCGCTGTAAACCCGCCCATGTGAATGTACCCTGTACATTCACATGGTCGGGTCAAACCTCCAGCATGCACTGACAGACCGTGCATGCTGGTAGTTGTAGCTATGCAACAGCTGGAGGCACACTGGTTGGGAAACACTAGGTTAGGTTACAGACTACCGCAGTGTTCTCGCACCAGTGTACCTCCAGTTGTTGCAAAAATACAACTCCCAGCATGCATGGTCTGTCAATGCATACTGGGAGTTGTAGTTTTACAACAGCTAGAGGATCACCGGTTGGGAAACACTGAGTTAGGAAACAGACAGTGTTTTCCAACCAGTGTGCCTCCAGTTGCTGCAAAACTACAACTCCCAGCATGCCCGGAGAGCCAAAAGGCATGCTGGGAGTTGTAGTTTTGTAACCTCTGGAAGTGCACAGTTTGGAGACCACTATACAGTGGTCTCTAAACTGTAGCCCTCCAGATGTTGCAAAAGTACAACTCCCAGCATGCCCAGACAGCCTTTGGCTATCTGGGCATGCTGGGAGTTGTAGTTGTGAAACTAAAATGCAGCAGTGAAGATCACTTACCAGATTTTCACTGCTGCATTCTGCTGCCGCCGGTCCTCCCCGCCGCCGGTCCCCAGCTGTCACCCGCTGTCTGCCGCCGGTCACCTGCTGTCTGCCGCCGTCCCCCTCCGGTAACCTCCGCTGCCGCTGCCATCTTTTCCCCGCTCTGCCCAGACTTCCAGAGCGGGCAGAGCGGGGATCTCAGCTTTGACCCACCCCTGCCCTGGGATTCGCCGATCAGTCTGATCGGCCAATCACAGGGGATAGGAGGAGGTGGCACCCCTGCCACCTCGCTCCTATCCTTTGGGATGATCTCTGACAGCACCGATCATCCCTATTTTCCGTGCTATCGGGTCACCATAGACCCGATCAGCCTGGAAAAGCCGTGATTCACTGGTCAGAATTGACTGGCGAATCACGGCGACAAGGGGGGGGTCTCAGGATGGGCGATGTGCCCCTGGGAGATGTGCCAGGATGGCAGCTGATAGATATCAGCAGTTATCCCGTTCCGATCACTGCGTCCGGAGACGCGGTGATCAAGAAACGCAGCGCCCTAAATCTACGGCGCTTTGCGCGAAGTGACATTAAGCAGCACCGTATATTTATCGTTAAGGGGTTAAGGCAGTGTTTCCTAACCAGGGTGCCTCCAGCTGTTGCAAAACTAAAACTCACAGCATGCGCGGACATAGGCGTGCTGGTACACCCTTGGTCTTTGGTGCTTAAGGACCAAGAGCGTACCTGCACTCCCTGGTCCTGTTACCGGTGTTTGAAGCGTGCTCATGAGCTGAGCATGCTTCAAACCCAGTGGGTTCCGACTACAATCAGCAGCCAGGACCCATGGTTAATGCCGCCGGGCATTGCTGATCGGGCCAATGCCTGACATTAACCCTTTAGATGCTGCGATCAAAGTTGATGGCGGCGTCTAAAATGAAAGTGAACCGATCCCGGCAGCTCAGCAGAGCTGATCGGGACCATTGCAGTAAAATCGTGATGTCCAGATCAGCTGAGAGGATTGCAGGAGGGCCCTTACCTGCCTCCTCGCCATCCGATCAGTGATTCTCTGATGCTCCAGGAAGCTTCAGCAGACTGGAGCAGCAGAGCACCGATAACACTGATCAATGCTATGCTATGGGATAGCATTGAACAGTGTATGCAATCAAAAGATTGCATGGTATAGCCCCCTATGGGGGACTAAAAAAGTGTAAAAAAAAAGTTAATAAAAGTGACTTAACCCCTTCCTAATAAAATGTATAAAAACCGATCAAAAAGTCTATTCAAAACAAAAATGGTACAGATAAAAACAACAGACCACGGTGCAAAAAAATTAGACCTCATATAGCCACGAATGCGGAAAAATAAAAAAAGTTATAGCGGTCAGAAGTTGACAATTGTAAACATACTAATTTTAGCGCAAGTAATTATTATTTTTTTAAGTAGTAAAATAAAACCTGCATAAATTGGATATCCTTGTAACCGTGTGGACGTACAGATTAAAGATAAGGTGTAATTATTACGAAAAGTGCACTGCAAAGAATTAGAAGCCCCCATACGTTACAAAATTGCGTCGGGGTTCTTTCACCCCACAAATAATGCTTTTTTTTAATGCAGATTTTCGTATAAAATAAGTGATGTTATCACAAAGTACAATTTGTGATGCAAAAAACAAGCCCTTATATGGGTCTGTAGGTGCAAAATTTAAAGCATTGTGATTTTTAGAACGGGAGGAGAAAAAAAACAAAGTAAAAAAACGAAAATTGTCCTGGTCCTTAAAGGGGTACTCCGGTGGAAAACATTTTTTTTTAAATCAACTGGTGCCAGAAAGTTAAACAGAGGTAAATGACTTCTATTAAAAAAATCTTTACCCTTCCAGTACTTTTTTGCAGCTGTATGCTACAGAGGAAATTATTTTCTTTTTGAATTTCTTTTTTGTCTTGTCCACAGTGCTCTCTGCTGTCACCTGCTGCCCGTATCATGAAGGAGAAAATCCCCATTGCAAACCTGCTCTGGACAGCTCCTGACACGGACAGAGGTGTCAGCAGAGAGCACTGTGGACAAGACAAAAAAGAAATTCAAAAAGAAAAGAATTTCCTCTGCAGCATTCAGCTGCTAAAAAGTACTGAAAGGGTAAATATTTTTTAATAGAAGTCATTCGCAAATCTGTTTAACTTTCTGGCACCAGTGGATTTAAAAGAAAAAAAAATGTTTTACACCGGAGTACCCTTTTAAGGCCAAAATGGGCTGAGTCCTTAAGGGGTTGAAAACAAACAAAAAATAAATGAATAAATAAAACACAAAATAGACCACTAACAAGTAAAAATAGATTCATCCATTTCCATCTATATGTTCGGATCCAGACACACGCTTCAAATAACTGTCTTCTCCATAAAGGACTCACTTTTGTATTCGTACTGATAATAAATGTCTTTGCCTTTTAGCAGGGTGTCGGGCAAACATTTACTTTTTATTAGGCAACACGTATTTGACTACATTTTATTTGCGGGAACATGTTGTATGTTTTCGGTCTCACTTTCACCACCGCGCTTTGAGACAACAGTGGAAACAGTGACACCTACAGGTGAAAATAGATTTTACAGTTTGATGTCATTTGCTGAAAATAACGCAATGATACGATTTCTATAAAGCAGTCATTTTTAACCCTCTGTTTCCCAACCAGTGCGTCTCCAGCTGTGGCAAAACTACAACTCCCAGCATGCCCGGACAGCCTTCGGCTGTCCGGGCATGCTGGGAGTTGTAGTTTTGCCACAGCTGGAGGCGCACTGGTTGGGAAACACTGTTTTAACTGCTCAGGGTTCATAGCAGCAGGAAATTTTAAAGGCAATAAACAACAGCTATATTTTATGTATGTAAACCATTCACTGACCACAACATTATTTGACCACAGATGGATGGCTTTCAAAATAGCAGTGGAGGAAAATTCCAAAGCAAACGGCAGGTATATTATTAGACATTTTCGAGAACCGCTTTCAAGGGGCCGCTTCTACTGAGTCACACGCGCAGCGAAAAGGAACTTTTGTCGGAGATGGAAGCCGGAGGAGGTAAATAACTTGCCTGCTACTCATCACTAAATGTCATTTTCATCCGCTCTGTTATTAAAGACTAGACAAATATAAACAGGCCGCTCCGTCTGCCAGCGCTGCTACTAATTGTGGTGGCTTTTATTACAGACTGCAGCTTGCCATTTTGAGGCAGTTTAAAGGTGCAACTCGATTCATATATCCCGGCTATTCTTTTTAATTAACAGTCTTCCCTCTTTCCCTCTAGGAAGCGGCGAAGTAAATCCCCAATAAGAATGGTAGAGCCGCCCGCCTCGGTTTTATTTTTACTGTATAACAGCTCGTAAAACATTTTTTCCTTAACAATAATCCTTAAAAGTCATCAGTTGTAATTTTACGGTATCTGCCAACAATGTAGCAATCGCTTTTGTCGTACCCACTTCTAAAGAGAACTTTTGTAATTTGGGTGTTTGGCACTGCGCAAATTTATCTGGAGCTTATTATGGTGCCTCAACATCGAGCAGTATAGTGGAGCGCTATACTGTATAGCTTTTAATTCTAGTGAAGTATATGGCGTTAAAGGGGTGGGCTACTTCTTTAAAGGGGTTCTCCACTGGAAAAAAATTTTTTAATCAACTGGTGCCAGAAAGTTAAACAGATTTGTAAATGACTTCTATTTAAAAATCTTCACCCTTCTTATCAGCTGCTGTAGGCTCCACAGGAAGTTCTTTTCTTTTTTAATTTATTTTCTGTCTCACCACAGTGCTCTCTGCTGACACCTCTGTCCATTTTAAGAAATGTCCAGAGTAGGAGCAAATCCCCATAGCAAACCTATCTTGCTCCGGACAGTTCCTAAAATGGACAGAGGTGTCAGCAGTGAGCACTGTGGTCAGACAGTAAGGAAATAAAATAAACTTCCTGTGGAGCATATAGTTGCTGATAAGTACTGGAAGGATTAAGTTTTTTAAATAGATGTAATTTACAAATATGTTTCACTTTCTGGCACCAGTTGATTTAAAAAAAAAGTTTTCTAGAGGAGTACCTTCTAATGATAATAATTTGTTACTTATATTCTGTGCTAAAATACAGTTTTGGCTCATTCTGCATAATGAGGAAGCTCAGCCCCAGAGGTGTAGCTTGTAGCTTCTAGGCCCCGATGCAAAATCTGCAACAGGGCCCCATATGCTATTTTTAATACTGGTCTCTTATGGGGAAGATGTGATTTGGGGCCCCCTTAGGCACCAGGGCCTGGTGCGCCACCTCTGCTACCTCTATAGCTACGCCCCTGCTCATCCCCCTTGTTCCCCCATCTTTCTTATTTGGTTGAATCATTAAATGGGCGCTGTCCGAATAAAAAATGTTTCATAGCTTGTACAAAATAATAACCTTTCTAATATACTTCATGAAAATGTTATCTCCTTTTTATAACAATTATGGCTTGTAAAAAAAAGACCACTAGGGGGTCACCGTACCATCCAGAACATAATCCTATCCGGTTGCAGTCTCATCATTGTCCCAGCTAAAGCACAGGCTGGGACAAAGTCCAGTAAGGTAGGAGTATGCTCACTCCTGTCCTGTCTATCAGACTCTTGCCTAAAAACAGAAAGGAGAGGGTTATGGAGCAGTCTGCAGTGATTGGATGAAGAGACCCAGCACAACACTACAGACTCAGGGAGGAAGTGAATGCATGGTGAAGGAGGGTGGGCTCAGTGCTTGCCTTGGGCACACCACTTCTTGAACAGCGGATGTCAGAATGGGTAAGCAGCAGAACAGAGGGATTTGTGAGCCAAATTTAGAAGCTAGACACATACAAAAGGCATGTAAAGCATTTGCGTGACCTGCTTAGTAACATATAAGCATATTTTTTTTCTATAATATGATAGGCATGCTTTGAGGCTAAGGTTCCACTTGTTTTTTTTTCTGGCAGATTTTGGAAAACTGCCACTGCAGTTTTAGAGCCAAAGTCAGAAGTGGATCCATAAGGCTGGAATTCCACTAGCTTTTTTGTGTGTGTGTGAAAAAACGCCAAGAAAAACGCCAATTCTGCCGCATGGCGTTTTTTGGGCCAAAAAACGCTGCGGACAGATGTTAGCTGTAAATCAATGAGATACCTTTTTTAATAAAATTTTGTAGGGTACCATTAAAAAAATAAAAAAAAAGATACAGTAGTGATGGGATAAATTGTATCTAACGAAATGTATCTTTTTTATTAAAATGTTTTTATACATTTTTAAACAGGGATCAATTTATGTGGGCGGGCGGAGACCTAAAAATGTAACCGACAATAATAAAAATGTAGTGTGTATATATTTTTTACTTAATTTTATTTAATTTTTTTATTTTTTTTTAGGTAGTACTACTACTCCCAGCATGTAACACATTGTTCCATGATGGGAGTTGTAGTACCAGTACTAATTGACTGATCGCCATTGCAATACTCCTGTATAATGTATAAATGCGGCGGACGCTCTTCTATGGTCCCCTGCACTGCTATATATATATATATATATATATATATATATATATATACATACACATATTCATATTTCCCGCAGAGAGCTTGGATTGTCCAGATGGTTCCAGCCAATCACAGCTCTCTGTGGGAAATAGTAATATGTGTATAAATACGGCCGTGCAGGGGACCAGAGAAGAGCGGCCGCTGCATCTATACATTATACAGGAGGATCACAGCGGGTGTCAGTAGTGACATCCGCTGTGATCTTTCCTTAACTGTAGGTACTACTACTCCCAACATGAAGCACACTCTGCTTAATGCTGGGAGCTGTAGTACCTGCATTAATTGACAGATCGCAGCGGGTGTCAGAAGTTACACCCGGTGCGATCTGTCTATTAATGCAGGTACTACAGCTCCCAGCATGGAGCAGAGTGTGCTCCATGTTGGGAGTATTAGTACTTGTAGGTAAGAACAGATCACAGCGGGTATCACTACTGACATCCGCTGTGATCGTCCTGTCTATAGCAGAGATGGAGCGACTGTATACAGTGCTCGCATTTCTGCTCTGTACTCGGCCACTCACTCATTCATATTTTCCTCAGAGCGGTGATTGGCTGCAACCATCCAGCCAATCACAGCTCGGGGCGGAAAATGTGAATGATGTTCTATTCACATCACTGGCCGGAGTATAGTGCAGAGATGTGAGCGCTGTATAGAGCCGCTCCACACCTCTGCTATATTATGGAAGATCGCATCGGGTGTCAGACTGACACCCGAGGCGATATGTCTATTATAACAGGTACTACTACTCCCATCATGGAGTGTGTTCCATGCTGGGAGTAGTAGTACTACCTAAAAAATGTAAAAAATAGAGAAAAAAAAGTGAAACACACACTTTATTAAAAAATAATAAACATTTTGTTATAAAACATATGCATTTCGTTTAATAAAAATCACTGCTGCATCCTTTTTTTTTTTTTTTTGGTGCAAAGCAAATTTTGGGTACAAAAAAAAAACTGCCAAGGTGCAATTTCCCCACAAATGAAAAAAAGGCAAGAAAAAAAACGCCAGAAAAACGCCAGACGCAGGAAATTGCACTGGCGTTTTTTTCAGGCGTTTTTTTGTAATCCCAAAAAACGCAGCACAAAAAAACAAGTGGAATCCTAGCCTTAACCCCTTAAGGATGCAGGACGTAAATGTACGTCCTGGTGAGGTGGTACTTAACGCACCAGGACGTACATTTACGTCCTATGCATAACCGCGGGCATCGGAGCGATGCCCGTGTCATGCGCGGCTGATCCCGGCTGCTGATCGCAGCCAGGGACCCGCCGGCAATGGTCGACGCCCGCGATCTTGCGGGCGTCCGCCATTAACCCCTCAGGTGCCGGGATCAATACAGATCCCGGCATCTGCGGCAGTTCGCGATTTGAATGAATGATCGGATCACCCGCAGCGCTGCTGCGGGGATCTGATCATTCATAACGCCGCACGGAGGTCCCCTCTCCTGCCTCCGTCCGGCTCCCGGCGTCTCCTGCTCTGGTCTGAGATCGAGCAGACCAGAGCAGAAGATGACCGATAATACTGATCTGTTCTATGTCCTATACATAGAACAGATCAGTATTAGCAATCATGGTATTGCTATGAATAGTCCCCTATGGGGATTATTCAAGTGTAAAAAAAAATGTAAAAAAATGTAAAAGTAAAAGTAAAAAAAAAGTGAAAAATCCCCTCCCCCAATAAAAAAGTAGAACGTCCGTTTTTTCCTATTTTACCCCCAAAAAGCGTAAACATTTTTTGTATAGACATATTTGGTATCGCCGCGTGCGTAAATGTCCGAAATATTAAAATAAAATGTTAATGATCCCGTACGGTGAACGGCGTGAACGAAAAAAAAAAGTCCAAAATTCCTACTTTTGTAATACATTTTATTTAAAAAAAAATTATAAAAAATTTATTAAAAGTTTTTCATATGCAAATGTGGTATAAAAAAAAAGTAAAGATCATGGCGCAAAAAATTAGCCCCCATACCGCCACTTATACGGAAAAATAAAAAAGTTAGAGGTCATCAAAATAAAGGGATTATAAAGTACTAATTTGGTTAAAAAGTTTGTGATTTTTTTTAAGCGCAACAATAATATAAAAGTATGTAATAATGGGTATCATATTAATCGTATTGACCCTCAGAATAAAGAACACATGTCATTTTTACCATAAATTGTACGGCGTGAAAACGAAACCTTTCAAAATTAGCAAAATTGCGTTTTTCGTTTTAATTTCCCCACAAAAATAGTGTTTTTTGGTTGCGCCATACATTTTATGATATAATGAGTGATGTCATTACAAAGGACAACTGGTTGCGCAAAAAACAAGTCCTCATACTAGTCTGTGGATGAAAATATAAAAGAGTTATGATTTTTAGAAGGCGAGGAGGAAAAAATGAAAACGTAAAAATTAAATTGTCTGAGTCCTTAAGGCCAAAATGGGCTGAGTCCTTAACCCCTTAAGGACCAAGGGCGTACAGGTACGCCTTTGCTCCCTGGTACTTAAGGACCAAGGGCGTACCTGTACGCCCGTGGGAATTTCGGTCCCCGCCGCGCGCCGGGCGGGGATCGCGCCGGGGTGACTGCTGATATCTATCAGCAGGCACCCCGCGCAAATGCCCAGGGGGGTCCTTAGACCCCCCCATGTCGGCGATCGGTGCAAATCGCAAGTGAATTCACACTTGCGATTTGCGCCGATTCCGGGTCATGCAGGTCTATGGTGACCCGGTGACCCGGAATAGAAGGGGGATCGCGGGTGTCCTAGACACCCACGATCCCCCTGTAGCGATAGGAGTAAGGTGGCAGGGTTGCCACCCCTCCTATCTCTGCTATTGGTGGTCTAGACGCGACCACCAATAGCAGATCGGGGGCGGAGGGGTTTACTTTCGGTTTCCCCGTCCTGCCCACCCACAATAGGTGGGGCAGGACGGGGAAACCGACAGGGACCGGCGCCGAAGATCCACTTACTCATCGGCGGCGGCAGCGGCGACGATCAGCGGCGGCAGCGGGCGACGATCGGCGGAAGAAGAGGACCGCGACGCAGCTTCCTGGATCCAACGGAAGCCGGTGAGTTACTTAGCACTATAGTGGTCTCTAAACTGTAACCCTCCAGATGTTGCAAAACTACAACTCCCAGCATGCCCAGAGAGCTGTTTAGGCTTGCTGGGAGTTGCAGTTTTGCAACAGCTGGAGGTCTACAGTTTGAGACCACTGCAAAGTTATCTCTATACTGTGCACCTCCAGATCTTGCAAAACTACAACTCCCAGCATGCCCAGACAGCAGTTTGCTGTCTGGGCATGCTGGGAGTTGTAGTTTTGCAACATCTGGAGGTGCACAGTTTGGAGACCACTATGCAGTGGTCTCTAAACTATAGCTCTACAGATGTTGCAAAACTGCAACTCCCAGCAAGCCTAAACAGCAAACAGCTGTCTCTGCATGCTGGGAGTTGTAGTTGCGATCCCTCCAGCTGTTGCATAACTACATCTCCCAGCATGCCTTTCGGCGATCAGTACATGCTGGGAGTTGAAGTTTTGCAACAGCTGGAGGCACACTGGTTGGAAATTACTGAGTTAGGTAACAGAACCTAACTGAAGGTTTTCCAACCAGTGTGCCTCCAGCTGTTGCAAAAGTACAACTCCCAGCATGCACGGTCTGTCAGTACATGCTAGGAGTTGTAGTTTTGAAACAGCTGGAGGTTTGCCCCCCATGTGAACGTACAGGGTACATTCACACTGGCGAGTTTACAGTAAGTTTTCTGCTTCAAGTTTGGGCTGTGGCAAATTTTTCACTGCAGCGCAAACTCCTAGCGGTAAATTCACTGTAAACCCGCCAGTGTGAATGTACCCTAAAAACACTACACTTACACATAATAAAGAGTAAAACAGTACATATACACCCCCTTACACTGTCCCCCTTATAAAAAATTAAAAACGTATTGTACGGCAGTGTTTCCAAAACAGAGCCTCCAGCTGTTGCAAAACAACAACTCCCAGCATTTACGGACAGCCACTGACTGTCCAGGCATGCTGGGAGTTTAGCAACAGCTGGAGGCACCCTGTTTGGGAATCACTGGCGTAGAATACCCCTATGTCCACCCCTGTGCAATCCCTAATTTAGTCCTCAAATGCGTATGGTGCTCTCTCACTTCGGAGCCCTGTCGTATTTCAAGGAAACAGTTTAGTGCCACATATGGGGTATCTCCGAACTCGGGAGAAATTGCGTTACTAATTTTGGGGGCTTTTTTTCCTTTTACCCCTTATGAAAAAGAAAAGTTGGGGTCTACACCAGCCTGTTAGTGTAAAAAAAAATTTTTTTTTACACTTACATGCTGGTGTTGTCCTTTACTTTTTATTTTCACGGGAGGTAAAAGGAAAAAAAGACACCCAAAATTTGTAACGCAATTTCTCCTGAGTACGGAGATACCCCATATGTGGGCGTAAAATGCTCTGCGGACGCACAACAAGGCTCAGGAGTGAGAGCGCACCAAGTACATTTGAGGCCTAAATTGGTGATTTGCACAGGGGTGGCTGATTTTACAGTGGTTCTGACATAAACACAAAACAATAAATACAGACATGTGACCCCATTTTGGAAACGACACCCCTCACGGAACGTAACAAGGGGTATAGTGAGCCTGAACACCCCACAGGTGTTTGACAAATTTTCATTAAAGTTGGATGGGAAAGTAAAAAAAAAAAAACATTTTCACTAAAATGCTGGTGTCACCCTAAATTTTTCATTTTCACAAGGGAAAATAAAAAAAAGCCCCCCAAAATTTGTAACCCAATTTCTTCTGAGTAAGAGCATACCCCATATGTGAATGTAAAGTGCTCTATGGGTGCACTACAATGCTCAGAAGAGAAGGAGCGCCATTGGGATTTTGAAGAGAAAATTTGTCCGGAATTGAAGGCCACTTGTGTTTACAAAGCCCCCATGGTACCAGAACAATGGACCCCCCCATATGTGACCCCATTTTGGAAACTACACCCCTCATGTAATGTAATAAGGGGCGCAGTGAGCATTTACGCCCCACAGGTGTCTGACAGATTTTTGGAACAGTGATCCGTGAAAATGAAAAATGTAATTTTCCATTTGCACAGCCCACTGTCCCAAAGATCTGTCAAACGCCAGTGGGGTGTAAATGCTCACTGCACCACTTATTAAATTCTGTGAGGGGTGTAGTTTCCAAAATGGGGTCACATGTGGGGGTCCACTGTTCTGGCACCACGGGGGGGCTTTGTAAATGCACATGGCCCCTGACTACCATTCCAAACGAATTCTCTTTCCAATAGCTCAATGGTGCGCCTCCTCTTCTGAGCATTGTAGTTCGCACGTAGTGCACTTCAGGTCCACTTATGGAGTACCTCCATACTCAGAAGAGATGGGGTTACAAATTTTGGGGGGTATTTTCTGCTATTAACCCTTGCAAAAATGTGAAATTTGGGGGGAAACACACATTTTAGTGAAAAAAATATATATATTTTTTTACATATGCAAATGTCGTGAAACCCGTGTGGGGTATTAAGGCTCACTTTATTCCTTGTTACGTTCCTCAAGGGGTCTAGTTTCCAAAATGGTATGCCATGTGTTTTTTTTTTTGCTGTTCTGGCACCATAGGGGCTTCCTAAATGCGACATGCCCCCCGAGCAAAATTTGCTCTCAAAAAGTCAAATATCACTCCTTCTCTTCGGAGCATTGTAGTTCGCCCGTAATGCACTTCATGCCAACTTATGGGGTACCTCCATACTCAGAAGAGATGCGGTTACAAATTTTGGGGGGTATTTTCTGCTATTAACCCTTGAAAAAATGTGAAATTTGGGGGGAAACACACATTTTTGTGAAAAAAAAATATTTTTTTTACATATGCAAAAGTTGTGAAACACCTGTGGGGTATTAAAGCTCACTTTATTCCTTGTTACGTTCCCCAAGGGGTCTAGTTTCCAAAATGGTATGCCATGTGGGTTATTTTTGCTGTTCTGGCACCATAGGGGCTTCCTAAATGCAACATGCCCCCCAAAAACCATTTCTGAAAAACGTACTCTCCAAAATCCCCTTGTCGCTCCTTCGCTTCTGTGCCCTCTACTGCGCCCGCCGAACACTTTACATAGACATATGAGGTATGTGCTTACTTGAGAGAAATTGGGCTACAAATATAAGTATACATTTTCTCCTTTTACCCCTTGTAAAAATTCAAAAATTGGGTTTACAAGAACATGCGAGTGTAAAAAATAAAGATTGTGAATTTTCTCCTTCACTTTGCTGCTATTCCTGTGAAACACCTAAAGGGTTAAAACACTTACTGATTGTCATTTTGAATACTTTGGGGGGTGTAGTTTTTATAATGGGGTCATTTGTGGGGTATTTCTAATGGGAAGACCCTTCAAATCCACTTCAAACCTGAACTGGTCTCTGAAAAAAAGCAAGGTTCAAAATTTTGTGAAAAATTGGAAAATTGCTGCTGAACTTTGAAGCCCTCTGGTGTCTTCCAAAAGTAAAAACACGTCAATTTTATGATGCAAACATAAAGTAGACATATTGGAAATGTGAAAAAATAAAAAAATATTTTGAATATCCATTTTCCTTACAAGCAGAGAGCTTCAAAGTTAGAAAAATGCAAAATTTTCAAATTTTTCATCAAATTTTGGGATTTTTCACCAAGAAAGGATGCAAGTTACCACAAAATTTTACCACTATGTTAAAGTAGAATATGTCACGAAAAAACATTCTCGGAATCAGATTGATAACTAAAAGCATTCCAGAGTTATTAATGTTTAAAGTGACAGTGGTCAGATGTGCAAAAAACGCTCTGGTCCTAAGGTGTAAAATGGCCTGGTCCTTAAGGGGTTAAGGGGTTAAAGGGGTACTCCGGTGAAAACCTTTTTTCTTTTAAATCAACTGGTGGCAGAAAGTTAAACATATTGGCATATTACTTCTATTAAAAAATCTTAATCCTTCCAGTACTTATTAGCTGCTGAATGCTACAGAGGAAATTCCTTTCTTTTTGGAACACTGATGACATCACAAGCACAGTGCTCTCTGCTGACATCTCTGTCCATTTTAGCAACCATGCATAGCAGATGTATGCTAAGGGCAGCATGGTGGCTCAGTGGTTAGCACTGCTGCCTTGCAGTGCTGTGGGCTTGGGTTCAAATCCCACCAAGGACAACAATAAATAAAGTGTTATTGTTATTATAATAATGTCAGCAGAGAGAACTGTGCTCGTGATGTCATCAGAGAGCATTCCAAAAAGAAAAGACTTTCCTCTGTAGTATTCAGCAACTAATAAGTACAGGAAGGATTAAGATTTTTTAATAGAAGTAATTTACAAATATGTTTAACTTTCTGTCACCAGTTGATTTAAAAGAAAAAAGGTTTCACCGGAGTACCCCTTTAAGGAGGAAAAGTATGAATCCTTCCTTTATATTTCCTATTCCATTTGAATACACTTCTGGCTTTGGCTCAAAAACTGCAATGGCAGTATTCCAAAAACTGCCAGAAAAAACTAAGTAGAAACTTAGCCTAAGAATAGGTTTATTCTTTTGGCAGCAGAATTTCAGCAGTCGAGCTTTTGTAGTTGGCACTGTGCAGCGGAATGCCAATGACAGCAGTGGCATGTCTGCGTGCCTTGGGCTGAAATGCCTCTCCCTGCTGTCTTCCACTGCCTTATCTGCCTCTCTCCTTCTATGATTGAAACCTATCAAAGCCCTGACAAAATCCAGCGCATGTGCCTTTCATCTGTATTGCAGCGCACAGAGAGTGAGCTTGCTGACTGCACTGTCTTACTGTGCGTGCACCATCAGCACTCTGAGAGCCCTGGCTGTCAATCATGGAAATAGAGGAGAGTGGAAGCATTGGGGGGAGAGGCACTTCAACCCAGGGTACACAGATATGCCTATTTGACTATTTAGAGGGGCAAATAAATGCATTTTTTTGTACTTGGGCCACAGTCAAGATGTATAGGTACATTTACTCTCATTGCTACCATTGCTACAAAACCATGCTAGCAGTTATATAGTTAATCTTAAGGTGAAACGTTCCTTTTAATTTCATTTCAGTTCTACTAACTGGCACCAATTCCATGTGTTGTTGGTCTTTTAGACTATGGTGCTGGTTTTGTCATTGTTTTCTTTTCTTTAATTGTCATCTGTCTCTATTTATTATTTTAAATAAATAATGTCAAATAATACTTATCTTCCTAATGTCTGGGCTTAGCTTCAGCTCCAGGAGAAGCTGATGCTGCCAGTGTTAGGAACATAAGTGGGGGCATATCTCCAAGCAGAGAGAAAAGAGCAACATACAGGCAGTGCACTAGGCATTTTTTTGGTCAAACCATGCCCCTTAATCAAACATTGGTGCACCAAGCCTCCTCCTTCAGAAATAATTTTGAAAATGCAATAATGAATATGTAATGAATACAGTTCTTACTCTACTACATTGGCCTGCTACTAGAGTGGACAGATGTCTCCTGGATTATCCAGGTGGTGTTTGATGTTACATTCCTAGTCCATCCACTCTTGGGACCAGGACCACTAAGTGAGCTTTGGCTCTCTGGCGTGATCTATGGAAGCTCTATCATCTCGGATGGAGCTCCGCTGGGTTACTAGGTTACTAGGTACTGCAGGGGAGGCCCAAGACATTTTGCTGCTTGGGTCCAGAAATGAAACACTGCCCCACCGCCTTCTTGAAAATTTACATACAACAGCACCTTGTTGGGAGAGCCCACCAAAAGCCGCCCCTATTGTCCGGCTCTTCCATTGTCCTGGTGGGTTCATTGCCGCCTGGCAATGAACCCACCAGGACAATGGAAGAGCCGGCCCTGATTGTGCTCCTATGGTGCTGGCAAATTGGTTGGAGCATTGCTAGGTGGGTAGTGTGCTGTTGCGTCCTGAGCATGTGGTTAAGTTTCAGGTTGAGCCTCTTCACTCTGGTGCAGTGCAGCAGCCATTTCTGGAACAGATAGTAAAGGCTCTGTGAGGGGCTTATTGGTTCTGTAGGATATCTAAGCAGGTGGTGGAGTCTGCAGTCCCACTGGGGTGATGAACAAGTAGCCTTGTTCATCTTGTTAACAGCACTGGTACCTTGCTTCTGTTAGCTGGCCATTCTTGCCACAAATTAACCTTTTCCTGATATATGTGGCTCAGGTTTTACCCACTTTCTGTTTTCGTCAGTGGCACTATTTCTTCTATTGGCCCTGGTCTGTGGGATCCAGAAGTTCTATCAGTTGTTAACAGTTCACAGTACAACTTTGCAAGGTAACTTTATTTCCAGATGACACATAGGAGCTGAAGTGAAGATGGTACTGAAGTTTTCCTGCACTGTGGCAGAACAGTTGTTAACCCCTCATAGGGTAGTTACTTGTAGAAATGATACTGCAATGCAGATTCTGAGGTATAGCTTGGCAGCTACCAGTCCACAGGCCCTGCCTTAGACCTTTATACCAGTCCTAGGATATTTGCTACAGAACCATTGCACAGACTAAGTCCATGTTGGTGTCTTTTATCTTGAGCTGCACTAGGGTTGAAGATTTCTTTTTCACAGAAGTCATAGGGCTTACACAATCCTGGGTTACAGTGGGCTATCATGGCCTAACCCCACAAGGCGAACTGATAGTAAATGATCCTGTTTGACCCAACTCAACTCTTTTTTAAAGGGGTACTCCGGTGGAAAACATTTTTTTTTTTTTTTTTTAAATCAACTGGTGCAAGAAAGTTAAACAGATTTGTAAATTACTTCTATTGACACCCCAGTTGAAGCGAGAAGCGAAATGTCGGGTCTGGCGGGTGACCAGGGTACCTTACACCAGGTTGTAGTATGTAATTTCTACTATGCTCTTACATGTCTTTTCCTACATCCACTTCATTTATTGCACCTTATTTGATATACTCACCTTTGGTAACTCAGGGGAAAAGTGGGGGTATTTAATGCATATGACATTTGCACTTTATTATACCATTCTCATGTAAACTTTACTATGCATGAGTAGATGGATTGGCACTTTATTTATATTTTCCTGGTGTTTTTACCATTATGATCAGCTCTTGATTTCCATTGTAAAATGTATTCATGTTCCCAGTCACCGCCTGTTAGTTCTTGTCCACTGGACTACCACCTTTGGATTACCCTCCATCTTGTTTTTAAGTGTAATTGTTCTTATGATCTTGTCTGTATTTTTTGTAAATTCAGTGTCAATAAAATTTTGATCCATATAAACGCAATTGTTTTCTTTTTTTTGAAATTACTCCTATTAAAAAATCTTAATTCTTCCAGTACTTATTAGCTACTGAATACTACAGATGAAATTATTTTCTTTTTGGAACACAGAGTTCTCTGCTGACATCATGACCACAGTGCTCTCTGCTGACATCTCTGTCCATTTTAAGAACTGTACAGAGTAGGAGAAAATCCCCATAGCAAACATATGCTTCTCTGGACAGTTCCTAAAATAGACAGAGATGTCAGCAGAGAGCACTGTGCTTGTGATGTCAGCAGAGAGCACTGTGTTCCAAAAAGAAAAGAATTTCCTCTGTAGTGTTCAGAAGCTAATAAGTACTGGAAGGATTAAGAATTTTTTTATAGAAGTAATCTACAAATCTGTTTAACTTTCTGGCACCAGTTGATTTAAAAAAAAAGTTTTCCATCGGAGTACCCCTTTAACTAACTTCCAGCTTACTGGGCATATACAGGGGCTAATTATCATATCCCCTCCCTTTTCAGAAAACAAACAAGCTTATATGTAACACATAAAATGATAATAATAATAGAAAAGTCAGAAGATGGCAGTGTTGCCTAAGTGTTATGTGTGTGTGTGTGTGTGTGTGTGTGTGTAGTAACCCTTTTGCGGCAACCCACGCTGAACTTGGTCTTGGACTTCTGTTGTTTCTCCACTGGTTTAGTTCCTACTTTGCAGCTTTAACTTTCACTACAGGTGAGTAGAAGCGTCGTTGCAGGACTAGGCCTCAGGCCTCCTTCTATATCACACAGATTCCTCACTTCACTGTACCTCAGCAGAGCTGCGAGCTGAACCCTGACCTCACTATATAAGGGGGCAGTTTAGAGAGATCCCATTGGTCACTGACAACCCACCAGTTCACCTTGCATACTCCCCTTGACAACAAAGGTCCTTAGTAACACATATTTAAGGTAACAGTACATATAAAATTCATTATGCTGACTCTCACATAACAATACATTAGTAATACATTAGGAAGTGCAATAAAGAGAGTTCTAGGGAGAGGGGACCCATGATGGACATTGAGCTGGATCTGCCAGACAGGATGGGCAGAAGTACAAAGAAATACATGACTCTGTACTGGGTCACCCTTAAAGTACATAACAATAAAAAAATACATTTAGTCAGCAAGTCCTGATGAAGTGGGGGTCCCGCCCCTCGAAACACATTGTCTGATACTACCTTGTTACTTTGTATTGTTTTTGCATTTATTTTACGGCCAATAAAGCCTTCCTTTTTTGCATCTACATCTGAGTTTATCGCAGTTTTTTTTTTATCAACACAAGAACAGACGTGGAGAAACACCCGTAATCAGCAGTCATTTTCTTCTTTCCTCACACTCTGCGGATATCCACTGCATAAATTACAGAGCATGCTCAGACAACTCTCCTATACTTGATATGTTTAATCAATAATCATATAACTCCGCTTTACAACAAGTTTTCAATTTCCTTTATTTACATTTCCTTCCCATTGGGTCCAATCCTGACTTTGACTGAAAAAAAAAAAACTGCAACCATAACTGAATGTATGATTCCTGTCTCCATTTATATTGTCTTTTATTATTACCTTGTTCATTTACCTATTTTACCTGTAAATGTATAATTTGCATGTGGTTACAAAAGGTAAACAAATGTTAAAATGTGCACCATCTGTTTGTAACATCTCCGTCAGTTCATGATTTCTAGGCTTCTATATCTCTGCGTCTGGTAAACTACCCAAATGTCATTATCAAAAAACATGTTATCAAGATGTAGACGGCATCCATATACTAGCAGATTATCTCTGTAATATGGAGCGCATTGCTGTATGGTCCCCCCTGTAATGTCACAGCTGGTACTGCTGTGCAGTCTTTTTAATACACAAGAACAAGGCAGACTCTTCTCATCAGACAGATGGTAAGCAGCAAAGCTGCTTGTACCAATGTGTAGTAAGATAAACAGCTCTTGGCATATCTTTAGACAGGAGTTTTGCAGAATTGTATGGACAGAGACTGGTGCCAGATTCGAATAATGCGATCTTTGTTTTAGAATGTTTAGTATACATCGTGAATAAACACAAATTAATTGTATAGTCAATATAAGGGCACTTAATGTATTTTGACAGTTTATAATACTTTTGGAGCTAAAGAATCTGCTCTATTAAAACATAACCACTTTATAGGGATATAAGCTCTATTTTTCTATTTTCATACAAAGCTCCAAATACCCTGCATAGACATAGATTTGAAACATAACATACTGTCAGTTTGCAGATGCCACTACAGGAAGCTTAGTAGTGTACTGCATACTATTATACAGTAACCCCCCGACCTACGCTGGCCCCGACATATGATAAAATCGACATACGATGGCCTCTCAGAGGCCATCGCATGTCGATGTCAGCATCGACATACGATGCTTTTATATGTCGGGGCCATCGCATTAACTGCTATCCGACAGCGCAAAATGTTTAAGCTGCTGTCGGAAAGCAGTTTAAGCATCCCTGGCAGGTTCGCTTACCTATTCCCGCTGCTCCGGGTCCACTTTGCGATCCTCCGGTGTCTTGCGCATCTTCTCCAGGGTCCGGGCCTTACTTTCCGGCGTCGTTATTACGTCACTACACACGCCGCGCCGGCGCAGCAGCGTAATAACGTCACCAGAAAGCGAGGCCCGGACCCTGCAGAAGATGCGGAAGAAGCCGGAGGATCGCGAAGAAGACACCGGAGCAGCGGGACAGCATCGGGAGCCCCTGGGACAGCATGGGGAGTGGTGAGGACCTGGTCCGGAGCGACGGGGACAGGTGAGTACAGCTTCCTATACTTTACATTGCACGGATCCCTCAACATACGATGGATTCGACAAACGATGGGTCGTTTGGAACGAATTACCATCGTATGTTGAGGGACCACTGTACTTAGAACACAAAAAATAACACTGTACATAGTACTGTATGTGTACCAGAAAAATTGAGCTTAAAGGGGTACTCTGCCCCTAGACATCTTATTCCCTATCCAAAGGATAGGGGATAAGATGTCTGATCGCGGGAGTCCCGCCATTGGGGACCCCCACAATCTCCCTGCTGCACCCGACGTTCGTTTTGAGTGTTGGATGCAGCTCTGGAGGCTCATGACATTACGGCCGTGCCCGCTCGTGACGTCACGGCCATGCCCCCTCAATGCAAATCTATGGGAGGGGGCGTGATGGCCATCACACACCCTCACATAGACTTGCATTGAGGGGGCATTGCCGTGATGTCACAAGTGGGGTGTGACCATGACGTCATGAGCCTCTGTCATGAAGTTTGCTCCATGCACCTAAGTCTGGGGTGCCGCAGCCAAGATCGCGAGGGTCCCCTGTGGCAGGACCCCCGCGATAAGAGGGTAGGATGTCTAGGGACGGAGTGCCCCTTGAAATGTCAAGAAAATTGATCAATACAGAATTTTTTGTCTAATTCACACGGCACCAAAATTTCTGAGCGGCATCCAGCAGACAAATGCAGCGGGCTCCCATTGTTTTCAGAATAGCTCTGCTGCACTGTTGACTAGAGCCATGCAGCGGGATTGGAATCTCGCGGGTGCGTAATGAAGTTGTTGTAGGAGGCCACAGAACAAAAAGAGGGTCTGCAAAATCATGTACAGGCTCACAAACTTCTGAAATGCCACACGGGGCTGATTAAATGACACAAGGGGTTGATGAAAGCGCACAATGGGGTGATGAAATGGCACAGGGGGAAGGGAGGGTGATGAAATAGCATGAGGAGTACTCTTTCTAAAAGTTGCGTCAAAATGTTTGTGGGAGCGGGTGAGATTGGACACATGTAGGAGTGGAACATATGTTGTGTCCCGGTACAGTATTTCATACGTTACCTTTGTAGAGGTCCCCATAGTCAGAGTCCCCAGGACGTCGGGGTCCCTCTTCTGTAGTTATCCCCTTGTCATCCCTCAGTTAGTCAATAACTACATAGAAGTTCATATAAGCATAGATATATGTATATATTTAATTGCCTACTTGTTCAAGCATAGCAGGACCTGCGGGTCACGCGATTAGTTTAGAACTCTATGGTTTTGCTACAGGACCTTTGGAGGTTCCCATGACGTGTTCACCCACAATGCAATGTAACGGTGAGTGACAGTTGTTATGGACCAATCCAAAACAGTCAGCTCCTGCCCATATAAGGGACCTGCGCCAAATTGATCCCTCTCTTGGGTTTCTGACTCTGGAAGAGGTAGGACCTACGCAGCTTACAAGACAATTTACTAGGCCAAAGCCTTGTGGCCTCGGCCTCTAACATAGCGGATATAGTAAGCAATTCCCCGCTACTCACCGTAAGATCTCTGGACCTAAATGTACCCTTAAATCCAGCGAATCTCTGCTATACAATCCCTAAGAGGCTAAATTGAGCTTATCTGATCCCAACCAACTGTCAATCGCTGCTCAGCTATATGCATAGAGACTCTATTATCTGGACTGTTACTATTGCTGCAGGTACAGAAATTCTTCAGTAAAAGTTCCTGCAAGTTTTCAGTTAACAGTGGTTGTGGACAATCCCTTATTTCTGCATCGCCTTTTGCTCTTGAGAAGGGTGGCAATAGGCCTGTCAAGATTACAGTATTTAACCCTCACCATGGCGTCACGAGTGACAAGGGTTAACAGCGCCCTTAACTATCCTGAACAGCAACACCCTAACTACCCTACACCCCCACAAGGCTTTATTCCCAAATCCATCGCTGCTCAAGCCTTTTGGGCATCACTAACAGGATTTGGGTGTGTGCCTACTGCTGTTGCCTCTAGTGAAAGTGTAGCCCCCCCCAGAAAGTAACAGACTTTATTCATGTGTTGCAGACCGCATCACAGTGTACAAGAGCGGTGCGTGTGGTGCAAGTTGCAAGGGGGCAACACGAAAAGTAAGGGGGGAGGCAAAAATTCATGAGCAGCAAGAATGTGTAAACTGCGAAACAAATTCATGCTACGATCCTCTGGTCTGGTTGGCACAGGAAGAGTTAACCAGCTACCAGAGAAGCGCGCGAAAAAGGCCCGCGCTGCGCCACGTCCCGCCCCTGGGCGTGGCTGCCAAGTTGCTGTGTCGCAACTGAGAGGGATCTTGGAGACACAGGAGTTGTTTCTGAGAGGACCGGAAGTCGGGGCTGCACCGATGACGTCCTCCTGCCGGCCGCCATTTTGGGGAAGTCCTCTATAAAAGACACCATGCACAGCGACCTCTTCAGTCTGCACAGGGAGCCGGAGAGTACAGCGTTCCACATGGTGAAGATAGCAAAATGGCGCTGGAACAGTGGAAAGTTGTGGCACTCGCAGCCCGTCTTTTCCAAAAACTTGCTGACCGTCTGCAGCGATTGTCATTAGATGAAGAGGGGGCCTGCAATCTTCCCCCACTGCCTGATGATGATGACGATTGGCCAGACACACCTCCAGCGGAAAGCACAGGGACACCTGGAGGTGCATCACCGGTGAGATTGTCCCCTCACCACAGAACTTGGGGCTCGTGGGCCAAAATCCCATCGGAGGAGTCTGCAGTGAGTACACCGCCAGAGGCGGCCTTTTCTTCCTCCTCCAGCCCTGAAGCTAAAATACCCCTATCTACTTTGCCAAGTGCACGACCGTGCTCGCCAGATTTTCCCCAGTGGATCTTTGGGGATGAGCCGGGACTCATTGAGTATATGCACGCGGTCCTACAGCCCATACCTGGGAAGCCACTCCCACCAATTCCAGCCGCACAAAGGGAAAGGGCCCGTCAAGAAGCCGAGCTGGCTGAACTGATGGATAAACTAAAGGCCCGACACAGAGAACTGTACACCCCTAAGCATGTGCATTTGCCTCCTGAGGAAAGAATTCGCTACCAGGAGAATACTAAAGAAATGGAAGCATTATTCATCCGCAAATGGGACCATCCCCGAGAAGGGGAGAAGCCTCTAGAACGACGAAGAGCAACTGTGGCCAAGTTCGACAAGGTCAGAGGGACACTTCTAGATTGCCACACAATGCAAACCATTCTCGTAAACCAGCGAGCAGTACAGAGGCCATATTTTCACAAAAAGTTCTACTCCCTGGAGGTGGGTGAAATTGGGGAGTACACCCCCGTCCAAAGCCTGCGTGGAGAATGGGCTGCAGCGGTCACAAGACCAACAGCCCCAACACAGCTTCCCTTCAAATACTTTCCGTCTACAGATTGGGAATCAGATCTTTTCAATTTGAGGCCGAAATGGTCTGCTCCTGATGCCTCCATCAACGTACTCAAGGAGGAGCCTCTACAGCATCAATCATCTTCTGTGTACAGTAAAGTGCCAAGTCCTGCTCAAGATCAAGAAAGTAAGCCTAAATTGCGGGAACCAAAGACCGTACCTAGACCCTCTCGGAGGAATGAAAGTATGTCTCTTCCAGAGGTACCAACGTACGTACCTAGGCCCTCTCGGAGCAATGAGAGTTTGCCTCCTGCACAGGTACCAACGTATGTACCAAGGCCCTCTTCCGACATGGAGAGTTTGCCTGCTTCCAGGGTACCGACGAAAGTGCTTTGCCCCACTCCTGATATGGAGATGGTGCTAAAACCTTATGCACCAACTGTGATCCCGACCAGTTAGCCTCTGGTCACTCTAAATCCTACTGTTGCCCATTCTACTCTCACCAATGTGGTGTGGGAGAGTTACATTAACTCCTTGCCTGCTCCAGATGTTGGGAGGTATAGAGGATCTACGAGAGGCACAAGAAGATTCTGGAGAAATGCCTTTTGAAAGACTGTAAAGTAATGTTTATTGCTTTTCTATGCTAACCACTTTAGTTTTTTCAGTAACCAAGCTCAAGACATGTGCCTAGCAGGACTGTGCTAAGATTGTTCCAGTTTCAAGTTCAGCAACATTACCATCAAGCTTTGAGCCTGACCAGCAGGTCAAGAGACTTCTAGCCTGTAGGAGATTTGTAAGTTTTATGCCCGGCTGATTGTGGTAAAGCCGTGTTTCCCATGGACTCCAAGTGTAGGTGTACTGCAGATCCTTACACGTCCGTTCTATGTACATAACCCTATATTTATAGGACTCTCTTGCTAAAAGTTGCACTTATCAGGTGTATGCGCCTGAACCTTGTTGGAGTGTCAATAATGTATAATAAACATGTATATGGTTCCTGTACACAGAAAAATATCTTCGTGTCTTTGTACATAAAAAGTAAGTAAAGGTTGTACACGGAAAATTGTCCGCTATATGCACGTGTACACCAAAAACAAAAACATAAATAACTCTGGTACACATGTACATATAAATGTATAAAAATACTAAAAAGGTGTTTTAATAGTTGCTAAATAGGTGACTCTCTTGGCTCCTCTGAGTGTAGCATTCCAGTCGCCAATCGCTAGCATCTGTCTAAACAAAATTAACAGGGTAACCTGCCCTTAAGATAGCAAGGACTAACTAGTAAGCAGTACTTTCACACATAGTACTTAAATTGCTCACTAAAATGTACTACCTCAGTCTTCTTTAGTACATACACAAAAACAAAGTATATCTCACATTCAAGAAACACTTAAGAATTGTAGCCTATTGATACCCAATTGTGAGATGCTCTACCTGGCCAGTAGATGCTCTTGCGAGATTAAAATTAAACACGTATTTCTAAAGGTACCCTAGGTAGGTTATACTGTTGTGTTCTAGGGGTAAATAGTGTGTAGCCGATAGACCCTATAGCTAACCTTATTGGTAGAGAGCCTCAAGAAAGCCAATATACCTTTCTGTGTACTAACAGGTGACTCATCGTGGCAAAAAGAAAAATGTGGTGAGATTTCCAAATGTTTAGACAGCTTGAGACTAAAGGTTATAGAAAGCTGTATATGAATGTCTAGTTAGCCTCATAAATGTTATAGAGAGCTATATGAAAATGTCTAAGGAGCTAGAAACTAAAGATTAGATAGCCTCCTCAATGTCTAGATAGCTTCAAATTGTCTAGATAGCTTCAAAATGTCTAGATAGCTTCAATATTGTCTAGTCAAGATACTAGTAAGAGTATCCAGAGAATGTGAATGTGTTTAATGTTTACTTAGGTTTTGTCAGGATGTATAGAAAGTATTAATAATTCTGTCCTAGTCCTAGTTCCTCTTCCTTAGGGGACAGGCGTTGGGGTCGACTTCTTTTAAGTAAGGGGGTTTGTGGTGTCCCGGATTTCATACGTTACCTTTGTAGAGGTCCCCATAGTTAGAGTCCCTAAGACGTTGGGGTCCCTCTTCTGTAGTTATCCCCTTGTCATCCCTCAGTTAGTCAATAACTATATAGAAGTTCATATAAGTATAAGTATAGATATAGGTATATATTTAATTGCCTACCTGTTCAAGCATAGCAGGACCTGCGGGTCACGTGATTAGATTAGAACTCTATGGTTTTACTACAGGACCTTTTGGAGGTTCCCATGACGTGTTCACCCACAATGTAACGGTGAGTGACAGTTGTTATGGACCAATCCAAAATGGCCAACCCTGCCCATATAAGGGACCTGCGCCATATTGATCCCTCTCTTGGGTTTCTGACTCTGGAAGAGGTAGGACCTCCGCAGCTTACAAGACGATTTACTAGGCCAAAGCCTTGGGGCCTCGGCCTCTAACATAGCGGATATAATAAGCAATTCCCCGCTACTCACCGTAAGATCACTGGACCTAAACGCACCCTTAAATCCAGCGGATATCTGCTATACAATCCTTAAGAAGATAAATTGAGCTTATCTGATCCCAACCAACTGTCAATCGCTGCTCAGCTATATGCATAGAGACTCTGTTATCTGGACTGTTACTATTGCTGCATGTACAGAAATTCTTCAGTAAAAGTTTCTGCAAGTTTTCAGTTAACAGTGGTTGTGGACAATCCTTTATTTCTGCATCACCTATTGCTCTTGGGAAGGGTGGCAATAGGCCTGTCAAGATTACAGTATTTAACCCTCACCCTGGCATCACGAGTGACAAGGGTTAACAGCGCCCTTAACTATCCAGAACAGCAACACTCTAACTACCCTACACCCCCACAAGGCTTTATTCCCAAATCCATCACCACACATACACCTTGCGGGAGTGGGTGGTAATGGTCAGAAATCCAACGGGAGGGAGATTAAATAAAACATGGTCTGCCTGTGAACTCAGCAGAAATCTGGACTCCAGTCTAAGGAGACGGCGCATTCATAAACGGTCCTAGCACGGGCTTGTTCTGCCGGCGCTTGTTGCCCACAGAATGTCCACCCAAAATTTTTCTTGGTGAACATTGTGCCATTTGAATAGGCCCTAAGAATAGCATGACTACAAGAGGTTTGACATTGGCTTTAAAACAGAAGTTCAGATTTTCAGCGTTACTATACAATAGCCGTGTAAATAGCAATAGAATTATTATACAAATTGCCTGCTATGAAAACTGCTGAAATATTGATTAACATTCCTGTGTCCATTCTCTAAATAGGCATCCAGGGCGGAAGACATTTCTCACCCACTGGTTAGAAACTATTTGGTGATTCATTTTTATTCTCTTTCATTCTGCACAGTTATTTCTGTCATTCTTGATGTAAAATGTTTGAACTTGGATTCCTTGATGGAATAAAAACTTACAAGTGTAAAATGAAAAATAAATGAATGGAAAGAATGGACCTTGTGTGTGCGAATGAAACCAAATTTAACGTAAGCTTAAATAAACAGCACCATGAGGTGCAACAGATAAGAATAGCTTTTTTCCAGCACCTTTTAAATGTCTGTCTAATATACAATTTATAAAGGCTAAGGCTTTCTTGTTGCAATGAACCGATGTTTTTTACCCTTTCTTGCACAGTACTGTACATGATGGAGCAGGCACCAGAACTGTACCTATACCTGCGGAATTTTGCTGTAACTGACATAATAATGGCTGGGATCAAATATAATTCCAATCTCACACTATGTTTTTGCATCCGGTTGAACTTTACAGCTTTTACGTTTAAATGGGGACTGTCAGATCCAAAAACTTTTTATATGCTGTTACTGATGAAAATTAAAGACCTTTTGTAATATATATAGTCCAGTTTTAGAAAAAAGTCAGAGACAGCACTAGTACTTCTATCTTCCAATATATTGCAGATATGTCAATAAATTTCCAAACAGGTGGATATAATCCATCAAACCTGGATATGTGAGTGAGAGGGAGCTATGATTTCTGGAGGTGCTCTAAGTGTGCCAGACACTGTTAAAACTGTTGCAAACATAGAAAAAATAGAAATATACGGAGCACTCACACTGCGGCTCTCATGCGGGGGTAGGCGACTGATAGATGATCTCAGTCCCGGTCTTCCACAGCGTGGAGGTGGCAGGTGTAACGAGGGGAGCCTCGTCTGAAAATCCTGAAAATCCCACCACTAGGGGTCCCCATACCTACTGGGACACTAACCAGTCCTGCAGCAGCATCAGATGACTCATGGACAGGGCACACCTCACCTACAAGGGAGGGACACCCCCCCTCCCACCACACACCAATCACCTCCCACCACCAGAAAGGGGGGACCCGCTCCCTTCCCCTGAGACGATTTCTAACGCTGTGAGCTAATGAAAAGAGGGAATTTTATAGTAAATACAGGTGACAGAGGCATAAAAATAGATGTACATGGTCAGGATAAGATACTAAGTAAAATCAAAATTTGTCTTACCTGTATTTGTCTTTCCTCGAGTCCTACGGCTGCACAGATGAGATATTTCATCCACCAGGCTTCACCATAGGACCATCCACCTAGAACGATAAATCAAGAAATTAGCATAGTTAATTGCTGACCTAATAAGAACCCTCTCCTACAGCTCACATGTGTACTAAGTAGGGACAAATGACAGAAAAACTAGTTTTTGGGAGGGTATTTGTATGCTGCTTTAGGAAAAATTGCAGGTAAGACAAATTTTGTTTTTCCTGCTTGTCCTCTGGTAGCACAGATGGGATTTGAGATGAGCAAATTATTCATTATGAATTTCAGGAAAAATTTGATTTGCAACGAATGCGCATAACGCTGCAAATCTATTGCGTGAATCACTGGATTAAACTCCATTTAGTGTGGTCCAGGCTACAGGGCATTCAAAATGGTGAATCCACATGTGAGGACATGGGGCAAGGAATCCTGGGAAGGCGGGAACAAGGGTAGGTGGGATGACCTCATAGTCATGTCAGCATTCTGGTGGACAGAGAGCAGTGCCTTTTTCACAGAAAATTATTTTTATTGCAGCCATTAACCTCCCAGTAACTTTCTACAGCATTGGAAACAGCAGAGGATGGAGGAATAATTTTTCAGCGCAACTCTGTGTCTTTGTTCCACAACAAATGGTCTGCTGGTTATACTAGTCTGTAGACGGTATAATACCCAGCAGTCCATTCCTGATAGTCTTTGAGAGAGTGCAATTTTGGGTCTAGTACACAGCGACTGTGTGCTGCAGCACTGTTGTGTACTGCTGGTGTTGTGCAAAAATTAGTTTTTTAAGCGTACTGTAGAACATTTTTCTACCATCGCAAGTGCATACAACATACGTACATCTAACTAGTGTACTATTTTGTACCTGTAGATCTGTCAAGGGCCTAGATACTGTGAAAGGCCAGGCAAAAAAACTCACCGCTTGGTGTTTTACTCTAATACATTTTTAAGCACACGGTAGGGCATTTTTCTGTCCTCATAAGTGCATACCACATCCCTAAATCTAAGTAATGTACTATTTTGTACCTGTTAATCTTTCAAGGGCCTAAATCCTGTGAAAGGCAAGGCAAAAGTAATCACTGGATGGTGTTTTACTCCAATACTTTTTTAAGCATACTGTAGCCCATTTTTTGCCCTCATAAGTACATACCACATACCTACATCTAAGTAGTGTACTATTTTGTACCTGTTAATCTGTCAAGGACCTAGATACTGTGAAAGGACAGGCAAAAGTAATCACCGGCTGGTGTTTTACTCCAATACTTTTTTAAGCGTACTGTAGTGCATTTTTCTTCCCTCATAAGTGCATACCACATACCTACATTTAAGTGGTATACTATTTTGTTCCTGATAAAGTCTTAAGGGCCTAGTTACTGTAAAAGGCCACCCAAAAGTATACACCTGCTGCTGTTCTAGACAAATACTGTTTTAAGCGTAGTGAAGCACATTGTACTCCCCTCACTACGCACTAAGAATGTAAGGCAGAGAAGTGCCAGGACTTACACAGAGGAGTGGCAGAGGCCTAAATTTATCATGCGCAGGCAGAGGTCGCAGCAGAGGCCTAAATTCATCAGGCACAGGCAGAGGTCGCAGCTGAGTAGGGGCATGTGGCAGCAGGAGTCATAGCGAGAGCTCTGATCTCCCGTTGTCAGCTAGCAGTCGTGTCTCAACCAGCAACCCAGCAGCCATTATTGATTGGTTCACTCGGTCATCCACTTCATCCCAAGTGACATCCGACACCCCCAGTCAACAGTCGGTCGGTTCCCCATAGATACTGAAAAACATAATTAAAGTGCTGGTCCCCAGTTACAGAAATTCCTCTGCATTAGACCACAAGTAAGTATTGAGGATATGCATTAGCTAAAACTTAACTTTTCTTGAGATAAAATATATAGACCCAATTTTTTTTTTTAAATCAAACAAAAGGAAAGGTGTGCAAAAAAACACCATGTGCCCCCTACACCACCAAGTATTCATGCAATGAAAAGACCTCTAAAAAGTGGAAGGGAACAACGTATGGTCATTTGTAACAGGTGGGGGTAAAAACTTCCCCTGTGAGGCCCTGCTGTCACACTATTAATTCCCTTCTTGGCAAGTGTTACTCATCCTAAAAAGTGCAGCCCCACACAGGAACCTCTCACTTTTTCCAACTAAATACCCTGGGAAATGGCAGTGTTCTTAGGTGGAAATAGGGAGAGGTTCCTGTGTGGGGTTGCCCTTTTTAGGACACCTAACACTTGCCAATAAGGGAATTAATAGTTCGAGAGTAGGGCCCTAGAGGGGAAGTTTTTCTTGTTACAATGGACCATACGTTGTACCCTTCCACCTTTTAGAAGTCTTTACATCGCATTAATACTTGGTGGTGTAGGTGGCACACAGTGTTTTTTTGCACACGTTTCATTTTTTTAGATTTCAAAAATAACTTTGGGTCCATATATTTCATCCTAAGAATATTGTTAAAAGTTAAGTTTTACGTAATGCATATCCTCAATACTTACTTGTGCACACCAAAACTTGAAAAAAAGGACTGTTTTCTTCTGACTACCTGCCTTAGCTACTATTCTGATCCTGCCATGCGCCTAATGCCACACATCTGATGCCAAGTTCTCCTTCTTTCACCCACCTTTGTCACCACCCCACTCTACCAAAGTGTATCAAAGTGCATGGCCGATGTGTGGAGCTGTAGCTATGGTCAGGGACAATACATGTCTTTTACGGCCCACTGGGTTAATGTGGTTCCTGCACAGCAACTCAGACAGGTCACACCAATTCCCCCTCCACGCAGTGACAGTGTGCGACTCCACCTCCTCATCCTCCACCGTGTCCCATAGTAACCCCAAGGAAAATGTGGAGAGAGTGACCTTTGTGAAGATGAATAAGACATGGATCAGCCAGGATTTCCACCCACCAATGCCTGATGCATCAGAGTAGATTGACCACGGTGCCACACCAACACTTCACAAATATGGATAATTTCAAATAGATTTGAGGCGCTGCTCCCCAGTTACAAACATTCCTCCTCATCAGACCTTTTTTCACTTACCTTTATCACCGGGCACTGGTATTGCAACCCATCGTACCACTCCGTCACCGGGTCCCTTTCAGGACTCCTGATGCTGCTGCCACCTCCAGGCTGTCTCATTCTGTCACCATATGTTCTCCTCATGCACTGCCACCTTCAGGCTGTGCCATTCAGCCACTATATGGTCTCCTCATCTGCTGCCAACTCCAGACTGTGCCATTCAAACACTATATGTTCTACTCATGCTGCCGCCAACTCCAGGCTGTGCCATTCAGCCACTATATGGTCTCCTCATCTGCTGCCAATTCCAGGCTGTGCCATTCAGCCACTATATGGTCTACTCATGCTGCCGCCAACTCCAGGCTGTGCCATTCAGTCACTATATGTTCCACTCATGCTGCTGCCAACTCCAGTCTGAGCCATTCAGCCACTATATATTCTTCTCATCTGCCGCCAACTCCAGGCTGTGCCATTCAGCCACTATATGTTCTACTCATGCTTCCACCAACTCTAGGCTGTGCCATTCAGCCACTATATGTTCTACTCATGCTGCTGCCAACTACAGGCAGTGCCATGCAGCCACTATATTGTTTTCTGATGCTGCTGGGCCTGGGACATTACCTAAAAAATTTTATGGTAGCACTAGCTACCATAAATCTTCAATTTCAATTTGAAAATTAATCTTTTAATCTTAGGGATTGTGAGGCACTATGGTCTCCTCATGCTTCCGCCAATTTCAGGCTGTGTCATTCAGCCACTTTATGGTCTCCTCATGCTGCCACCATCTCTAGGCTCTGTCATTGTGACATGTGACTCCTTGTTAGATTTGGTCTTTTGCAACCACACATTTTATTATTAAATCTTACATTTAAATTTCTATTTAAATTTCAAAAAATCGGTAGAGCGATAACAATGAACCATAACTGATTACATTTAACATTTTCACTTCCACATTCAGGGGGGCGCTGAGAGGCTGGAACAGGTGGTATCTCGCCTGGCGGAGGACCGTCAGCTTGATTTTAAGATACAAGTATGAGCTTTTTTAATGCAGCCACTTCTAGCTTCATGCGCCCACTTATCCAATGGCACAAAAGCTGAATGTGCTCCAGTCCAAGTTGCTGGTACTGCAGCCCCTCCCTTTTCAAATGGGCACTCAGATTATAGGGGTGTGCTGAGAGGCAGGGGCTGGAACCGGTGGTGGCATGCCTACAGGTGGACCGCCAGCTCAATGCTCACCAGAATGGGTAATTAAAATGTTTTAATTATTTCAAATTAAATTAAATAAAAATTACATAAAACATCTGCCACATCCAGACGCTCTGCGGCAGTGATTCTAATAGTGATGCCTGTAATCTGCATGTCATACTGAATAACAGTATTATTTCACTAACACAGCACACTCACTGTGTGTGTTAGGACAAGGCAAAAGGTTCTACACCCCTATTGAACCTCTTTGTAGGCCATAAATAGCCAAAATAATTGTGCATGCGAACTATGCAAATTTTATTACAAATTTTCGCATGGGAAAAAAAAGAGAACGAACAAAGCGAATATACGAATTTCGCGAACATAGGACAAATATTCGTTCATATATATTTGTGAGATATCGCAAATTTAAATATGGTCCCTGCCTTTCATCACTACCAGCCAGGTGGAAGCTGACTGGTAAAACAATCCTTACCAGAGAAAGGAAGTTCCCTCTTCCACCTCAGTTCAAGATGGTGGAATCATAACTCCACTCCTGATCTATGAAATTCAATTAAACAAGAAATATAAGGGAGCTTCAGCGAATCTTCCCAGAACAAGAGGATTTCTTAAAGGAATCTTATGATCAACAACTGAATTGTGGACTCGCCATCTCTGCTGTCATAGTGTGACAGATGGTTCTACAGGTAGAAATTGTAATTCCTAATGGAAGCTTTCAGACCCAATCTGTAGCTGATTTTCTGGGGGATCAAGGAGGATCTTTATTAATGAGAATTTTCTCCGTTCACTTCAAAGTTGTCAATTGAAACCTGTCGCCATGATGAGAACACCCTGTCTTACGGAAAATCTTTATGTGAAGGACATCACCAAAATTCATTTTATAAGCAATACTTTGAAAACCAGGCTCTGAAAACCCAAACAGGATGACAATCTCAGATGGCTTTCAGAGAAGATCTTCTATAAGATTTCAGAATGCAGGGAGATTAAGGAGAATGTATGAAACAAGAAACATCTACCACCATTTGTTGATGGGCATCATGCAGAGGTTTAACCTTCCCTACTGAGCATGGAGGATATGGCTTTTTGTGGATCTTCTTGATTCTACAAAATGCTAGAAATAGTAGAGATTTAAATTTTACTCCGGTGTCTTCTTTTCTGACACAGAAGATCTTCTAATATGTTGTTTAACCCCTTAAGGACCATGGGCGTACAGGTACGCCTTTGCTCCCTGGTACTTAAGGACCAAGGGCATACCTGTACGCCCGTGGGAATTTTGGTCACTGCCGCACGCCGGGCGGGGACCGGACCGGGGTGACTGGTGACTGCAGGCCCCCCGCGCATCTGCCACATCCAGACGCTCTGCGGCAGTGATTCTAATAGTGATGCCTGTAATCTGCATGTCATACTGAATAACAGTATTATTTCACTAACACAGCACACTCACTGTGTGTGTTAGGACAAGGCAAAAGGTTCTACACCCCTATTGAACCTCTTTGTAGGCCATAAATAGCCAAAATAATTGTGCATGCGAACTATGCAAATTTTATTACAAATTTTCGCATGGGAAAAAAAAGAGAACGAACAAAGCGAATATACGAATTTCGCGAACATAGGACAAATATTCGTTCATATATATTTGTGAGATATCGCAAATTTAAATATGGTCCCTGCCTTTCATCACTACCAGCCAGGTGGAAGCTGACTGGTAAAACAATCCTTACCAGAGAAAGGAAGTTCCCTCTTCCACCTCAGTTCAAGATGGTGGAATCATAACTCCACTCCTGATCTATGAAATTCAATTAAACAAGAAATATAAGGGAGCTTCAGCGAATCTTCCCAGAACAAGAGGATTTCTTAAAGGAATCTTATGATCAACAACTGAATTGTGGACTCGCCATCTCTGCTGTCATAGTGTGACAGATGGTTCTACAGGTAGAAATTGTAATTCCTAATGGAAGCTTTCAGACCCAATCTGTAGCTGATTTTCTGGGGGATCAAGGAGGATCTTTATTAATGAGAATTTTCTCCGTTCACTTCAAAGTTGTCAATTGAAACCTGTCGCCATGATGAGAACACCCTGTCTTACGGAAAATCTTTATGTGAAGGACATCACCAAAATTCATTTTATAAGCAATACTTTGAAAACCAGGCTCTGAAAACCCAAACAGGATGACAATCTCAGATGGCTTTCAGAGAAGATCTTCTATAAGATTTCAGAATGCAGGGAGATTAAGGAGAATGTATGAAACAAGAAACATCTACCACCATTTGTTGATGGGCATCATGCAGAGGTTTAACCTTCCCTACTGAGCATGGAGGATATGGCTTTTTGTGGATCTTCTTGATTCTACAAAATGCTAGAAATAGTAGAGATTTAAATTTTACTCCGGTGTCTTCTTTTCTGACACAGAAGATCTTCTAATATGTTGTTTAACCCCTTAAGGACCATGGGCGTACAGGTACGCCTTTGCTCCCTGGTACTTAAGGACCAAGGGCATACCTGTACGCCCGTGGGAATTTTGGTCACTGCCGCACGCCGGGCGGGGACCGGACCGGGGTGACTGGTGACTGCAGGCCCCCCGCGCAAATGCCCAGAAGGGTCATTAACCCCCCCCCCCCCATGTCGGCAAATTCACACTTGCGATTTGCGGCTATTCCGGGTCATACGGGTCTATAGTGACCCGGTGACCCGGAAAATAAAGGGGATCACGGATGTCCTAGACACCCACGATCCCCTTGAAGCAATAGGAGTGAGGTGGCAGGGGTGCCACCCCTCCTATCTCTGCTATTGGTGGTCTAGATGCGACCACCAATAGCAGATCGGGGGCGGGGGGCTTTACTTTCGGTTTCCCCGTTCTGCCCACCCACAATAGGCGGGGCAGGACGGGGAAACCGACAGGGACTGGCGCCGAAGATCCACTTACCCATCGGCGATGGCAGCGGGCGACGATCAGCCGGAAGAAGAGGACGGCGACGCAGCTCCCTGGATCCGACGGAAGCCGGTGAGTTACTTAGCAACATTTGGAGGGCTACAGTCTGAGACCACTACAGTGGTCTCTAAACTGTAACCTTCCAGATGTTGCAAAACCATGTTTAAGCATGCTGGGAGTTGCAGTTTTGCAACAGCTGGAGGTCTACAATTTGAGACCACTGCACAGTGATCTCTATACTGTGCACCTCCAGATCTTGCAAAACTACAACTGATAGCATGCCCAGACAGCAATTTGCTGTCTGGGCATGCTGGGAGTTGTAGTTTTGCAACATCTGGAGGTCCACAGTTTGGAGACCACTGTGCAGTGGTCTCTAAATTATAGCTCTCCAGATGTTGCAAAACTGCAACTCCCAGCATGCCTAAACAGCAAACAGCTGTCTCTGCATGCTGGGAGTTGTAGTTGTGTACCTCCAGATGTTGCATAACTACATCTCCCAGCATGCCTTTCGGCGATCAGTACATGCTGGGAGCTGTAGTTTTGCAACAGCTGGAGGCACACTGGTTGGAAAATACTGAGTAAGGTAACAGAACCTAACTGCAGGTTTTCCAACCAGTGTGCCTCCAGCTGTTGCAAAAGTACAACTCCCAGCATGCATGGTCTGTCAGTATATGCTGGGAGTTGTAGTTTTGAAACAGCTGGAGGTTTGCCCCTCCCATGTGAACGTACAGGGTACATTCACACTGGCGGGTTTACAGTAAGTTTACTACTTCAAGTATGAGCTGCGGCAAATTTTTCGCCGCAGCGCAAACTCCTAGCGGTAAATTCACTGTAAACCACTGCCAGTGTGAACGTACCCTAAAAACACTACACTACACTAACACATAATAAAGGGTAAAACACTACATATACACCCCCTTACACTGTACCCCCAATAAAAATAAAAAATTTATTGTACGGCAGTGTTTCCAAAACAGAGCCTCCAGCTGTTGCAAAACAACAACTCACAGCATTTCCGGACAGCCAATGACTGTCCAGGCATGCCAGGAGTTTAGCAACAGCTGGAGGCACCCTGTTTGGGAATCACTGGCATTGAATATCCCTATGTCCACCCCTGTGCAATCCCTAATTTAGTCCTCAAATGCGCATGGAGCTTTCTCACTTCAGAGCCCTGTCGTATTTCAAGGAAACAATTTAGGGCCACATATGGGGTATCTCCGTACTCGGGAGAAATTGCACTACTAATTTTGGGGGCTTTTTTTTTCCTTTTACAAGAAAAAGAAAAGTTGGGGTCTACACCAGCCTGTTAGTGTAAAAAAGATTTTTTTCTACACTAACATGCTGGTGTTGTCCTTTACTTTTTATTTTCACGAGAGGTAAAAGGAAAAAAGACCCCCAAAATTTGTAACGCAATTTCTCCTGAGTACAGAAATACCCCATATGTGGGCGTAAAATGTTCTGCGGACGCACAACAAGGCTCAGGAGTGAGAGTGCACCATATACATTTGAGGCCTAAATTGGTGATTTGTACAGGGGGGGCTGATTTTACAGCGGTTCTGACATAAACCCCCCCAAAAAAATAGCCACATGTGACCCCATTTTGGAATCGACACCCCCTCATGTAATGTAATAAGGGGTACAGTACCGTGAGCATTTACGCCCCACAGGTGTCTGACAGATTTTTGGAACAGTGATCCGTGAAAATGAAAATTTTAATTTTCCATTTGCACAGCCCACTGTTCCAAAGATCTGTCAAATGCCAGTGGGGTGTAAATGCTCACTGCACCTCTTATTAAATTCTGTGAGGGGTGTAGTTTCCAAAATAAGGTCACATGTGGGGGGGGTCCACTGTTCTGGCACCACGGGGGGCTTTGTAAATGCACATGGCCCCTTACTACCATTCCAAATGAATTCTCTTTCCGAAAGCTCAATGGTGCTCCTCCTCTTCTGAGCATTGTAGTTCGCCCGTAGTGCACTTCAGGTCAACTTATGGGGTACCTCCATACTGAGAAGAGATGGGGGTTACAAAATTTGTGGGGTATTTTCTGCTATTAACCCTTGCAAAAATGTGAAATTTGGGGGGAAACACACATTTGAGTGAAAATTTTTTTTTTTTTACATATGCAAAAGTCGTGAAACACCTGTGGGGTATTAAGGCTCACTTAATTCCTTGTTAAGTTCCTTAAGGGGTCTAGTTTCCAAAATCGTATGCCATGTGTTTTTTTTTTTGCTGTTATGGCACCATAGGGGCTTCCTAAATGCAAAATGCCCCCCAAAAGCCATTTCTGAAAAACATACTCTCCAAAATCCCCTTGTCGCTCCTTCGCTTCTGAGCCCTCTACTGTGCCCGCCGAACAATTTACATAGACATATGAGGTATGTCCTTACTTGAGAGAAATTGGGCTACAAATATCAGTATACATTTTCTCCTTTACCCCTTGTAAAAATTCAAAAATTGGGTTTACAAGAACATGCGAGTGTAAAAAATGAAGATTGCTGCTATTCCTGTGAAACACTTAAAGGGTTAAAACACTTACTAAATGTCATTTTGAATACTTTGGGGGGTGCAGTTTTTATAATGGGGTCATTTGTGGGGTATTTCTAATATGAAGACCCTTCAAATCCACTTCAAACCTGAACTGATCCCTGAAAATTAGTGAGTTTGAAAATTTTGTGAAAAATTGGAAAATTGCTTCTGAACTTTGAAGCCCTCTGGTGTCTTTCAAAAGTAAAAACTCATACATTTTATGATTCAAACATAAAGTAGATATATTGGAAATGTGAATTTAAAAAAAATGATTTGGAATATCCATTTTCCTTACAAGCAGAGAGCTTCAAAGTTCAAAAAATGCTAAATTTTCAAATTTTTCATCAAATTTGGGGATTTTTCACCAAGAAAGGATGCAAGTTACCACAAAATGTTACCACTATGTTAAAGTAGAATATGTCACAAAAAAACAATCTCGGAATCAGAATGATAACTAAAAGCATTCCAGAGTTATTAATGTTAAAAGTGACAGTGGTCAGATGTGCAAAAAACGCTCTGCTCCTAAGGTGTAAAATGGCCTGGTCCTTAAGGGATTAAAAATGTCCTCTTCTGACCCCTATAACTTTTTTATTTTTCCACGTACAGGGCAGTTTGAGGGCTCATTTTTTGCGCGGTGACCTGATGTTTTTATTGGTATCATTTTTGTTTTGATCTGACTTTTTGATCACTTAAATTTTTTAATGGTAAAAAGTGACCAAAATCCGCTTTTTGGGACATTTGAATTTTTTTTACGTGTACGCCATTGACCGTGCGGTTTAATTAACAATATATTTTTATAGTTCGGACATTTATGCTCGTGGCGATACCACATATGCTTATTTTTAGTTACACTGTTTTATTTTTTTAATGGGAAAAGGGGAATGATTCAAACTTATTAGGGAAGGGGTTAAATGATCTTTAATAACACTTTTTTTTAACTTTTTTTTGCAATGTTATAGCCCCCATATCGACCTATAACATTACATACACTGATCTTTTACACAGATCACTGGCGTGTATTAACATGCCTGTGATCAGTGTTATCGGCGCTTGACTATTGCTGCCTGGATCTCAGGCACGGAGCAGTCATTCGCCGATCAGACACCGAGGAGGCAGGTAAGGTCCCTCACGGTGTCCTGTAAGCTGTTCGGGATGCCACGATTTCACCGCGGCGGTCCCGAAGAGCCCGACTGAGCAGCCGGGATAGTTTCACTTCAGACACGGCGGTCAGCTTTGATCGCTGCGTCTAAAGGGTTAATACAGGGCATCACCGCGATCGGTGATGTCCTGTATTAGCCACGGGTCCCGGCCGTTGATGGCCACCGGGACTGACCCGATATGATGCGGGGTCACGGTGTGACCCCACGGCATATCGCGGGAGGCAGAGGACGTAAATATACGTCCTTCGTCGTTAAAGGGGTACTCTGGTGGAAAACTTTTTTTTTTTTAAATCAACTAGTGCCTGAAAGTTCAACAGATTTGTAAATTACTTCTATTAAAAAATCTTAATCCTTCCAGCACTTATTAGCTGCTGAATACTACAGAGGAAATTATTTTCTTTTTGGAACTCAGTGCTCTCTGCTGACATCTCTATCCATTTTAAGAACTAAAGGGGAGAAAAGGGAGAGTTCTTCTTAGTGTGATAAAAGAGAGATAATCAGTAGCTCACCAGATTTCGTTGTGTAATGTCATACACAACATGTATGGTAAGCACATCAAGAGGTAGTGTATGCGCAGCCCTCTGGCTAGGCAAGGTATTCAATCGGTCTGGCTTCAAGGAGAATGTCGGCTCCACGTGGCGCAGGATACAAAAGGAATGGAGATCATGATGAAGCTGCTTTCCCGCAGCAAAATGCGTTGTATCTTGGGAAATAAATTACCTCGATTTTATCTGATATCCATTCCTTTTGTATCCTGCGCCTCGTGTAGCCAGCGTTCTCTTTGAAGCCAGACCGATTGAATACATTTTAAGAACTGACCAGAGTAGGAGAAAATCCCCAGAGCAAACATATGCTGCTCTGGACAGTTACTGCAAAGTTTGCAGCAATTTTCCAATTTTTCACGAAAATTTCAAAATCTGAATTTTTCATGGACCAGTTCAGTTTGAACTGAATTTGAGGGGCTTTCATATTAGAAAACCCCCACAAATGACCCCATTATAAAAACTGCACCCCTTAAAGTATTCAAAATGACATTCAGGAAGTTTTTCAACCCTTTAGGTGTTTCACAGGAATAGCAGCAAAGTGAAGGAGAAAATTCTAAATATTCATTCTTTACACTCACATGTTCTTGTAGAGCAAAAATTTAAAATTTTTACAAGGGGTAAAAGGAGAGAACCCCCCCCCCCCCCCCCAAAAAAAAATAAATAAAAATTTGTAACCAAATCAAATTTCTTTGAGTAAGGAAACACCTCATATGTGGATGTTAAGTGCTCTGCGTGGGCACTACAGGGCTCAGAAGGGAAGGAGCGACAATGGGATTTTGGAGAGTGAATTTTGCTGAAAAGGTTTTTGGGGGGCATGTCACATTTAGGAAGGCCTTATGGTGCGAGAACAGCAAAAAAATAAATAAAACACATAGCATACTATCTTAGAAATTACACCCCTTAAGGAATGTAACAAGCAGTACAGTAAGCCTTAACCCCTTAAGGACCCAGCCCAAATATACCTTAAGGACCCGGCCATTTTTTGAACATCTGACCACTGTCACTTTAAACATTAATAACTCTGGGATGCTTTTACCTTTCATTCTGATTCCGAGATTGTTTTTTCGTGACATATTCTACTTTATGTTAGTGGTAAAATTTTGTCGATACTTGCATCATTTCTTGGTGAAAAATTCCAAAATTTGATGAAAAAATTGAAAATTTTGCATTTTTTTTAACTTTGAAGCTCTCTGCTTGTAAGGAAAATGGATATTCCAAATAAATTATACATTGATTCACATATACAATATGTCTACTTTATGTTTGCAGCATAAAATTGACGTGTTTTTACTTTTGGAAGACATCAGAGGGCTTCAAATTTCAGCAGCAATTTTCCAATTTTTCACAAAATTTTCAAAATCGGAATTTTTCAGGGACCAGTTCAGTTTTGAAGTGGATTTGAAGGGCCTTCATATTATAAATACCCCACAAATGACCCCATTATAAAAACTGCACCCCTCAAAGTATTCAAAATGACATTCAGTAAGTGTGTTAACCCTTTAGGTGTTTCACAGGAATAGCAGCAAAGTGAAGGAGAAAATTCAAAATCTTCATTTTTTACACTCGCATGTTCTTGTAGACCCAGTTTTTGAATTTTTACAAGGGGTAATAGATGAAAAATCCCCCCAAAATTTGTAACCCAATTTCTCTCGAGTAAGGAAATAGCTCATATGTGTATGTCAAGTGTTCGGCGGGTGCACTAGAGGGCTCAGAAGGGAAGGAGCGACAATAGGATTTTGGAGAGGGAATTTTGCTGAAATGGTTTTTGGGGGGCATGTCACATTTAGGAAGCCCCTATGGTGCCAGAACAGCAGAAAACCCCAACATGGCATACCATTTTGGAAACTAGACCCCTCAAGGCACGTAACAAGGGGTCCAGTGAGCCTTAACACCCCACAGGTGTTTGACGACTTTTTGTTAAAGTCGGATGTGTAAATGAAAAAAAAAATTTTTTCACTAAAGTGCAGTTTTTCCCTCAAATTTACCATTTTTACAAAGGGTAATGGGAGAAAATGCCCCCCCAAATTTGTAACCCCATCTCTTCTGAGTATGGAAATACCCCATGTTAGGATGTAAAATGCTTTGCGGGCAAACTACAATGCTCAGAAGAGAAGGAGTCACATTTGGCTTTTTGAAAGCAACTTTTGCTGAAATGGTTTTTTGGGGGCATGTCGCATTTAGGAAGCCCCTGTGGTGCCAGAACAGCAAAAAATACCCACATGGCATACTATTTTGGAAACTACACCCCTCAAGGAACGTAACAAGGGGTCCGCTGAGCCTTAACACCCCACAGGTGTTTGACGACTTTTCGTTAAAGTTGGATGCGTAAATGAATTTTTTTTTTTTTTACTAAAATGCAGTTTTTCCCCAAAATTTTACATTTTTACAAGGGGTAATAGGAGAAAATGACCCCCAAAATGTGTAACCCCATTTCTTCTGAGTATGGAAATACCCCATGTTAGGACGTAAAATGCTCTGCTGGCGAACTACAATGCTCAGAAGAGGAGGAGCGCCATTGAGCTTTTGGAAAGAGAATTAGTTTGGAATGGTAGTCAGGGGCCATGTTCGTTTACAAAGCCCCCCGTGGTGCCAGAACAGTGGAACCCCCCACATGTGACCCCATTTTGGAAACTACACCCCTCACAGAATTTAATAAGGGGTGCAGTGAGTATTTACACCCCACAGAACTTTGGAACAGTGGGCTGTGCAAATGAAAAAGTTTATTTTTCATTTTTACGGACCACTGTTCCAAAAATCTGTCAGACATCTGTGGGGCGTAGTTTCTCAATGTACCCCTTATTACATTACGTGAGGGGTGTAGTTTCCAAAATGGGGTCACATGTGTCGGGGGTCCATTGTTCTGGCACTATGGGGGCTTTGTAAACACATGTGGCCTTCAATTCCGGACAAATTTTCTCTACAAAATCCCAATGGTGCTCCTTCTCTTCTGAGCATTGTAGTTCGCCCGCAGAGCACTTTAAATTTACATATGGGGTGTGTTCTTACTCAGAAGAGATGGGTTTACAAATTTGGGGGGGCTTTTTTCCTATTTCCCGATGTGAAAATGAAAAATTTAGGGTAACACCAGCATTTTAGTGAAAAAATATAATTTTTTTCATTTTCCCATCCAACTTTAATGAAAATTCGTCAAACACCTGTGGGGTGTTCAGGCTCACTATACCCCTTGTCACGTTCGGTGAGGGGTGTAGTTTCCAAAATGGGGTCACATGTGGGTATTTTTTTTTTTTTTGCGTTTGTCAGAACCGCTGTAAAATCAGCCACCCCTGTGCAAATCACCAATTTAGGCCTCAAATGTACATGGTGCACTCTCACTCCTGAGCCTTGTTGTGTGCCCGCAGAGCATTTTAAGCCCACATCTGGGGTATTTCTGTACTCAGGAGAAATTGCGTTACACATTTTGGGGGTCTTTTTTTCCTTTTACCGCTTGTGGAAATAAAAAGTATGGGGCAACACCAGCATGTTAGTGTAAAAAAAAAAAAAAAATTTACACTAACAGGCTGGTGTAGCCCCCAACTTTTCCTTTTCACAAGCGGTAAAAGGAAAAAAAGCCCCCCAAAATTTGTAGTGTAATTTCTCCCGAGTACGGAGATACCCCATATGTGGCCCTAAACTGTTTCCTTGAAATACGACAGGGCTCCGAAGTAAGAGAGCACCATGCGCATTTGAGGACTAAATTAGGGATTGCATAGGGGTGGACATAGGGGTATTCTACGCCAGTGATTCCCAAACAGGGTGCCTCCAGCTGTTGCTAAACTCCCAGCATGCCTGGACAATCAGTGGCTGTCCAGAAATGCTGGGAGTTGTTGTTTTGCAACAGCTGGAGGCTCCGTTTTGGAAACCCCGCCGTACAAGACGTTTTAAATTGTTTATTGGGGGGGGGGGGGGCAGTGTAAGGGGTGTATATGTAGTGTTTTACCCTTTATTAGGTGTTAGTGTAGTGTAGTGTTTTTAGGGTACATTCACACTGGCAGGTTACGGTGAATTTCCCGCTAGGAGTTTGCACTGCGGCAAAGAATTTTCCGCAGCCCAAACTTGAAGCAGGAAATTTACTGTAAACCCGCCTGTGTGAATGTACCCTGTACGTTCACATGGGGGGGCAAACCTCCAGCTGTTTCAAAACTACAACTCCCAGCATGTACTGACAGACCGTGCATGCTGGGAGTTGTAGTTTTGCAACAGCTGGAGGCACACTGGTTGGAAAACCTTCAGTTAGGTTCTGTTACCTAACTCAATATTTTCCAACCAGTGTGCCTCCAGCTGTTGCAAAACTACAACTTCCAGCATGTACTAATCACCGAAGGGCATGCTGGGAGATGTAGTTATGCAATAGCTGGAGGTACCCAACTACAACTCCCAGCATGCCGAGACAGCTGTTTGCTTTCTGGGCATGCTGGGAATTGCAGTTTTGCAACATCTGGAGAGCTACAGTTTTTAGACCACTGCACAGTGATCTCCAAACTGTGGACCTCCAGCTGTTGCAAAACTACAACTCCCAGCATGTCCAGACAACAAACAGCTATGTGGGCATGCTAGCAGTTGTAGTTTTGCAACATCTGGAGGGATATAGTTTAGAGACCACTGTATAGTGGTCTCAAACTGCAGCCCTCCAGCTGTTGCAAAACTACATATTCCAGCATGCCCAAACAGCTGTCTGGGCATGCTGGGAGTTGTAGTTTTGCAACATCTGGAGGGCTACAGTTAGAGACCACGGTCTCAGACTGTAGCCCTCCAGATCTACTTACCGGCTTCCGTAGGATCCCGGCAGCCGTCCTCTTCAGACGCACGTGACGCCGCCCGCCGATCAACGTCGCCGCAGCCTCCGGACGGGTAAGTGGACGTCGGCGCCCGGTCCCCTTCGGTTCCCCGTTCTGCCCCGCATATTGTGGGAGGGCAGGACGGGGAAAACGAAAGTTAACCCCCCCCCCCGGTCTGCTATTGGTCGTCGCCTCTGACGATCAATAGCAGACCAAAAGCAGGGATAGGAGGGGTGGCAACCCTGCCACCTCACTCCTATGCCTACAGGGGGATCGTGGGTGTCTTAGACAACCGCGATCCCCCTTCTATTCCAGGTCACCGGGTCACAATAGACCCGTATGACCCGGAATCGGCGCAAATCGCAAGTGTGAATTCACTTGCGATTTGCGCCGATCGCCGACGGGGGGGGGGGGGTCTGATGACCCCCCTGGGCATTTGCACGGGGTGCCTGCTGATTGATATCAGCAGTCACCCCGGCCCGGTCCCCGCCCGGCGCGCGGCGGGGACCGAAATTCCCACGGGCGTATGGATACAACCTGGGTCCTTAAGTACCAGGACGTCAAGGCGTATCCATACGCCCTAGGTCCTTAAGTGGTTAAAGGGGTTATCCAGGAAAAAACTTTTTTGTATATATATATCAACTGGCTCCAGAGAGTTAAACAGATTTGTAAATTACCTCTAATAAAAAATCTTAATCCTTTCAGTACTTATGATCTGCTGAAGCTGAGTTGTTCTTTTCTGTCTAAGTGCTCTCTGATGACACGTGTCTCGGGAACTGTCCAGAGTAGAAGCAAATCCCCATAGCAAACCTCTTCTGTCAGCAAAGAGCACTGTTGCCAGACAGAAAAGAACACTTCAACTCCAGAAGCTGATAATTATTGGAAGGAGTAAGATTTTTTAATAGAAGTAATTTACAAATCTAAGAAGAAAAAACTATATAGGTGTGTGCAGCTCACAACTATTACGCACCGAGGTCAAACTGGGCAAGCAACTATACCTTAATTGCTAGAAAGGGAAAACCCAAAAAATACAATGTAGCCCGGACCTTCTAGGTGAGTAAATAAAAATGGATATACGTGGATCGTGCTTCAATAATAATTATCATTTATTATAAAATATAGATAAGATTTTGACACTTCTCACAGGGCCCTTGTGAGAAGAACATACATATTAAAAGGCAACCTAACAATGTATTTAGGCAATAGTAATTAAAACTATAGACCTGGCATAGAATAATAAAATAGCAGAGTAAGATCTGTACCATACAAATATATTAAAGAGTTGCTCTTCTGGGTATTTAGGGTAGATATGTCCCTTTTAGATACAGTAGCAAACAGTCTGTAATATTAGAAATTGTTACCGGTCTGTAAATGGTAACTCAGACGATGGATATTGCTCCCGCAATGGCTGAGTGTCCGTGGTGTGCACAGTTCTCTGTGCGGTGCTTTCAATTGTGAGCCTGGTCCAGTAGAATCTGAGCGCGGTGGCAGTCGCTGTTGGCTGAGGCGCTAGCAGGCGCCGAAAATCGCAGTGGTGTCCGGGGACTGCTGGCGCTGGCGTGCGCTGGAGTTGGTATTCCTCACCGCTTTGCTAGTTGGTAGACAGGACCATGTACTGGAGGGCTGGAAGTTCACCTCGTGGTGCCGGCGTCTGACGTCAGAGCCGGGATGGCTGCACCAGGATGGTTACACCGGAATGGATCTGAACTGCTGAACAGGGTAGGTAGCAGAGTAAGAGCGCTAATAATGGTACAGTTCATAAAAGGTAACTGGCCATAAGGTTTAGGCACAGTTCGAGTACTACTGTTCAGTAGATAACGACTAGATGCGTTTCAGGGTTGTATAATGTAACCCTTTCCTCAGTAGTCATGACTACTGAGGAAAGGGTTACATTATACAACCCTGAAACGCATCTAGTCGTTATCTACTGGCATAGTAGTACTCGAACTGTGCCTAAACCTTATGGCCAGTTACCTTTTATGAACTGTACCATTATTAGCGCTCTTACTCTGCTACCTACCCGGTTTAGCAGTTCAGATCCATTCCGGTGTAACCATCCTGGTGCAGCCATCCCGGCTCTGACGTCAGACGCCGGCACCACGAGGTGAACTTCCAGCCCTCCAGTACATGGTCCTGTCTACCAACTAGAAAAGCGGTGAGGAATACCAACTCCAGCGCACGCCAGCGCCAGCAGTCCCCGGACACCACTGCGATCTTCGGCGCCTGCTAGCGCCTTAGCCGACAGCGACTGCCACCACGCTCAGATTCTACTGGACCAGGCTCACAATTGAAAGCACCGCACAGAGAACTGTGCACACCAAGGACACTCAGCCATTGCGGGAGCAATATCCATCGTCTGAGTTACCATTTACAGACCGGTAACAATTTCTAATATTACAGACTGTTTGCTACTGTATCTAAAAGGGACATATCTACCCTAAATACCCAGAAGAGCAACTCTTTAATATATTTGTATGGTACAGATCTTACTCTGCTATTTTATTATTCTATGCCAGGTCTATAGTTTTAATTACTATTGCCTAAATACATTGTTAGGTTGCCTTTTAATATGTATGTGCTTCTCACAAGGGCCCTGTGAGAAGTGTCGAAATCTTATCTATATTTTATAATAAATGATAATTATTATTGAAGCACGATCCACGTATATCCATTTTTATTTACTCACCTAGAAGGTCCGGGCTACATTGTATTTTTTAATTTGCAAATCTGTTTAACTTTCTGGAGCCAGTTGATATAGAAAAAAAAGTTTTTTCCTGGAATACCCCTTTTACACCCCACAGGTGTTTGATAAATGTTCATTATAGCTTCACTCTGAAGCAAAGCTTTCCTCCTATCAGTGTGTAAAATCAAAACCGAATGACCATGGATTCAGGAGTTTGTCCGGCGCAGAGAGGAACCATCAGGAAGCCAAGTAAAATCAATGGATTTATTAAATGCAACGCGTTTCGCTGCGCATGCGCAGCTTCATCAGGCACAACAAGAGAAGGCTGGTAACAGATATATATACCTCCAGGAATTAACCATTAGAGTACTTTTTGAAAGAGATGTTGCATAAAATTACATATCCAATATATATGTGACGATATATATAAAAAATATAAAAAAATATAGATAAATATAAATAGACAGACGACAATCACAAAAATAAAACAAAAATGTGGAAGCACAATGTAATCACATAAACATATAATATAAGTATCGCATGTGGTGTGAATAAACCCCACAAGCGACTTAAGCAATCACACCGCTTGGTCACCGGTGCGGCATTCAACAACGCAAGTTGAATATTATTTCAAGATATATAGTATAGAAAAATATATGGACCTATAAGGTACCATATGTGTTAGTTCAGAAAGCAAAAAATTGAATTATATATCGCTGCACTATCTAAATAGATAATGACAGTACAAATATAGTAAAATGAACAGTGCGGTAATACGAATCGCAACTGACCCAAGGGTGACATGTGAACACTACTTAGAAAAGAAGGAGGGGAAATGAACTAGAATAACTAGTGCGGTATTGAATACAGCACCCGGCCAAGACGCAAGGTGTGAATACTCGTAGAAGGATAACAACATATTTATAAAATCAAAATTTGCAAACGACAAAAAGTAATAAAAAATAAATAATAAAAAATAGATATACAGAGGTTTCTGTATACCAGGAAGAAAAAAGAAAAAGAACCTGGATAATAGAGCATAAATAATAATAGATAAAGAGTGAAAAATTACCAGATAATAAGAATAATAAAAATAAAATAACTATAGACCAATTTCAATAAACAAGTAGGAGAGAAGGAAACAATGTCCTGGATAGGACACTCAAGGATGAACAGCACTGAAGAAACAACGAAAAAAACGGGTATAGATGTAATATTTTAGAGATTAGTCTATTAGGAGAAATGTAATATTATGGACCCTAATTTATCAGATTATTTAACTGTATCGATACATTCATTGAAACCTTGAGGGTGCAAAGTATGTAGTTTGTGAATCCAGAAGGATTCACGATTATTTAATCTTTGTATTCTGTTAGGTAAATGAATGGGGATAGTTTCTAAAATGATTAATTTCAATGTTTCAGTGTTTTTTTTGATGGTGAAGAGTGAAGTGTCGGGACAAACTGTGCAACAAAAAAACATGTTTTATGTTCCATCTGTGCTTGTTCATCCTGGAGCGTACAGTTTGTGTGGTGCGGCCGACATATTGGCGGTCGCAACCACAAGTTAATAGATAAATAGCAAAAGTGGTGTCACAATTTAATGAATCTTTTATTTTAAATGTTTGTTGTGTGAAATAAGAAGAAAAAGTGTCAGTTTGAATGATCCATTCGCAGCAAAGGCAGCGACTTTTTTTTACAGGGGAAACAGTATGGTTTAAAGGTACGGATATTCTGTGGTGTCGGATGTTCGGAAAATCTACTGGGGGCTAACAAATTGCTAAGATTTTTAGAACGTCTGTAAGTGACATTAGAAACTGGGGGAATTATTTGATTTAAAATTTTATCATTTTGAATAATGGGCCAATTCTTAGTTAGTATTTTTCTAATATTGGATGCCTCAATATTGAAATTTGTAACAAAATTATATCTAAAGGGGTTATGAGGCTGATTGGAGCTAGATTTTTTGGGAATAGATGTAACCAAATCAGATTGTTTTTTATCCTTCACCTTCATATATGTCTTGGTTAAGAGCGATCTAGGATAGCCCTTTTTAAAATATCAGCTTGGGAAATAAAATCTGAATCAGAAGTACAGTTTCTGCGAATTCGTAAATACTGGCCGAATGGCACCCCTCTTAGCCAGCTTGGATAGTGTGCGCTGTCGAACTGCAAGAAACAGTTAATATCAACAGATTTAAAGAAAGTCTTAGTAGAAATAGTGCCATCATCTGTTTTATGGATATCAAGGTCTAAAAATTGAATGGAGCTTTCTGCATAATGCATAGTAAATTTTATGCCTCATGTATTAGTATTCAGCTCATTTACAAAAAGGTCAGCTTCATGTTTGGTACCTACCCAGATCAAAAAGAGGTCGTCTATATAACGACGAAAGAAAAAAACAAACTTAAAATACAGGGACTGTGCCATAATTAGGGACTCGAATCGCCCCATGAACAGATTAGCGTAACTGGGGGCGAATCGAGTCCCCATGGCACAGCCCCTGTTCTGCCGATAAATGGTATGATTAAATTCAAAGACATTATTAAGAAGAATAAATCTAATAGATTCCAGTAAGAATTCTGACTGACTAGGATTTAGTGAGGGGTCCTCTTGTAGGAAATGTCTAATTGCAGGAACACCTAAATTAGTGGAGATGTTGGAATAAAGGGAGCACACATCCAGGGTAAGAAAACTATAATAAGGAGGTAGGGATAAGGCATGTAGTTCAGAAATGAGCTGAGCTGAATTTCTCAAATAGGATGGTAAATGTAAAACGTAAGGTTGGAGAAATAAATCTATAAAATGGGAAAGGTTTGCAGTAATCGAACCGATACCAGAAATAATAGGTCTACCATGGGGATTAATTAAACATTTATGTAATTTGGGTAAATAATAAAAAATAGGTAAATTATAATTTTTAATATTGAGAAATGTGTGCTCCCTTTTATCCAACAATTGATTTTCTACAGCTCCACCTATGAGCAAACAATATTGTGAAAAAATATGAGGAGAAGGGTCATTGGGAAGTGGGGTGTAATATTCAAGATCTGATAGAATTCTGAGGGCTTCATTTTTATAATCATCCCTATTCAAAACAGCGACCCCCCCACCTTTGTCTGCAGGGCGAACAATAATAGATTTATTGTTCTGTATGGATTTAATTGCAGTTCTCTCAGCAGAAGTTAAATTATCATTCTCTTTAAAAATAACAGATTTATCACATAAATTTGAAAAATCCTGCATGACAATATGGTAAAAAGTCTCAAGATGGCTGCCACGATTATGTAAAGGGTAAAACGAAGATTTGGGTTTTACTAGTACATGACGAGCTGGGGTCATGTCAACTGGTGTGGTAACGGGAGTAGAAATGTTACCAATACTGGAATTACAAACTCCAAAATTCAAAATTTGGGGGGTATTAATGATCTGATGATCAGATTTGTTCTGGATAATAATGACGGCTCAATGTTAATCTACGAATAAAGTCATTTAAATCTAAGAATAACTGAAAGTCATTCGGACGTACAGCAGGACAAAAAGAAAGCCCCTTCGCAAGTAAATTGGTTTCATTTTCAGAGAGTATATAGCTAGATAAATTGAAAATTTTTCTTTTTTCTTTTTTTGTTATTAATTTTTCTGTCTTTGAGATAGTTGTAGAGGTGGGGTGGCGTTTTCTTTGACCTGCTCTGCAGCCTCTGGGTTTTCCTTTCTTTTTATGGATTGAGTTCGATTTAATGTCTTTATGGGGGGGGTAATACTGAGTGATCGTGCGTAAGCGTACATCCAAATTGGCATTGCACGCTAGAGTGGCATCTGTAGTGGGAGGGCAATTGTAAAAAGAAGAAGCAGAAGTAGAGATCCCTGGAGTGTTAAAAGTGTCATATTGTGAACTATCAATAAGTGTGGAGCTCATGTCAGACAATGAAACCTTGTGTACCGTGAGGAGGGAGGAATCGATGGAGCAGTCGAGAGGCTTACAGGGCTGCCCAACATGGAGACCTCCCACTGCCCCGGGACCCAGGTCCAACTCATGACAAGGATCCGAAAAAGTAAGTGGAGGAAGCAAAGGACAGACCATATTAGGTGCTGGTCTGTCTAGTGATAAGAGAGTAATTAGAGATAGTATTGTTAAGAACATTACTGTTAGGATTAGCAGAAGTGATCTGCGCAATGGTAGTGACTTTATGGCTACAACTTGCATTGACATTAGTAGCAGACATAGAAGGCTTATTAGCCAATGATTTGATTTCAGAAGTAATTTGATTTTTCTTATTATTAGAATTTTTTGAGTTAGAATGTTGGTAGTTACCACGAGCTGAATTTACTATAGTTCTGCTATGTTCAAATCTTCTATCAGTCCCCAAGGGAGTGATAGAAGATGTTTTCAAGGTGGAATTGGTTGGGTTTTCCTGTTTTTTAGAGGATAAAGTATTATTAGACATTTGTTTCTGAGGATTATATTTTGGCCATTTGTGTATTTGGCCACACATATAATCTTGTTTGTCACGATTAAACTTATGTACTTTTTTGTTTATGGTTTCAATCTCCAGTTTTTGTAATCTATTAGATAAGAAACCCTCAAGTTTGTGATATTCAGAACAACCCGAAAATGTTGCAAGAGTATTTTTAATAGACCTAGCTTTGTCCCGATAATAGAGGACTAATGTATTTCTTTTGTCCAGGAGACGAGTAACAAGTCCCCTTGAACAATTTTCCGTAAAATCATCCCACTCTTTAGTAAAAAGAGGATCCTCGGGAAAGGAGGATTCAAATGGTAATCTCAAACCCCTCGGAGTGAAATTATCATTAAGATATCTTTGTAAGAATAAAACATCTAGATTGTGCTGCAATTCAGACTTACAACAACTTTCGTAATCATTAAAGAGAGACGTTAATTGTGTGAGATCGTCCTCTGTGAGGGCTCCTGGAACAAAGCCACCAGGCGGTGCAGGGTTAATGTTTACTGCACCGAAAAGTTGGCTGATCAAGGAGTTCCTAACATAGTCACGATCAGGAAAATACTCCATGCCGGAGCAAGGAGAACAATAAAAAATAGCAATGAAAAATAAATAATAAAAAATAAATAATAAAAATAATAATGAAATAAAATAAAATTTAAAAATATATGACAAAATAAATAAATAAAAAGAAAAAGCACAATGCAGGAAATAATAAGTCCTAATATTCAAAGAGTCCAAAGTGATTGGTGATCCCAACGAGGGAAATGTAACCACAATGATGAAAGGAGTATCCCGTGAGAGCAGCACTTCTAGGAATGATTCTTGTGGAATCCACACCGCGGTCAGCCGATGTAAGTGAAATCTGGAGAGAGAGAGGAAGGCGCCTCATGTGCGGGATCAGCAGATCTTGTTAGTGGGGGTGGGGGACGGTAATTCCCAAACCGCTTACCAAAGTTGGTTGTGCGCCCACACACAACAAGGTAAAATGCAGAAGAAATGTAAAAGAAGGTCCACTGCAGCCCTCCTGGGTAGAAGTAAAATCAAAACTGAATGACCATGGATTCAGGAGTTTGTCCGGCGCAGAGAGGAACCATCAGGAAGCCAAGTAAAATCAATGGATTTATTAAATGCAACGCGTTTCGCTGCGCATGCGCAGCTTCATCAGGCATAACAAGAGAAGGCTGGTAACAGATATATATACCTCCAGGAATTAACCATTAGAGTACTTTTTGAAAGAGTTGTTGCATAAAATTACATATCCACATATAAATGTGACTATATATATAAAAAATATAAAAATATAGATAAATATAAATAGACAGACGACAATCACAAAAATAAAACAATAATGTGGAAGCACAATGTAATCACATAAACATATAATATAATTATCGCATGTGGTGTGAATAAACCCCACAAGAGACTTAAGCAATCACACCGCTTGGTCACCGGTGCGGCATTCAACAACGCAAGTTGAATATTATTTCAAGATATATAGTATAGAAAAATATATGCACCTATAAGGTACCATATGTGTTAGTTCAGCAAGCAAAAAATTGAATTATATATCGCTGCACTATCTAAATAGATAATGACAGTACAAATAAAGTAAAATGAACAGTGCGGTAATACGAATCACAACTGACCCAAGGGTGACATGTGAACACTACTTAGAAAAGAAGGAAGGGAAATGAACTAGAATAACTAGTGTGTGTGTGTGTGTGTGTGTGTGGGGGGGGTGTTTTGGTGCCACCCATATAAATGATAAATCACACAGCGTAATATTGTCCCCCCCAAAAAAACACTGCAGCCTCCCAAAAATAGGGAGAAAAATGCAGCGCCCTTTTGCCCTAATAGGGCCCAGGTCCCGCTGGAAAATGTTCAGTGGACCATTGGGGACCTATTAGGGGTCAGAAGGGGTGGAAAATTGAATTTTTTTTTTTAAACTTTACTCCTACCTGTCCGTTTAACACAGCTGTCCATGTTCTATCAATGTAGCTGACTGACACTTACCAGTGCCTTGAGGGGGCACAGAACGCTCTGAGTGGGGTCCCTGGCTATCTTTCTCTGCTCTGCTCTGCTCTGCTTGCCGCATATTTGCGATCGCCAACATGGGGGGAGGGGTTCAGCCTCCCCCCCAGGTGTTGACACAGGATGCCTGCTGAATGATTTGAGCAGGCATCCCATTCCGTTCACTGTCGGCGGTGAACGGAAATGCTGAGGGCATGCAGGTACCTGTACGCTCTTGGTCCCGGTGGGGTTAAGGTATCTTTTAAAGCAAGATGCATCAAGATATTACTCCTTTGCTTAAAAGGATCAAATTAACCTGGATCCTTTTCATGTCCTGTTGCCTCCTGTCTTAATGTATCAGATAATGGGTCCTAATGGTAATGTCAGTAAGTAACCACCATTAAATAAATAAATAATTAATAATACTGACCCAAGTAAAGTGTACTACATGCTCTATGATCTCCTAAAGCCACACACTATATATACACAAAAGAAAAAGGAGTCATTTCACCAATTCGTATAGATAATATATTTCTTTATTAACTTATTACATAAAAACAAGAGAGGAAACAGTCCCCAAGGGAAGAAAAAAGTGGCAAACCCCCCCCCCCCCCATAATCTGATACAGTATTTTGGTAATTAGTAGCTGTATATTTACAGTTTATTTTGTATTTCAAATTAACCCCTTAACGATGCACGACATATATTTACGTCCTGCGCCGGCTCCCGCGATATGAAGAGGGATCGCTCCGCGATCCCGCATCATATCGCGTCGGTCCCGGCGCTCATCAACGGCCGGGACCCGCGGCTAATACCACACATCGCCGGTCGCTGCGATGTGGGTGTTAACCCTTTAGTTAAAGTGAAAGTGACCCGGCTGCTCAGTCGGGCTGTTCGGGATCGCCGCGGTGAAATCGCGGCGTCCCAAACAGCTTACAGGACACCGGGAGGGCCCTTACCTGCCTCCTCGGTGTCCGATCGGCGAATGACTGCTCCGTGCCTGAGATCCAGGCAGGTGCAGTTAAGCGCCGATAACACTCATCACAGGTGTGTTAATACACGCCTGTGATCAGGATGAGAGATCAGTGTGTGCAGTGTTATAGGTCCCTATGGGACCTATAACACTGCAAAAAAAAAGTGTTAATAAAGGTCATTTAACCCCTTCCCTAATAAAAGTTTGAATCACCCCCCTTTTCCCATAAAAAAATAAAACTGTGTAAAAAAATAATAAAAATAAACATATGTGGTATCACCGCGTGCGTAAATGTCCGAACTATAAAAATATATCATTAATTAAACCACACGGTCAATGGCGTATGCGCCAAAAAATTCCAAAGTCAAAAAATGCGCATTTTTGGTCACTTTTTATACCATTTAAAAAATGAATAAAAAGTGATCAAAAAGTCAGATCAAAACAAAAATCATACCGATAAAAACTTCAGATTACGCCGCAAAAATGATTCCTCATACCGCCCTGTACGTGGAAAAATAAAAAGTTATAGGGCTCAGAAGATGACATTTTTAAACGTATAAATTTTCCTGCATGTAGTTATGATTTTTTCCAGAAGTGCGACAAAATCAAACCTATATAAGTAGGGTATCATTTTAACCGTATGGACCTACAGAATAATGATAAGGTGTAATTGTTACCGAAATATGCACTGAGTAGAAACGGAAGCCCCCAAAAGTTACAAAATGGCGTTTTTCTTTGATTTTGTCGCACAATGATTTTTTTCCGTTTCGCCGTGCATTTTTGGGTAAAATGACTAACGTCACTGCAAAGTAGAATTGGCGACGCAAAAAATAAGCCATAATATGGATTTTTAGGTGGAAAATTGAAAGGGTTATGTTTTTTAAAAGCTAAGGAGGAAAAAACAAAAGTGCAAAAACTGAAAAATCCTGAGTCCTTAAGGGGTTAAGTGCTATGGATTTTAGAAATCAGGACCAGACATGGCAGTCCCAAGTGAACCAAGTGTTTGGGGAGGACTCTACCCTAGGGGGAGTAAGTGGTCAGAGAAATGTGGTTTCCCTTCAAAATAATATTAGTAATTTACTGCATCGCAGATTAAGGACATGGTGAAATAAGGCATTCCTTGAAAATTACATCCAGAAAAACCTTAGAATACAAGTTTTTCCTTCATTTTCGATTACTGATCAGACATTTATTGCAAGGTGGGAAGAAATCTGTACCACCTCCTCACTTAAATTTATGGAGCTATTAATAGGATTACAGAAGTGTGCTTTAGAGAAATTTGAAGTTGAAATCTGCAGACCAAATTGAGAAATGCATCCACAACGTCAGAACTTGAGGATTTTAAGAAAAAGATGGAAAATAACTTTTCAGTTTGGGAAAAGGAGATATTGGAAACTAAGGGTAAGAAACTTACCAGAGACCAGAATGATGTGCAACAAAATAGAGTCTATAGGTGGCAACATAACCATTCAAGAGCAACTACAAATCCAATGAGGCAAAGATCAATGTCGGTATCATCTGCATCATCTTCAAGCGAATATGGCAGAGCCACGTATGGCGGAGCTTCATATCAAAATTTCCGTACACATGGAAGGAACAAAAAGAAGATGGACCAGCATCATAACTATGGCAAGAGGAGATGAGGTCAACAAAGTCGAGCCGGTACACCAGAAGACAATTTGAAGGTAATCAATTTATCTCAACATAAATTATCTGAAGTCGACATATCTGTTTTGGCAAGGGGACTAACATTTTCACCTGTGTCCACGATTGATCATTTTACAGTCATAAAAGATCTGAATTTGTTCGCTAGCTCCTTGATTTTTAAGAAGTGGTACCATAGAAGCGAGCTTGATGAGATCTTTACCATGCCTGTGGAAAGAAGAGCACTTAGGGATTTGGAGTAATTATATGATGAGCAGGATACCAACAATGACACACAGGTACCGATGTGTATTAAGCACAAATCACTAACATTCCCCCCTTTATCGGTATGCCCTACCATTGAGAGCTTTGTCCGCTTGGTTAGTGAGGATTTTATGAAATTGGGAAAACACTGTCCCAGAGAAAATATGACTAGGGAGCAGAGAGCGAGCTTACAGAAATTAAGGAGTCTTAAAAATGTCGTATATAAACCGGCCGACAAGGGCGGAAATATTGTAGTCTGGCCTTGTAATATGTACGAGGCAGAGGCCTTTAAACAATTGTGCAATGGCGTCTGTTATAGAAAAATGACTTTTAACCCCCTTTCCTCTTTTAAACAGACTTTGAGTAATATGCTGCAAGATGCAAAATCAGCAGGGATTATTTCCCCCGAATTGGCGAAAGCACTGATGGTGGATCACCCAAGGATGCCGACATTATATTTGCTTTCAAATATTCATAAGCATATGACAAAACCCCCCGGACGCCCGATCATATCAGGTAATGGGAATCTTTGTTAGAACATCAGTAAATTTATTGATGCTAAACTAAAACCTTTAGTCGAAAATTTACCTTCATTTGTACGGGATACTAATGATATGTTGAAGAGACTGGATGGAATATACTTTGAGGACAACACCATATTGGTGACTTGTGACATTGAGTCGCTATATACCAATATCCGTCATAGTGACGGCATTGAGGCCATAAGATTTTTCTTGGAGTGTAGTAATGAGGGATGAGAAATGATCTCTTTTATTCTGCAGATGTTGGAGTTCACATTGACACATAATGTGTTTGCGTTTAAGGGGTCCCTCTACCTGCAGCTCCAAGGTACAGCGATGGGGGCGGCTTGTGCCCCCTCATATGCTAATTTGTTCTTGGGGCTGTGGGAGAGGGAGCTCTTCCTGTCGGACCATGGTGACCTCGAAATGGATCGTGTCCTTTTTTGGGCATGGTACATTGAGAATGTCCTCATGGTCTGGCAGGGAGATGAGGGCCAACTGGCCAACTTTGTTGCAAAAATTAAACAGAAATGAAAAGAACATCCATGTGACATACTCCCATCATCAAGAACGTATAGACTTTTGGGATATTACACTGAGTCGAGATCAATCGGGCCTGATACAAACTGATATGTATCGTAAATCAACGTCCACGAATACCTATTTACATGCGTCTTCCTCCCATCCGCAGCATATGATTAGTGCGATACCAGTGGGACAATATCTACGAGAAAGGCGGATTTGTTCCTCGGAAACATCCTTTCAAAAAAAGACAGGAGACCTGTAGAGAAGATTTAGCGAACGGGGTTACAGCCAGAGGAGTTTGAAAAAGGCTTATAAAAGAGCGGCAAATACTCCATGACAACAGCTATTACAGCCTCAGGTGGGTGATAATGATGTACAACCTGTAAGATTTATCACCAATTACAATGCCCAATGGACAAATATGAAGAAATGTCTAGAGAAGTACTGGCCTTTACTTACCACCGACAGTGTTGAAGCAATATGTCGCATACGGCTAGGAGAGCGAGAAATTTTAAGGACATTCTTGTAAAAAGCGAATATGTACCACCACCAGTTCCAGGGATTTTTGGTTGTGTTAGGAGAGAGGAGGGTGGATGTTCACCCTGCGGCCGCTGTGTTGCTTGCCCCAATGTGCAACGAGCGGACTCTTTTGTAAATTCGGCAGGTACAAGAGAATACAAGATCAGACCCAGAATCACCTGTCAGACAAAGGGAGTAATATACTACGCATCTTGCCCATGTGCTAAAATCTACATTGGTATGACAACAAGACCCTTAAAGGTGCGTGTACGAGAACAAATGTGGGATATTCGACTAGCTGCTTCATGTGACGAGATTGAATACTTGAAACCCATTGCCCGTCACTTTGCTGAGCATCATGAATGTGACCCTACAATATTAAAGGTGAAAGGTATTGATTGTGTGGATTTGGGTATTAGAGGGGGGAATATTACCAAAATTTTGGCACAGAAAGTAAGTCGTTGGATATGAACCCTTAAGACCCTTCACCCACTGGGTTTGAATGATGTGAAACCATTTTCACCATTTCTCTGACCACTTATGTTCCATTCTAGTGGGTAAAATTCATGTTTTTAAAATTGTTTTTAATTATGTTTTATTAATAAAAAATTTTTTTAATTATAAGACCCATTGATCTGCCATTTCCCTTTTGGAGCCTTAGTTGGACATCTATGTTTCCTCCATTTGGACATCTGTGCTGACCCCGTGCTACGGACTATTCCACATGAATTATGTTTTATGATAGCTAGAAACCTTCTTTTATCGCTATTTATCATATTGGTGGCATTATAGGTATCTTTTTGTATTTATTTTTATTTTTTTGCATACAATTATAGGTATATATATATATATATATATATATATATATATCTTTGAGAAGGGGGTATTATTACATATATACCCATTATGCATTTTTTCAATAAATATATTTTTTCTATCTTAGCATTCACTTACACATCATCTTATCATTCACTTTACACATTATTTCATCATTCACTTTATATACTACTTACACACATCATTTGCTTTTTACGTATTTGGTTTTGGTGTGGTTGAGAGAGTGTGTGTGCGCGTGTTATGCATGTACCGTGTATGGCTAGCGCACACACACCTTAGAATATGTGTGTATATTATGAATTTTTGTAGTTTTGCACATGTTTTTTATGTATCACTATTATTTATAATTGTATTTATTATTCTTTATTTATATATATTTTTTTATTTTCACTCTATATTATGTATGTACATAGAATTCACTTACAACACATAATATTTCATTCATAATTTTTTATACATTACACTTTCACATTAATTGCATATATTCTAATACTAATGAATTATTTATTATTTTTTATATATAATTTTCACATCACACTATTTATGTACATGATATATAAATATAAATCATATAACACATAATATTTTCCTTATATTTTCACACAATATTGCAATTTTTAATTTCATATAAATGGATAAAATAAGTTTTGCACATCACATACACTATAATTTAGGGACTTTATATGTAATTATATTATTTATCATTATTAACATTTATTTATTTACTATTTTTATTAATATTTTTATATATTAATAAGTCACTAAGGTCACCAATATGTTACTAATACTATTTATCTAATGCCATTAATTTGCTGTTAAAGACTATTAATATGCCACCAGAATACTGTATATGGGTTAAGTTATTTTCCTTGTTATGATCGGGGCCGTCCCCTAGGGGAAGCACAGAGCACTTTCTACTATCTTCACGATGTGCGGCTTAGTGCACGTGCGCCGGGTTGCGGCTGCATGTGTGCGGCGTCAGGTGACCCGGTCATGTGACCGGGTCCGTGACGCGGCACCCGGAAGCTGGTGGTTATCCGGCATCCAGAGGCGCGTGCCGATATTTTGCCGCACAGGTGAGATAGATTATAATATAGGGATCTGGCAGCTCATTGGTGAATGCTTATATAAAAGGTAACCCCCACTGGAAGCACACCACTCCTCGTCAAAGGCTTTCCTGCCGAAACGCCAGCGTTGGAGTGGTGTCACTCTGATCTCCTCCTGCCTAGGATATATTTTGTATGTATACCCCTGCAATCTTGTATGTATACCCTTGTAGTGCTGTCTTGACTTTGAATTTTACTGTGTTATGTAACATTGCTTACATCTTAGTACTGTTTTGTATTATTGCACATATAGGTATCCTAATACTTGATTTATGCATTTGCACTTTATTGGGGACTGTGATGTTTTATAATTATATACTGTAAAAAGGCTTTATTGGAGGGGCTCAGAGTGACACCTTTTTTTTTTTTGCCACTTTTTTCTCCCCTTGAGAACTGTTTCCTCTTTTGGTTAATAAAGAAATATATTATCTATATGAATTGGCGAAATGACTCCTTTTTCTTTTGTGTATATATACTCCTGTCTTAATGGTAAATTTTCCAAATAAGAAAAACTGAACCTTTCACCTTTAAACGTAAACCCTTTTGATGCCATGACCAGTAGTAAATGAGGCATCCATAGGCTTAGGGAAAGTGACAGGTCTCCCGTTCTTGACCCATTGGCTACCTTGTGATACAATGGCAGGGTATTAATGGGTCTGTATAGCAACTGGGTCCTGCTTTAAGAAACAAAAGCATGAAAGTCAGAAATTACCACGGGGTCTTACCATATACTGAGAGTGCCATACATACAAGTAGTAGTCACACGCATTGTGATAAATTTGTCATGTTTGCCAATGTGTGGGATTTCTGTTTCTGTAAGGTTGTAAGCAAGTTTGGTAAATGAAAAGATTGCTGGTATTGTTTTGTGACATTTGGGGCATTCTGCAGCATAATTTGCTAGATGGATGTATTTTTTGCTTCCTCACTGTTACCAGTACTGTTAAAGGGGTACTCTGCTGCTCAGTGCTCGGAACAAAATGTTCTGAACACTTAGAGCCAGTGCCAGGGGCTTGTGATGTCATGGCCCGCCCACTCATGATGTAATGCCCCACCCCCTCAATGCAAGTCTATGGAAGGGGGCATGACGGCCGCCATGCCCCCTCCCATAGACTTGCATTGAGGGGGGCGTGGTGTGATGTCATAAGGGGGCAGGGCATAACATCATGAGCCCCCCGACGCAGGCTCTAAGCATTCAGAACATTTTGTTCCGAACACTAGGCATTGCATAGCAGTAATGTGTGGGCATGGAATTTTGCATTATGTGGCAGTACTCAGTTAAGCACATAAAAAGACTAGTTATTGTAAAATGATATATTAATAATATTTTAATAAGGTAAACTATGATATTATATTATGTTTATATCGGTTTTACATTAAAGCAGCATAGACAAATATGATAGGATCCTTAGTATACCTTGTTTTGATGTATGCCATGTTTTCCTTACTGTAGACAGCCTGAATAATAATTTAGGAGTGTATGAAGAAGAATGTTCTTGAACTTCCTGAATATCATCAGACAAATCTGGAATCAAAAGATGTATAGTCCACAACTTAGGAATTATTGATAGGGGTATCTCTATGTTCACAAACAAAACTAACAGCAAGCGCTAGTTTTGATGTCTTTTGAAATGTGTCTACAGGTGATTATGGAACTGAAGGAGAGGTAGCCTGAGAAGAATTTAATCTTTTGGCCTTTAAAATGTATTGAGGATACTTGGGATCTGTTTTAGATGTCTATTTTTTTTTATAGTTATCTCACTTCCCACTTCCAAACCATTTTATGAATACTAGCTTACAACAAATTAATAATACTGTAGATTAATGTGCAGGGGGTAAATGCAGGATTAACATAGAGAAAATTCCTTATCCAATGAGTAATTAGAAAAAAAAGACAATGGCCCTCCAGGCATATTCGACGGACGAGGCATATGCTTTACTTGCCTCCAACTCCGAATCTGCCATTGAGGACAAGGAAGATCCTACTCTCCTGTGGTCTTCCTCGTCCTCCTCCTCATCTAGTTCTGATGATGAGCCCCGTCAGAAGGTGGCGGAGACACCGCCATGCAAGGCCATGCACCCCCCATGATAGTGGCCCAGTGGCCGACACTAGTATGAGTGGCCATGCCGCTCGTAATAGGAGTCCGATCCACCAGATAAGCACACCCGAGCCCCCTTCCAGTGAACCTGTCTGGAGACCCCCAGAGGATATCAGCCACGGATTCCTGAGTTTGTTGGCGACTCAGGAATCCAGATTGACATAGTCAGGTACACTGACTTTTTTAGTTTTTATTTCAGTGATGACTTTATCAATCTAATGGTGGAGCAAACAAACTTGTACGCACAACAGTTCATTGCCCACCACCCAGATTCACTTTTCGCTAGGCCAAATGAATGGTACGCCATCAATGCAGCCGAAATGAAGAGGTTTTGGGGCCTCGTGCTGCATATGTGCCTAGTAAAAACAACCCAGTGTCAGGCAATACTGGAGCGGGGACATCCTCTACCAGACCCCACTCTACAGTATGGCCATGACACAGAGACGGTTTGAGGCCATTCGGAAATGCCTGCATTACTCTGATAATGCAGCATGTCCCCCCCCCCCCCAAAGTGATCCCACCTATGACCGGCTGAAGAAGATACGGCCGGTCATAGATCCCTTTGGGGCCAAATTTTTTGTGGCCTACATCCCCAAAAGGGAGCTCTGTTGATGAATAAAAAGAAACGGATCAACTCACCAGTAACTCCAACTTCCTATGGATGCCAAAATATCCAAATGCATAATATACCTCCCTCGTGGTAGCTCATGAGAAGAAACTGGGGCCAGGTCCTCAGATGAGGCAATCAGCAAGAACAATAGTAGACTTCCAGCAGGGGAGGAGAGAGAAAGGGAGAGGGAGGATATGGGAAGAAGGGGAATAGGCAAGTGCAAGTTATGTGGCACACAAAAATATACGAAAACTTATAATCTTATAATCATACGTAAAATATATATGGAAAATGAAATAAAGCAAAAATACATAATAACTACCATATCATACATTATGGATATTCCATTCAGAACAACCAGACAGGAAAATCTTCAATAGATGTATGGCAAATCATGTCTGTAGTTCAAACCAGACTGGAAGCCTGTTTCTAAGCATAATATACAATAATCTGAAAACAGACTTGTTACGGTATCCCCCTGCTGGGGGGATGGACTTTTTCAATGCCACTCCTAAAAATCCTAGTTTTTAACTTCCTGTTAGTGCACCCAATATATTGCACATTGCTGTCCTCACATATAATAGTGTAAACAATAGGATGAGCCTGACAATTTGTAAAACACTTAATGTTGTACTCTCGTCCTGTGCTGCAAGAAGTAAAAGAAATGGTATTGGACATATACGTAAAATACTACATCTTGTATGTCTGCATTGGTAGCTAGATAGCCATGTTTGATTGGATACTGGAGTGACAAAGTCACTAGGTGATCATTGGTTTTGCAACGAAAGTGCTTTGCGTGGAACTAATCTGATCCCTGCTTCTATAATTTTTGACATAGTGTCATCATACTTCAGAACGGGAAGATGTTTGAAAATAATATTTTTCATTTTCTCGAATTGGTTGGAGTTTGATGTATTGAATGTAGAAATGTTTTCATGCGAGGAGTTTGAAGCAGTGTTATGTGCCGGTTTATCTCGTAAATAATAATCAGTAGGCTTCAAACTAACTATGCCCTCTGCTCTTGGTATCAAATGGCTACTGTATCCCCTCTCTCATAGACGTGCTCTAATGTCCTTGCAAGTGCTTGAATATGCAGAGTCGTTTGAAGAGGCGCTCCTAGCCCTAACATATTCACCTACTGGCAAGCTCCATGTCACATGATTAGGGTGACAGCTCCCTGCATGAAGGAGACTGTTCCCCGAACAAGGCTCACGATATAAACTGGCATGTATACACTTCTCATTCACGTCCTCTTTCAAATTAAAATCTAAGAAATCTATTTGATCTGAGCTAAGTGTCATAGTGAACGATAAAGCAAACTCATTGTTGTTTAGAAAGGAAACAAATTTTTGTGCCTGTATGTTGGTACCCCTCCATACTAGGAGGAGGTCATCTATGTATCTCCCGTACCAACCCACAAGATGGAAAAATGGGTTGGACGGGGAAATTTGAAAATTGCTGCTGAAGTTTGAAGCCCTCTAATGTCTTCCAAAAGTCAAAACATGTCAACTTTATGATGCCAACATAAAGTAGACATATTGTATTTGTGAATCAATATATAATTTATTTGGGATGTCCATTTTCCTTATAAGCAGAGAGTTTCAAAGAAAAAAAAATGCAAAATGTGAATAATTTTCATCAAATTTTCTGAATTTTTTATCAAGAAATGATGCAAGTATCGCCGAAAATGTATCACTAACATAAAGTAGAATGTGTCACGAAAAAACAATCTCGGAATCAGAATGAAAAGTAAAAGCATCCCAGAGTTATTAATGCTTAAAGTGACAGTGGTCAGATGTGCAAAAATACGTTCTGGTCCTTAAAGGGGTACTTTAAATCAACTGGTGCCAGAAAGTTAAAATGATTTGTAAATTAATTCTATTAAAAATTCGAAATCCTTTCAGTACTTATTAGCGGCTTTATACTACAGAGGAAATTCTTTTATTTTTGGATTTCTTTTCTGTCATGACCACAGTGCTCTCTGCTGACATCTCTCTTCATTTTATGATCTGTCCAGAGCAGCATATGTTTACTATGGGAATTTCCTCCTGCTCTGGACAGTTCCTGACATGGATAGAGGTGTCAGCAGAGAGCACTGTGGTCGTGACAGAAAAGAAATTCAAAAAGAAAATAATTTCCTTTGTAGTATTCAGCTGCAAAGAAGTACTGAAAGGATCAAGAATGTTTAACAGAAGTAATTTACAAATCATGCAGAAACAAAGAGATAGTATGCACTCACCGCTGGTAAGCTGCTGCGGGCTCCGAGTTCGGGACTTGGAGCCCGCAGCAGCTTACCAGGGGTGAGTGCATACTATCTCATTGTTTCTGGATATATTGATACTTTACCTAGTGTGTGCACCCCGCAGGTGCTGCGTATATATTGAAGTGAGTCCGGACGCTCCCAACAGTTACCTCGTGGTATTGTATGTTTGCATTCCACCTTTATTTGGTTTGCTATCTGGTGTGCTCTCTCCTTCTTGGATTTTCTCATTTACAAATCAGTTTAACTTTCTGGCACCAGTTGATTTGAAAAAAAAAATAAAAAAATGTTTTTCCACCGGAGTACCCCATTAAGGTGAAAATGGACTGGGTCCTAAAGGGTTTAAGTTGTGTTTTGTAGGCCTAGAGGAACCACTAGATTTGAAAGCCATTATGGAAATATAAAAAGTACTCCAAAGGTTTATGTAAGGGGAATGCTCATGTAGCCTATAAGAGACCATTGACTGTGTAAAGGCCAATTACCACCGACTCCAAGAAATGGTCTCTGACTTCTAACTGTGGTCACTTGTTTAATTCAATAAATTTAAAATATTTGGAAATTTTGTTTGAGAGAGACCACTAATGATCTTGTGGTTAAAAGGGCTTTTCAATTCATAGGAGAGGAAAATAAACGAATGAAATCAAATGTTGGCATATCTGTGCTAGAATTATGGAGCCATGTAAAGCAACAGCATGGTCCATTAAAGGGGTACTCCACTGGAAAACAGTTTTTTTTTAACCTACTGGTGCCAGAAAGTTAAACAGATTTGTAAAGTACTTCTATTTAAAATCTTAATCCTTCCAGTACTACTTAGCTAATATATGCTCCTCAGGAAGATCTCTTCTTTTTGAATTTCCTTTCTGTCTGACCACAGTGCTCTCTGCTGACACCTCTGTCCATTTTTGGAACTATCCAGAGCAGGATACGTTTGCTTTGGGGATTTGCTCCTACTCTGGGCATTTCCTAAAATGGACAGAGGTGTCAGCTGAGAGCACTGTGGTCAGACAGAAAGGAAATTCTAAAAGAAAATAACTTTCTGTGGAGCATGGAGCAGCTGGTAATTAGTGGAAGGATTAAGATTTACAAATCTGTTTAAGGTTCTGGCAGTTGATTTAAAAAAAAAAAAAAAAATGTTTTCCAGTGCAGTACCCCTTTTAATGAAGACAAAAGTTAAAATGGAAATAAGCATTTCCCAAACAGAGTATAGATAATAAACAAACCTAATAAGGTGTGTACCTATAAATAGTGTTGAGCGGCATAGGCCATATTCGAATTCGCGAATATTTGCGAATATATGGACGAATATTCGTCATATATTCGCGCATATTCGTAATATTCTCGTTTTATTTTCGCATATGTGAAAATTCGCGAATGCGAAAATTAACATATGCGAAAATTAGCATATGCAAATTTTCGTATATGCGAAAATTTGCACACCAGTCTCACACAGTAGTATTAGAGCCTTCTTTACACCACACAAGCTGGAAGCAGAGAGGGATGATCACTGTGATGTGTACTGTGAAAAAAAACAAAAACAAAAAAAAAAACGAATATTCGTAATTACGAATATATAGTGCCATATTCGCGAATATTCGCGAATTTGCGAATATGCGATATTCGCGAATAAAATTCGCATTGAGAATATTCACGAGCAACACTACCTATAAACTAGGTAGGGATTTAAATGTAATATTTGACAGAAGACTGCAGCCATGTATACCAGATCCTGGAGAATTTAAAATGACAATTTTTGTATTGAAAGAGCCATGCCTTGCATGACAACATATTATTTACAGTGAGTAACCAAGCCAAAAAGAAAGGGAAATGCATTCAAAATCTGAACACCCTAGGGTGCCATAATGTGAGAGACTTACTAGGTTAGAGATCACGCTTAGGACTTGATCAGAATAATCTGGGTGTAACATGTAAATCCTTGCAGTAATATAGTATGCTCTGTGCAAGGTGTAATAATGTGTAACCCTTTCATTGTAATCAGAGGAGATGGCATTAGGGGATGCCTGGGCCATATCAAAAGGCCCACTTTGCCCATCCAACTTCCACAAGGCGATACTAAAGAGGAATCCCTTACATTTTGTGAGAGCCCAAAATAGAATCCCAATATCAAGTGACCAGGAGGAGGCAAAAGGATAAACTGGGGGAGAAGTAACTCTTGGTATATTATTGAGTTTCTATAGCATGATTAACCTGTAAGTATGTAAATATTTGTGAAGAGGTGAAAATAAACGGTATCAAAAAATTCTAGACAAGTTCCATCTGTCTTAAAATCTGGGAGTTAAGCAGGTATGTTGGTGTACTACAGATCAATAATTGTTTCTAAATGGGGATATTATCAATGCTTCAACTCTTGTGCACGTATCTGAGCACCATCTGGTCAGGTGAGACAACTGGCTGGCTAGGTAATACAACAGTACACCAAGTTATGGATGATAGAACTTGCTATTCCTATGGGCAGAGAGATATTTGGCAGAAGTGTGGGATTTTTTTTTTTCAATTCACAGCAAAATGAATGAGCATACTCTTAATGAGTTGTAATAAATGAGCTGTGAGATGAACAGGATATTATGGGAGAACATATACCGTATTTTTTGCCCTATAGGACGCTCCGGCATATAAGACACACTCAATTTTAAATGAGGAAAATCTAGTATACAATGTAAAGTATAGGTCACAGTGATCTTCAACCGGGCATGCCAGGAGTTGTAGTTTTGCAACATTTGGAGGTCCGCAGGTTGAAGACCACTAGTACACTAGTATAGGAGGTAGTACTCACGTGTCCCTGCCGCTCCGGACCCGTCACCGCTCGTCACCGCTGCCCTGGATGTCGCCCTCCATCGCTGTTGCTGCATCCCCGGGGTGTTCCCGTCGCTCTGGAATGTCTCTACTGCCCGGTATCCTCGCTCTCCGTCACCGCCATCATGCCGCTACACACGCTGCTCCTATTGGATGAAGGGGCGGCGTGCGGGATGACGATGAAGGAGAGCGCCGGCACGGAGCAGACACCGAGGAGGCAGGTAAGGTCCCTCCCGGTGCAGTCGGGTTAGTGTCACTTTAGCTTCAGACGCGGCGGTCAGCTTTGATTGCTGCGTCTGAAGGGTTAATACAGGGCATCACCGCGATCAGTGATGTCCTGTATTAGCCGCGGGTCCCGGCCGTTGATGGCCGCAGGGACTGCCGCAATAGGTGTGTATTCGCCACACCAACTTTTCCCCCCCCCCAGTTTTGGGGAAGAAAAAGTGCGTCTTATACGGCGAAAAATACGGTAATATTGTAGGCAGAAGAGATCTCTAACTAAACTTACTTGTGTATTATTGTTTTCTCCTTTCTTCTTTCATGATTGGAAAAGAAGGGGGGGGGGGGGGCTTTTATATATATTTTTTGAAGATTTTTATTTCCCACTTTTTAAAGGCCAATAAGGCACTTTTTTAAAGTAAATATTAGATTACTTTTACTGTACAATGCTATGCAATTGCAAAGCATTGCTCAGTGAGATCAGCGCTTTACTAATTGAGTCTAATTTTCTAGTGGAGCCTGAGGCAGGCTCTATTAGATGATCGCCCGAAGCCAGCATGGGGATAATCAGGGGGACCTTGGCTAGCATGGAAATTGAGTGAACTGTGCAAATGTTGAAGGGGTGCCAATCAGTCATCCAGACCTGTTATTTCAGCTTTAAGATGCCATGATCTGCATTGATTATGGCATTTAAAGGGCCAATGGAGGACATTGGGGCAATCTGTGGATATTAATATCCGTCACTCACCATCTCCTGCGCTTGCTTAATAGACAAAATGTCCTGCATGAAGTTAACTGATGTTCTTGGTCGTTACAGACCAAAATGCCCGTATGTCCTTGGTCGTTAAGTACCAGGCGACCATGGCGAACTTTATGTCCAGTGTCTGGAAGAGACATAATCATATCTCCAGTTACTCAGCTCACCTCTCACTGGAGATGCTCTCTTTGTGGTGACATCAGAATGCTCAGAAGGAATGAAGCATGTATTACGTTGGTCACACGCATCACTCAGGGGCTGCCATTGGTTTGTGGCTGGCGATGGAGCAAGGTGGATGCCCCTGCTCTGCATAGCAAATTTCACCTTTGCATACACTCCATATACACCACTGAATGATGCAGTAAGATCATGGGGAGGATCCTCTCTATATCATATTCAATATAGCAAATTAGTTAAAGGGGTACTCTTTAACCCCTTAAGGACTCAGGGTTTTTCCGTTTTTGCACTTTCGTTTTTTCCTCCTTACCTTTTAAAAATCATAACCCTTTCAATTTTCCACCTAAAAATCCATATTATGGCTTATTTTTTGCGTCACCAATTCTACTTTGCAGTGACATTAGTCATTTTACCCAAAAATGCACGGCGAAACGGGACAAAATCGAAAAAAAAACGCCATTTTGTAACTTTTGGGGGCTTTCGTTTCTACGCAGTGCATATTTCGGTAAAATTACACCTTATCATTATTCTGTAGGTCCATACGGTTAAAATGATACCCTACTTATATAGGTTTGATTTTGTCGCACTTCTGGAAAAAATCATAACTACATGCAGGAAAATTTATACGTTTAAAAATGTCATCTTCTGACCCCTATAACTTTTTTATTTTTCCACGTACAGGGCGGTATGAGGACTCATTTTTTGCGCCGTGATCTGAAGTTTTTATCGGTATGATTTTTGTTTTGATTGGACTTTTTGATCACTTTTTATTCATTTTTTAATGGTATAAAAAGTGACCAAAATGCGCTTTTTTGGACTTTGGAATTTTTTTGCGCGTACGCCATTGACCGTACGGCTTAATTAATGATAAATTTTTATAGTTCGGACATTTACGCACGCGGCGATACCACATATGTTTATTTTTTATTTTTTTTACACTGTTTTATTTTTTTTATGGGAAAAGGGGGGTGATTCAAACTTTTATTAGGGAAGGGGTTAAATGACCTTTATTAACACTTTTTTTTTACATTTTTTTTGCAGTGTTATAGGTCCCATAGGGACCTATAACACTGCACACACTGATCTCCTATGCTGATCACTGGCGTGCATTAACACGCCTGTGATCAGCATTATCGGCGCTTGACTGCTCCTGCCTGGATCTCAGGCACGGAGCAGTCATTCGTCGATCGGACACCGGGGAGGCAGGTAAGAGCCCTCCTGGTGTCCGATCAGCTGTTCGGGACGCCGCGATTTCACCGCGGCGGTCCCGAACAGCCCGACTGAGCAGCCGGGTCACTTTCACTTTCACTTTAGAAGCGGCGGTCAGCTTTGACCGCCGCTTCTAAAGGGTTAATACCGCACATCGCCGCGATCGGCGATGTGTGGTATTAGCCGCGGGTCCCGGCCGTTGATTAGCGCCGGGACCGACACGATATGATGCGGGATCGCGGCGCGATCCCGCTTCATATCGCGGGAGCCGGCGCAGGACGTAAATATACGTCCTGCGTCGTTAAGGGGTTAAAAACACATTTTTTTTTAAGTTAACTGGTGCCAGAACGTTAAGCAGATTTGTAAATGACTTCTATTTATTTTCTGTCTGACCACATTGCTCTTTGCTGACACCTCTGTCTCTCTCAGGAACTGTCAAGAGCAGGATAGGTTTGCTATGGGGATTTGCTCATGCTCTTGACAGTTCCTGAGACAGACAGAGGTGTCCGCAGAGAGCACTGTGGTCAGACAAAAAATTAATTTTAAAAGAAAATAACTTCCTGTGGAGCATACAGCAGCTGATAAGTACTGGAAGGATTAAGATTTATTTTTTAATAGAAGTAATTCACAAATCCGTTTAACTTTGTGGCACCAGTTGATTTAAAAAAATGTTGCCCCCGGAGTACCCCTTTAATGTCAGCAGAACAAATTTTTTCAGTCTAAGCAGAAACCTACTATGTGTGCATCCTTGTGGGAATAATATTCAACTGATTATGGTAACTTCTATTCACTAAGCACTATTTAAATACCATGCCCCCCCCCCCACCCCTCTGGTTAACCATTGTTTTCTGATGATGCGTGGGTGAAACTTACATCCGGGTCTCCACAAGAAATCATTCCATTGCTTGATAATATTTTTCACCATTCAAATGACAATAAAAAGAAATATCCATAAATATATACAAAAGAGAGAAGGAAGACGTTTTTACAACAGGACTGCATGTGCAGATATATATATATATATATATATATATATATATATATATATATATATATATATATATAAAATTAAAAAACGCATGTTTCAAGAATACCTGCATATACAGTCATGGCCGTAAATGTTGGCACCCCTTAAATTTGTCAAGAAAACAAAGCATTTCTCACAGAAAAGGATTGCAGTAACACATGTTTTGCCATACACATATTTATTCCCTTTGTGTATATTGCAACTAAACCAAAAAAGGGAGGAAAAAAAGCAAATTGGACATAATGTCACACCAAACTCCAAAAATGGGCTTGACAAAGTTATTGGCACCCTTTCAAAATTGTGGGCAAATACGATAGTTTCGAGCATGTGATGCTCCTTTAAACTCACCTGGGCCAAGTAACAGGTGTGGGCAATATAAAAATCACACCTGAAAGCAGTTAAAAGGAGAGAAGTTCGCTTAGTCTTTTCATTGTATGTCTGTGTGCGCCACACTAAGCATGGACAACAGAAAGACGAGAAGAGAACTGTCTGAGGACTTGAGAACCAAAATTGTGGAAAAATATCAACAATCTCTAGGTTACAAGTCCATCTCCAGAAATCTAGATTTGTCTTTGTCCACAGTGCACAACATTATCAAGAAGTTTGCAACCCATGGCACTGTAGCTAATCTCCCTGGGCTTGGATGGAAGACAAAAATTGATGAAAGGTGTCAATGCAGCATAGTCCGGATGGTAGATAAGTAGCCCCAAACAAGTTCCAAAGATAATCAAGCTGTCCTGCAGGCTCAGGGAGCATCAGTGTCAGCGCGAACTATCCATCGACATTTAAATTAAATGAAACGCTATGGCAGGAGACCCAGGAGGACTCCACTGCTGACACAGAGACATAAAAAAGCAAGACTACATTTTGCCAAAATTAACTTGAGTAAGCCAAAATCCTTCTGGAAAAACATTTTGTGGACAGATGAGACCAAGATAGAGCTTTTTGGTAAAGCACATCATTCTACTGTTTACTGAAAACGGAATGAGGCCTACAAAGAAAAGAACACAGTACCTATAGTGAAATATGGTGTAGGTTCAATGATGTTTTGGGGTTGTTTTGCTGCCTCTGGCACTGGGGGACTTGAATATGTGCAAGGCATCATGAAATTTGAGGATTACCAATGGATTTGGGTTACACTGTACAGCCCAGTGTCAGAAAGCTGGGTTTGTGTCCGAGATCTTGGGTCTTCCAGCAGGACAATGACCCCAAATATACGTCAAAAAGCACCCAGAAATGGATGGCAACAAAGCACTGGAGGGTTCTGAAGTGGCCAGCAATGAGTCCAGATCTAAATCACATTGAATACCTGTGGAGAGATCTTAAAATTGCTGTTGGGAAAAGGCGCCCTTCCAATAAGAGAGACCTGGAGCAGTTTGCAAAGGAAGAGTGGTCCAACATTCCAGCGGAGAGGTGTAAGAAGCTTATTGATGGTTATAGAAAATTATAGAAGTATTAAGATTTTTTTACAAATCTGTTTAACTTTCTGGCAACAGTTGATTTAAAAAAAAAAAGTTTTCCACCGGATTACCCCTTTAATCATACTGCAGCATTGGCAACAATTTTTACCACCAGGGGCGAAACCTATCTCTGCTGATTTGCCACTAGTTTGAGGGGGTAGGATTTCTCTAAAGGGGTACTCCGGCGCTAAGACATCTTATCCCCTATCCAAAGGATAGGGGATAAGTCGCCTGATCGCGGGGGTCCCGCCGCTGGGGACCCCCGTGATCTTCCACGCCGCACCCGTTAGAATCAGTCCCCGGAGTGTGTTCCCTTTGGGTCTGATTACAGGCGATCACGGGGACGGAGCATAGCGATGTCACGTTTCCGCCCCCGTGTGATGTCATGCTCCGCCCCCTCAATGCAAGCCTATGGGAGGGGGCGTGGCAGCTGTCACTCCCCTCCAATAGACTTGCATTGATGGGGCGGAGCGGGACATCACACGGAGGCGGAGCCTCGTGATCGAGATGGACTCAGTCTGAGGTCCTCCAGTGGTTCTGGAAGCCGCTAAAGGTGGGTGCTGTATGGTAGATCCCGGGGTCCCCAGTAGCCCCGGCGATCTGACATCTTATCCTCTATCCTTTGGATAGGGGATAAGATGTCTAGGGGCGGAGTACCCCTTTAAGTCTACTCGGCACTAGCAAATTTTTTAAATTTTTTGCTTGTCTAAATTTTACATTAGGAGACTTTGGAATTATCTCTTTTAATATGGGATTGGCTAAAATAATCGGTCAATTTTTCCTAATTATTTTCTTGATCTCTGTTGCGCTGTTATTAAAATTAGTAATAAAATTAGGTGTACATTTATTCTCTACACTATCTACACCCACCTTACTTTTGTCTTTAGGTGTGGTTATCATTTCCCTCTCCTTTTTAGTAACCAACAATTCGGACAGTTTTTTGGTTATTACCCTATTATAGGCTGTAGATAATAATTTCTTCGGATAACCCTTATTTTTGAAGCACTCGCTAAGTATAGTAGATTGGGATTTAAAGTCCGCATCAGTTGTACAATTCTTCCTGATGGGGACATATTGTGCATAAGGGACATTTTTTAGCCAACTTGGATAGTGTGCGAGAAAACTATTTACATCTACTTGTTTGAAAAAAGTTTGCACAATGATCTGTCCCTCCTCATTTTTATTTATCTCTAGATATAAAAAATCTATGGATGTATATGAAAAATGTAGGGTAAATTGTAGACCCCATAAGTTGAGATTCAATAACCGTTCCTCGGCTTGTGCTTGGGTCCCTGTCCAGATAAAAAACAAATCGTCTATAAATCTCCTAAAAAATTTAATATAATTAAAATATGCCTGGATCTGTTCTATGTGCTGATACTCCAATCGCCCCATGAACAAATTTGCATAATTAGGGCCGAAACAATTCCCCTTTGCACAGCCCCTGGCCTGTCTATTGATTGTATTATTAAACTTAAAAACATTGTGTTCCAGTATGAACCTGATGGATTCTAAAAGAAATGTAGACTGTTTCTCTTTCAAGGTGAGATCACTCCTGAGGTAGTATTCTATAGTGTCTAGTCCCTAGTCTGTGTTAATATTAGAATATAAAGAACACACATCTAGGGTTAAAAATGAAAAAGATAATGGTAAGGATAAAGTACCTAGTTCTTTGAATAATTGTGTAGAATCTCACAAATAAGTAAGCAACTGTAAAACATAAGGTTGAATGAATAAATCAATATAATGTGACAGGTGGGCAGTGAAGGAATGAATCCCAGAAATGATAGGGCGACCAGGAGGATTAACTAAACTTTTATGTAACTTAGGTAAATAATAAAAAATTTGTAGGAGGTTAATGTTTGATGTTTAAAAATGTGTGTTCTTTTTTATCAAGCAAGGATTTCTCCATAGCTCCATTAATAAGATTATTATATAATCTAAAATAATCCACTGAAGGATCACTGGATAACACCTCATAATAATCTGTGTCCAACAAGATTCTGCGAGCCTCAAAAATATTGGATTCCCTATCCAAAATGGCAATCCCCCTTGCCCCCCTTTATCGGCAGGGCGTATTATCAAACTAGTACAGTAACCCCCCGACCTACGATGGCCCCGACATATGATAAAATCGACATACGATGGCCTCTCAGAGGCCATCGCATGTCGATGTCAGCATCGACATACGATGCTTTTATATGTCGGGGCCATCGCATTAACTGCTATCCGTCAGCGCAAAATGCTTAAGCTGCTCCGGGTCCACTTCGCGATCCTCCGGTGTCTTGCGCATCTTCTCCAGGGTCCGGGCCTCACTTTCCGGCGTCGTTATAACGTCACTACGCACGCCGCGCCGGCGCAGCAGCGTAATAACGTCACCAGAAAGCGAGGCCCAGACCCTGCAGAAGATGCGGAAGAAGCCGGAGGAACGCGAAGAAGACACCGGAGCAGCGGGACAGCATCGGGAGCCCCTGGGACAGCATCGGGAGCGGTGAGGACCTGGTCCGGAGCGACGGGGACAGGTGAGTACAGCTTCCTATACTTTACATTGCACGGATCCCTCAACATACGATGGATTCGACAAACGATGGGTCGTTTGAAACGAATTACCATCGTATTTTGAGGGACCACTGTATTATTTTGTAATGACTCTCTCTGCAGGAGTAAGGTTATCTTTTTGTCTAACACTAAATGATTTTTCACATAATTGATTAAATTCCTTCGGTAATACCGCAGGCATCTAAATAACTACCTCTATGGTGAATTGGATAGAATGACGATGTCGGTCTAACCGGAACATGTTTTGTTTTAAGATCATCCAAAACCAGATTATCACTAGGATTGACATGAAGAATATCCATAGAAGAACTTACATTTATACTAAAATGACGAGTTAAGGTAAGTTTCCTAATATACTGGTTAAGATCTAAGAATAACTGAAAATTGGTGGGATTGGATGAGGGGGTTTGAGTCCCTTACTCAATAGCCAAATCTTATTTTCCGATGGAAGACAAATTAGGCAATTTTACAATCAGTTTTTTTTTTTTTATTGGGGGGGTGGGGGGGATTGTGTATTGTGATTGGATGATGGAGTCATCTGTTTTACGGAATTTTTGGGAGGATGTCCTTCCTCTGCAACCTCAGGGTTTCCTTTTCTTTTCAGGTAATTGGTGTTGGTCATTGGACCTGGGAGTGCTGGGAAGTAGTGTGTGATCCGATGCGATGTAGGTTGAATGAGCGGTGTTTGAAGGGGTGCAGTGTGTGCACAGGTGGGACGCGAGTAAAAAAAAAGAGGATGTGGAAGTGTATTCGGTTACGGTGGCGGAGGATGATGAATCCTCATGTACGGTGAGTACAGATGTGTTGATGGAATCTGACAACATATCCGGATGAAACTGATACGTTTCCATCTGTGCAATATAAAGGACTGAAGTGGGAGCATTTCATGCAAGTAACTGAGTAGGAAAACCTGTGGTATGTGATGGTAGGTAAACCTGAGTAGATGTTACTGTGGGGTGAGATAATGTGGGGGTGGATGATGTAACTGGTACATTAAAATGAGCGTCAGAGTGGGCAACTGATCCTCCTTTTAGAGAATACGGTATTTATCGTTTTTGGATGAATAATTGGTTGTAAATAAAGGTTTCAAATTGGGATTCTGTTTTATGGTTACTGGCATATGCTGAATTAATGATTGTACATCCATATTCCGATCTGTTCGATTTGTTAGTAGTATTTTGACTCACTATCTGTGTGTAACTCTTAGGTCTTGTATCCATGTTCTCATTTTGAGTCGATACTGTATGTGTCAGAATCTCTGGTCTGTGTATAACTAAATTCCTTTTATATTTATTCTTGTTATTGTGGCCAACAAGATTATTGTTCTCTGTCTCTACCCTGCTTTTTGTATGTGAGTATGCCGCAATAAAGAAGGATCTCCCGTGAACCAGCGTTGGTGAGTCGCCTATTTTTTCATTTATCTTCTATCAAGATTCATTGAACTGTGTTGTATAGTCTGAGCACCACCCGAGTTCTCACAGCAGTTACCAGTGTCCCCCATCCCATCTTGCAGTCTGTCTACAGACTAAGCAGTGCCAAGCCCGCTTCGCTCATCATCTTGTTAATTTACAAATCTGTTTAACTTTCTGGCACTGGTTGATTTAAAGGGGTCATCCAGGAATAGAAAAGCAGAGCTGTTTTCTTTCAAAAACCACTCCCCCTCCATCTCCAGGTTGGGTGTGTTTCTGCAGCTCAGTTCCATTGAAGTGAATGGAGCCAAGTTGTCATACCATACCCAACCCGGAAACAGACGTGAAGCTGTTTTGGAAAGAAATTAGCTGTGTTTTTCTATTCCTGAATAACCCCTTTAAAATAATTGTTTTTTACTGGAGTACCAATTAAGTATAAAGTTGAAGTATCTTTCTCAGACTAAACAAGCAAAGCAAAAACAATAATAGTAAAAGCAGATATAAGCATTTTAAAATAAAATATATTTTATTTGATAAAATCCTATAATATAAAAAATGAAAACCAAAGACAACAGACATTGCCGGGAAGCTACATTGCATTTCTTAATATATATTAAAAAAAATCCCTGCACACATCCAATTAATTACCAAAGAATTTTGTATTAGCTATATTAAAGAACCCATTAAAAATATTTAAAAGCATCCAAAATATCAGGTCCCCCATCCAGAATGAAGCCCATTGCAGTAAGCATACCAATGATAAGTAATATATTAATACAAACACAATTCTAAATCTAGGGTCTAGAAAATATCTATAAACAAAAGTCGCCATATATCTCCAACAGAAATCGACTTATGAAGATACAAATACATTTCTGTACACAAATTATATAAAGTGCCGAAATATGTAAAAAAAAAACACATAAATGTGACATCATGATTAGAGACAAAAAGGAGTAAACAATTACATGGATTTAGCTTTGGAAAATTATTTTTGCATTTTATAGTCAGTAGCACAAACAACCCTGTGTGCATTGTCATCTCACATGATGGCTTCCTAAGGTAGATAATGGTGGATAAATGGAATAATAGTAAATTCATTAATAAATTACCTGAATGTGTTAGTATGGTGACAGGGCTGGGACCTGCATATTAAACAATCAAGCCCATTGTTTTTGGTGGGGGTCGCAGCAGTCAGACCCCTATGAAAATAAAATGAGCTGCATAGTCTAAAATCACCTTGGTTCAAGTAACTCTTCAGCTGTTGCAAAGCTTTAGGCATTATTTGAGTTGGAGTTTTGTAACAGCTGGAGAGCCACAGATATGGGGCACAGTTTCACCCATCATCACTGCAGAACTTACAAGTGACTAAAGATTTAATGGGACAGTCAGGAGAATACACAATGATATAATGATTCACAGCAGACTTCTCTGTTGCTGTTCCTTTACTTTATTCTTCATTTGGTCCAGATGCCATGTCTTCTTTCGGCTCCATTTTTTTCTGCAGAGCCTGACGCCTGCACATCGTTGGCTCCTCACTTTGTCAGCAGATCCCATCTTCTGCATGACAACAATATTCATTATAATCCTGCCAGATACTGTGCACCCTAAAAATAATACCGCCAGATACTATTTCTTCTGTTTGACAGAATCCCACCCCTCTACTGTCCTCCTCTATACCCCTTAGTCCCCCCCAGACCCATCTCCCTTGTCTTTCAGACCCCTTAGGGCTTCTCCACACTGCAAACATTCAGCTGGCGGAATGTCCGTTTGCAGCAGCCACCGCCAAAGCCATTGGAAGTATGACTGCACAGGTGTTTGCCTATAGATGGCAATGCAGTCTGGCAGAATTCCACTAGCAGAATGAACGTCCACCCAAAGAATGAACATGTTCTTTTCTTTGGGTGAACATCCATTGTGCTGGTGGAATCTGCCTGACTGAATTGCTATCTATAAACAGTGCACATTCCATTAGTCCTTTTCCAGACCAATCCCTTCCACCTTCAGATCCCTTTGTTGCCCCTGACTCCTCTGCCCCCCAGATCCTAAAGTCATCCTCAAGACTCCTCTGCCCCAGACCCTAAAGTCTTCTTCCAGACTCTTCTGCCCCCCCAATTTCCTCATTCATCCTCCTGCACACTTTTGCCCCCCCATCCGACCCCCTGTTCCCTTCTCCCCCCACCACCCCTCAGTCATTCTTCTTTACACCTTCTTTCCCCCAGACCCCTGAGCTCCCTTCTTCCTCCCAGACCCTAAGTCATCCTTTGCACTCCTAGCAGTATATGGGACAACAGGCTGATTGGTAGGGTAAACCCCTCACCTTATGCAGCCTCACCTTATGCATGGGGTTCAACCGACCGGCAGGCTGCAGGGGCCAGCCATTCTCTTTTAAAGCGGCAGTGTCCCTACCCCAGCTCACTAGTTGAAGTGCTTGGGGCCTGGGAAATGGTCAGAAGTGAGGCTCCCCTGTGATCTGAGAAGGCTGCCTCGCAGTGTGGAGGGGTTGTATAGAGTGGCCAGGGCTGCATCTGTTTTATTAAAAAAATTATAAAATCTTGAGCTGTGGAGATGGGAGGCCCCGCGGATGGCTCGGCCCACCAGGCACAAGGCGATGGCCAGTCCAGCCCTGTATAGTGGAAAGGCTAATTGAAATGGCTGTCAGGCTGTGTAGAGGAAAAGTTGACCAATTTCCCATAGCAACCAATCAGATTGCATCTTTTATTTTTCATAGGCTTCTTCAAAAATAAAGAAGCTATCTGATTGGTTTCTATGGGAAACTACCCCGTTGTGCAGGTTTCGATAAACCTCCACCAATGTCCACATATGCTCTAAAACTGCATACTCCTATACAAGCTAGTTAATGCATAAACCTTCCCTAAGAGATTAATACTAATTTAAAATGAAACAAAAAATGTCTGCATGTGTTGACAGATAACCCAAATGACAACCTTGGAGATTGACACATCTCCAAGGCGACATAAATGAGAGAGACATCACATAGAACATATGGCAATGATGTATAAAGAAGACAGTGCAGGTAAGTAGACTATAAGAAATAAATAGATTCATAGATCATCCTAAAAATTATACATATGATGCTTATGAAAGATAACAAAATTAAGTCCCCCCGTGAAATAATACCACATAGAATAAAAGTATGGCAACTGCACAAACAATGCTTAAAATAGATTATAATACACAAAGCACCCCAAAAAAGGGTACATGTGATGACTGTACCAAGTAAATAAAAATCATGTAAATACAGGTATTAAAACCCTACCAGGTCCAAAGTAAAATCTGTATTGGGAAACTATACAGACAATGTGCCATTTACGGTATGTCGTATGTGACATGGAACTTAGGGTCCCCTCAGGCACCAGGGTACAGGTGTGACTGTTACCCTTGTACCCTCCATAATGAGATCCATCAATCCCTGGAAAGTGACTATTTTATATGGCTGTACATTTTTGATTACATCTTTTTTTTTTACAACCTTGTTTTTTTTACCTAAATCCATAAAAGAATCCATCCATATTCTTTATCTTTACCTATATATATATATTTTAAAACAAGTAAAGAATAGCCATTTGAACAACATTTTGGGGAGGACTCCAACTATCAAAGGTATGTTAATATATAAAAGTCTTCCTTTTTTTAAAACACACACGATTCATTTCCTCAATTGCCTCGTACAGTATAAGTTTAATTTATTCTTTTTAATATAAAATCTCATTACCTGCATAGCTAACACGCTCTCTCTATCGTTCCCATTTCATGTTTGATATAAGAACAGAGGGAAATGAAAATCAGACTCTCAGATAAAATCTATAATCATCATTGAACTTGCTCTTCACATTTCTAAACAAAATTAAGAGGACGAATCTTTCAAGGCAGAATATAGGCGGGAGAGAGGTAAGGCGAGGGATAGAGAACATAACTTCTGAGTGAACTGACTAGGAATATTATTATCCTCCTACCAGATCTGATCTCCGACTGAAAAAAATAATAGGTATTATCCAAAGGCTAGATTTTTGGTTGCTGCGGGTTGTAATCCATTCATCAACAATATCATTTCTGTGGTATCATGATGACCCCCTTTTCCATCGTCTTTTAAGGGCTTGTTTTATGTGTTGTTGTTTTCTAAAAATGAAAAAGTGTCATAAAAATGAAAAGTTATGGCTCAAAGAATATGATATTCTACGACCCATAACTTTTTATTTTTCTGTTCAAGCTCATTGTAACTGAGGACTTTTTTTTTGCAAGACAAGCTTAAGTTTTCATTGGTACTATGTTCGTGAGTCTCCATCGGAGCAAGTTAGGCATAACTTATTGTGCATTTTTGTGGAATAAATATAATTTTCACTTGGCAACATTTATTGCACAATCATTTCTGGGAAACAAATGTGGGGCAAAATGATTACCTCACCCCTAGATGAATGGTGTAAGGGGGTACAGATTCCAAAAGGGGTCACTTTGGGGGGGGGGGGGGATGACTGAATTTATACCTCAGGTGCTCTGCAAATGCAACATGTTGCGCGGAAAATAAATGATCCATTGTTTACATTAAGTTTTTATGGTAAGGCCAGGTTGTTGTTTTTTTTCAAAAATGCCAATAAAAACACCCATTCTGCTGCTTGGAGTTTCTTTATTGTGATAAAACGCTCTGGCCAGATGTTAGCTGCAAGTCAATAGGGAACTGCAAAATGCCATATCCACTTGGTGTTTTTCAGTTTGGCAATTTTTTTTATCCTTTTGCCATTTTTCAGCTATTTTTGGCTCTATGGCAATTTTTCAAAAACGACCTCTTGTTGAGACTTTGGTGTTCTTTTAAGGAAAATCTTGGTGTTCTCCTCCCATAGAAGTCTATGGGGGTGGATAAAAACGCCAAGAAAACACCATGTGGGCATTTTTGCTGGCAGTATTTATTTTTTGGGGGGGACTTTAGCGATCCAAACAAGTGATGGAGATCCCTTTTTTAATAAAATGTTGTATGGTACCATTAAAAAAATAATAAAAAAAATTGCAGTAGTAATGGAAAAAAATTGTATATAATGAAATTTATCTTTTTTATAACAAAATTTTTATACATTTTTAAACAGGGATCAATTTATTTGGGCAGACAGGGAACTAAAAATGTAGCTGACAACAATACCATTTTAGAAAGGGGCCATTTAAAAGTAAAGATTATATATTTGATATAATTAATTTTGTAAAAAACTTTTTATTAATAATGTATTTTAACCCCTTAAGGACCAAGCTCATTTTAACCTTAAGGATCAGGCCAATTTTATTTTTGTGTTTTCGTTTTTTCCTCCTCGCCTACTAAAATCCATCTCTTTTATATATCAATCTACAGACCTATATAAGGGCTTGTTTTTTGCATGACTAATTGTACTTTGTAATGAAACCTCTCATTTTACCATAAAATGTACAGCGAACCCAAAACATTTTTTTTAGGGAGGAATGAAAACCACAATTTTGCACATTTTGGAGGGTTTTGTTTTCACACTGTACACTTTATGGAAAGAATGACAGGAGTTCTTTATTCTGTGGGTCAATACAATTAAAATGATACCCATGGCTAGATACTTTTATATTTTTGTACCGCTTAAAAAAAAATCTAAAACTTTTTGTACAAAATCAGTGTCACGATTCGGCTTACAGGTAGTGGATCCTCTGTGTCAGCGAGGGATTGGCGTGGACCGTGCTAGTGGACCGGTTCTAAGAGGCTACTGGTGTTCACCAGAGCCCGCCGCAAAGCGGGATGGTCTTGCTGTGGCAGTAGCAACCAGGTCGTATTCACTAGCAACGGCTCAACCTCGCTGACTGCTGAGAAGGCGTGGGACAGAAGGACTAGGCAGAGGCAAGGTCAGACGTAGCAGAAGGTCGGGGCAGGTGGCAAGGTTCGTAGTCAAGATGGATAGCAGAAGTTCAGGTAACACAGGCTTTGGACACACTAAACGCTTTCACTGGCACAAGGCAACAAGATCCGGCAAGGGAGTGCAGGGGCAGTGAGCAGATATAGTCTGGGAGCAGGTGGAAGCCAATTAAGCTAATTGGGCCAGGCACCAATCATTGGTGCACTGGCCCTTTAAGTCTCAGAGAGCTGGCGCGCGCGCACCCTAGAGAGCGGAGCCGCGCGCGCCAGCACATGACAGCAGGGGACCGGGACGGGTAAGTGACCTGGGATGCGATTCGCGAGCGGGCGCGTCCCGCTGTGCGAATCGCATCCCCGACGGCCATGACAGTGCAGCGCTCTCGGTCAGCGGGACTGACCGGGGCGCTGCAGGGAGAGAGACGCCGTGAGCGCTCCGGGGAGGAGCGGGGACCCGGAGCGCTAGGCGTAACAATCAGTATTCTAAAATCACCTATTTTGACAACCTATAACTTTTTCATTTTTCCGTATATAGGGTGGTATGAGGGCAAATTTTTTGCATCGTCATCTGTACTTTTTATCAATATCATATTTGCATATATAAACTTTTAGATAATTTTTTATAAAATTTTTTAAATAAAATGTGACAAAAAAGCAGCATTTTGGGACTTTTTTTTATTTTTTACGTTCACATCATTCACCGTACAGGATCATTAACATTATATTTTGATAGTTCGGAAAGTTACGCACGCAGCAATACCAAATATGTTTATAAAAAAAAAAATTATGCTCTTTGGGGGTAAAATGGGAAAAACGGACAACTTCAATTTTTATTGGGGGAGGGGATTTTTCACTTTTTTTTTTTTTTTACTTTTTATTTTTACTTATGTCCCCATAGGAGACTATCTATAGCAATGATTTGATTGCTAATACTGTTCAGTGCTATGCATAGGACATAGCACTGATCAGTATTATCGGTGACCTTCTGCTCTGGTCTGCTCAATCTCAGACCAGAGCAGAAGACCACGGGAGCCAGGTGAGGGGACCTCTGGACGCTATGCTGGATGATCGGATCGCCGGGCGATCCGATCATCCATTTAACCCCTTAAGGACTCAGGGTTTTTCCGTTTTTGCACTTTCGTTTTTTCCTCCTTACCTTTTAAAAATCATAACCCTCTCAATTTTCCAGCTAAAAATCCATATTATGGCTTACTTTTTGCGTCACCAATTCTACTTTCCAGTGACATTAGTCATTTTACCCAAAAATTCACGGCGAAACGGCAAAAAAAAAAAATCATTGTGCGACAAAATCGAAGAAAAAATGCCATTTTGTAACTTTTGGGGGCTTCCGTTTCTACGCAGTGCATATTTAGGTAAAAATGACACCTTATCATTATTCTGTAGGTCCATACGGTTAAAATGATATCCTACTTATATAGGTTGGATATTGTCGTGCTTCTGGAAAAAATCATGCAGGAAAATATATACGTTTAAAAATGTCATCTTCTGACCCCTATAACTTTTTTATTTTTCCATGTACAGGGCGGTATGAGGGCTCATTTTTTTTTTGTGCTGTGATCTGAAGTTTTTAACAGTATGATTTTTGTTTTGGTCGGACTTTTTGATCACTTTTTATTCATTTTTTTAATGGTATAAAAATTGACCAAAATACGCTTTTTTGGACTTTGGCATTTTTTTGCGCGTACGCCATTGACCGTGCGGTTTAATTAATGATATATTTTTATAGTTTGGACATTTACGCACGCGGCGATACCACATATGTTTATTTATTTATTTTTTTACGCTGTTTTATTTTTTTTATGGGAAAAGGGGGGTGATTCAAACTTTTATTAGGGAAGGGGTTAAATGACCTTTATTAACACTTTTTTTTAACTTTTTTTTGCAGTGTTATAGGTCCCATAGGGACCTATAACACTGCACACACTGATCTCCTATGCTGATCACTGGCGTGTATTAACAACCCTGTGATCAGTGTTATCCGCGCTTGACTGCTCCTCCCTGGATCTCAGGCACGGAGCAGTCATTCGTCGATCGGACACCGAGGAGGCAGGTAAGGGCCCTCCCGGTGTCCTGTAAGCTGTTCGGGATGCCGCGATTTCACTGCGGCGGTTCTGAACAGCCCGACTGACTAGCCGGGATACTTTCGCTTTAGAAGCGGTGGTCAGCTTTGACCGCCGCTTCTAAAGGGTTAATACCGCACATTGCCGCGATCGGCGATGTGTGGTATTAGCCGCGGGTCCCGGCCATTGATGAGCGCCGGGACCAATGCGATGTAATGCGCTTCATCTCGCGGGAGCCGGCGCAGGACGTAAATATACGTCCTGCGTCGTTAAGGGGTTAAAGTACCGCACTGCCGCAGATGCCGTGATCTGTATTGATCACGGCATCTGAGGGGTTAATGGCGGACATCTGCGCGATCGCGAATGTTGGCCATTACTGGCGGGTCCCCTGCTGCTGCTAGCAACCGGAACCTGCCGTGTATGGCGTGAGCACCGTTCCGATGCTCGCGGTCATACACAGGATGTAAATGTACGTCCTGGTGCGCGAAGTACCGCCAAACCAGGACTTACATTTACGTCCGTGGTCTTTAAGGGGTTAATGATGTGTTGAATAAAGTGTGTGTGTGTGTGTTTTTAACTTTTTTCACTTGTTTTCCTTATTTTTTTAAATTTTTACGTAGTACTACTGCTCCCAGCATGGAACACACTGTTCAATGATGGGAGTAGTAGTACATGTACTAATGGACAGATCACCCTGGGTGTCACTTCTGACACCCATTGTGATCCTCCTGTATAATGTATAGATGCGGCCCGCTGGCCGCTCTTCTATGGTCCCCTGCACTGCCGTATATATACACCTATTCATATTTCCCACAGAGAGCTGTGATTGGCCAGATGGTTCCAGCCAATCACAGCTCTCTGTGGGAAATACGAATAGGTGTATATATACGTCAGTGCAGGGGACCATAGAAAAGCGGCCGGCCACCCACATGTATGCATTATACAGGAGGATCGCAGCGGGTGTCAGAAGTGATACCCGCTGTGATCTTTCCTTAATTGCAGGTATTACTGCTCCCAACATGCAGCACACTCTGCTCCATGCTGGGAGCTGTAGTACTTGCAGTAATAGACAGATCACAACAGGTGTCAGAAGTGACACTCGCTGTGATCTATTAATGCAGGTACTACAGCTCCTAGAATGGAGCTGAGTGTGCTCCATTTGCTATAGTCCTTCATCCCTGAGATGTGGAGCGGCTTTTTCCTGCACTCTGCATCTCTGCTCTGTCCTCCGGCCGGTCAGTGATGTGAATATAAATTCACATCACTGATTCAAATTTCCCTCTGAGAGCAGGGATTGGGTGCAACCATCTGGCCAATCACCACTCTCGCGGGAAAATATGAATTCTATTCACATCACTGGACGGCCTGGAGTTCAGGGCAGAGATGGGAGTGCTGTATAGAGCCGCTCTGCATCTCTGCAATAGATAAGACGTTCAGGTGTCAGGAGTGACACCCGGGGCAATCTACTACTCCCATCATGGGAGCAGTAGTACAGGAACTACTGCTGCCAAAAAATGTTAAAATAAAATAAGAAAAAAGAAAAACACACACACTTTATTAAAATACATTACTAATAAACATTTTAACAAAATTTATTATAAAAAAATATATTATTTTTACATTTAAATGGCCCCTTTCTACATTTGTATTATTGTCGGCTACATTTTTAGGTCCCTCTGTAAGGTACATCGTTTTCCATCCCTACTGCATCCTTTCTTTTTTGGTACCCAACAACTTTAGAAATAGACGCCAAAGGGGCCAAAAATGCAATTTTCACTCAAAGGCAAAAACGCAAAAAAAAAACTAAAAAAAAACCTGCCAAAACGTAGGAAAAAGCTGTGGCAGTTTTCTGGCATTTTTTGCTGGCATTTTTTTAGGTGTAAAAAAAAACACAAAAAAGCTAAGCAATTAATGTAAAATGCAATATACTGTATGTTAAAAGTGTAAAGGAAAAGGCTCACACCGGAGCACAGGTTGGTCAAAATGAAGTTATTACAAGTCTCTAAGATCACCAAAATGGAATAAAAATTCCTAACACATCAAGTGGGGTTGGGAAGGAATTTTTCCTCTGTCATGGGACAATTGGCAACAGCCTCATGGAGGGGTTATTGCCTTCCTCTGGATAAACACTATAGGGTTTTAGGTTGAAATTGATGGCCTCTTGTCTTTTTTAAACCTTACAAACGATGTTACTATGCTAATATGTTACTAAGTTATAAGGGCTAAGTCAGGCTAAGTTTCCATGTGTTTGTTTGTTTTTGCCAAAAATGCCCAAGAAAACACCCAAATGGCTGCACAGATAAACGCTGCGACTAAATATTAGCAGGAAGTCAATAGGGAAATGCAAAATGCCAAACACACTTTGCTTTTGTGGGTTTTAAATTTTTTCCCTTAATTTTGCTGTGATTTGTCAATTTTCCCAAATTGCAGCCTGTTCAAACTATGGTGTTAGTTTAAGCAAAAATCCATAGTTATCCATTGTATACATTGCTGGTTTACTGTAATCCCTTGCTGGGCTGAGCACTATGCACTAGCCCAGCAAAGAAAGAGTATACTCACGCTGCTAAGCATAGCTGGCTAACTCTTTGTGCTTATATACTGGATACAGTAGTAGATGATCCACTTTCCCCCTCCTGGCTCCTGCCTAAAAGGGTCTGTATAGCTCTGCCCCCTAGTGATGATGTTATTAGGAGGCAGTAAGTGTAAGGCTCGGTTCACATTGCATGTTTTGTATAATGTGAACAGACCCTTCTGGCAGTGTCTTCCCAAACAGGGAGACTCCAGCTCCTGCTAAACTACAACCCCTATCATTCATTTTGAATGCTGGCGGTGCTTTCACTCTAGTGGTAGCATTGTGGTAACAGAGTCTACAACCCACACAAGTGGCTCAGGTAGTGCAGCTCATCCAGGATGGCACATCAGTGCGAGCTGTGGCAAGAAGGTTTGCTGTGTCTGTCAGAGTAGTGTCCAGAGCATGGAGGTGTTAACAGGAGACAGGCCAGTACATCAGGAGAAGGGGAGGAGGCCGTAGGGGGGCAACAACCCAGCAGCAGGACTGCTACCTCCACCTTTGTGCAAGGAAGAGCAGAAGGAGCACTGCCAGAGCCCTACAAAATGACCTCCATCAGGCCACAAATGTGCATGTGTCTACTCAAACGATCAGAAACATACTCCATGAGGGTGGTATGAGGGCCTGACATCCCCAGGTAGGGGTTGTGCTTGTAGCCCAACACTGTGCAGGAAGTTTGGCCACTGGCACCCTGTGCTCTTCACAGAAGAAAGCAGGTTCACACTGAGCACATGTGACAGACGTCTGGAGATGCCATGGAGAACATTCTGCTGCTTGCAACATCCTCCAGCATGACCGGTTTGGCGGTGGGTCGATAATGGTGTGGGGTGGCATTTCTTTGAGGGGCCGGACAGCTCTCTATAAGCTTGCCAGATGTAGCCTGACTGCCATTAGGTACCGAGATGAGATCCTCAGACCCCTTGTTAGACCATATGCTGGTGTGGTTGGCCCTGGGTTCCTCCTAATACAAGACAATGCTAGACCTCATGTGGCTGGAGTATGTCAGCAGTTCCTGCAAGAGGAAGGCATTGATGCTATGGACTAGCCTGCAAAATTCCCCAGACCTAAATCCAATTGAGTACATCTGGGACATTATGTCTCGCTCCATCCACCAACGCCACGTTGCACCACAGACTGTCCAGGAGTTGGCGGATGCTTTAGTCCAGGTCTTGGAGGACATCCCTCAGGAGACCACCTGCCTCCTCATCAGGAGAATGCCCAGGCGTTGTAGGGAAGTCATACAGGCACGTGGAGGCCACATACACTGCTGAGACTAATTTTGATTGTTTTAAGGACATTACATCAAAGTTGGATCAGCCTGTAGTGTTGTTTTCCACTTTAATTTTGAGTGGGACTCCATATCCAGACCTCCATGGGTTGATACATTTTATCTCCATTGATAATTTGGGTGATTTTGTTGTCAGCACATTCAACTATGTAAAGACAAAAGTATTTCATACGATTAGTTCATTCATTCAGATCTAGGATGTGTTATCTTAGTGTTCCCTTTATTTTTTGAGCAGTGTATATTACTGTCAAGTAGGGCTTAAGGGCATCCTGGATTAGACCAGGATTGTCTAATAAATTATCAAAATGTGATGGATCTGAATTCAGATCAGGTTGTCTTCCTAATAGTGTTAACCTAATTGAATTAGGGAAAAGAAGAATTATTTGAAAATGATTTTGGGACACAATCAACTTTCTGAATAAAGTGAGCACCCAGGGCTCAAGTCCTGCAGGAACGCGTAGGAACTGAGTTCCTGTACTTTTTCCACAGCAGGGACACCGTTCCCATTATCAGGAACAGCCCTTGAGTGGAAATCTTGAGTGAGTTCCCACATTTTTATTTTGACCTCTAGGAGTACCTATATCATTTAGGCAAATGTGGGTTCAATGGGTTTAATATATAGGACAGTTTGGGTTACTTAAAATATACTTGGGCTACCAGAATACAGCAAATACACATTTCTGATGCTTGCAAACCTACCATCGAGGTTTGTGCAGGTGTCAATAACTGCACAATTTATTTTTGCTATGAACTTTAGTAGACACTCTTTGAGCAAATATAGTGTAAAAACAATGATATGATTGTCAAATTCAGCCTGTAAATAGAATACGTAAATCTTTCTTTGTTAAATGCATCTCCTGCAAAGGAATTATTGCTCGAAGATGTGTATTGATCAAATTAAATCTATAGTCTCTTAAGACAATCCCTGAGGCCTCTTATATGCTATGACCTGGCTTTAATCATAAATTAATAGAAAAAAAGAGCAAAAAGAGACAAATCCGTGCCTGTAACATCCCCCCCCCCCCCCCATCCTCCTTAACTTCTATTACCCAGTAATAATTACCCCATTAAACCTGGCCACTGACTGATCTGTTCTTACACCTACATGGCTCTACCCTGCCCAACTAGTATATCAAAAGTGAAAGAGATACGTAAGGGTTTTTGCAGTAGGAAAAAGGAAATACATTGCATAATTGCATAAAGAAGACAGAAAATCTTAAGAAATACTTGCTGCATACAAAACTTCAATGGCATAAAATGACACCCTTTTACTTTTAGGTTTCTGTTGCCAAATCTAGAAAGATAACAATTAAAGGGGTATTCCAGGATTTTTTTTTTATTTGACTATGCTACAGGGGCTGTAAAGTTAGTGTAGTTCATAATATAGTGTCTGTACCTGTGTGTGACGGTTTTCTCACAATTCTTCTGTGATTTTCACCCCAATATTTATTTTTACCAGCATACAAAATAACTGGTGTCTCGGATTTTTCCCAGCTTGCAATGTGGCTGAGACCTGACTCACTAGTCAGCTGATGACAGGGAATCTGTCTGCTTCAATGGGTGGAGGGATCACTTGGTGGAGATCAATTGCAACTAATGCAACAGCTGTAGGCACCCTGATTGAAAACCACAGGTATTTTGTTTCAATGGGTGGGGTGGCTGATGTGTGGCAGGGAAAATGAATTGTGGGATTTGTAGTCAAAAAAAGAAAAGTCAAACAGGAAATACAAGTTCACAAAAAGCTAGCCACAGTGTTATGGTAATCTCATGACATAGCCAATTAGCCCCAAGACAAGCGCAGATCCTCCCTAAGCATGTCCGTTACTGCCTGCCAGGTAGGTACTAAAATCACCTTATGGTGGATAACCCCTTTAAATTCCCATGTTTCCAACTCCCCCGAACCAAAAGTTATCAATAAATAGTTTTACAGATGCTGATACTGTCTATAATTTTCATATTTTATTCACTTGCTATCCTGCAATCTCGGCTGCGGCACCCCAGACATCTGGTGCATGGAGCGAACTTTGTTCAGTGCCGGATGACTGGCGATGCGGGGCGGAGGCTTGTGATGTCACGGTCATACCACCATGACTGTCATCACCCCCCCTCCCATAGACTTGCATTGAGGGGCGTGGCTGTGATGTCACGAGCAGGCATGGCCATGATGTCACAAGCGGGCGTGGTCGTGACATCACAAGATTCCGGCACTGCACCCGATGCTCTAAATGAACGCCGGGTGCAACTGGGAGATCACAGGTATCACCAGTGGCTAGATCCCCACGGTCAGACATCTTATCCTCTATCCTTTGAATAGGGGAATTTAGTTCATAGTTGCAATAAGCCTCTTTATTTAGTGCTCTAGGAGGATGTTTCTTGGCTGCTTTGCTTGGGAGTCTGCTATTTTCTAGTTTAGTGCTATCATGGACCATATCTCAGTGGACCTGAGTAATAGCTCGGGTTACTAAAGTTTTTTGCTAGGTAGAACTCTAGGATGATGTTTCATTCATGTTAAGCAAAAATACAGATGTGTTCATCCTTACTTTTTTCTTGAAGATTCAAGTTTCTCGTAATACAAATTCCATGAACCCCTCAAAAGGCTGCTAGTCGTATCACAACCACTGGATGGTCACACATAGATGCATATGACATGTACATCTCCAGACATAGTATTAAGAAATAATGCTTTGTTCTTTTTAAGTTAGTCCTCTCCTTGAGCCATGAGAAATGGTATACTGGATTATCTCTATGGAAATAAATGTATAACTCTGTATCAGCATGGGTTCATGAAGGATTGGTCTTGTCAAGCTGATCAAACATTATGGAACAGTGTGCTCAAGACTGGACAGGGGTGAGTTGTAAAATGTCATATACTTAGATTTTTTTTTAAAGCATTTGATACTAAATACATGGGGGACATTTACAGTGGGGAAAAAAGTATTTAGTCAGCCACCAATTATGCAAGTTCTCCCTCTTAAAAAGATGAGAGAGGCCTGTAATTTTCATCATAGGTATACTTCAACTATGAGAAACATAAGGAGAAAAAATCCATAAAATCACATTGTCTGATTTTTAAAGAATTTACTTGCAAATTATGGTGGAAAATAAGAATTTGGTCAATAAGAAAAGTTCATCTCAATACTTTGTTATATACCCTTTGTTGGCAATGACAGAGGTCAAACGTGTTCTGTAAGTCTTCACAGGGTTTTCACACACCGTTGCTGGTATTTTGGCCCATTCCTCCATGCAGATCTCCTCTAGAGCAGTGATTTGTGGGGCTGTTGCTGGGCAACTCGGACTTTCAACTCCCTTCTATGGGGTTTAAATCTGGAGACTGGCTAGGCCACTCCAGGACCTTGAAATGCTTCTTATGAAGCCCCTCCTTCGTTGCCCAGGCAGTGTGTTTGGGATCATTGTCATGCTTAAAGCCACGTTTCATCTTCAATGTCCTCGCTGATGGAAGGAGGTTTTCACTCAAAATCTCACGATACATGGCCCCATTCATTCTTTCCTTTACACAGATCAGTTGTCCTGGTCCCTTTGCTGAAAAATAGCCCCAAAGCATGATATTTCCACCCCCATGCTTCACAGTAGGTATGGTGTTCTTTGGATGCAACTCAGCATTCTTTCTCCTCCAAACACGACAAGTTAAGTTTTTACCAAAAATTTCTACTTTGGTTTCATCTGACCAAATGACATTCTCCCAATCCTCTTCTGGATCATCCAAATGCTCTAGCAAACTTCAGAGGGGCCTGGACATGTACTGGCGTAAGCAGGGGGACATGTCTGGCACTGCATGATATGAGTCCCTGGCGGCGAAGTGTGTTAATGATGGTAGCCTTTGTTACTTTGGTCCCAGCTCTCTGCAGGTCATTCACTAGGTCCCCCCGTGTGGTTCTGGGATTTTTGCTCACCGGTCTTGTGATCATTTTGACACCACGGGGTGAGATCTTGCGTGGAGCCCCAGATTGTGGGAAATTGTCAGTGAGCTTGTATGTCTTCCATTTTCTAATAATTGCTCCCACTGTTGATTTCTTCATACCAAGCTGCTTGCCTATTGCAGATTCAGTTTTCCCAGCCTGGTGCAGGTCTACAATTTTGTTTCTGGTGTCCTTCGTCAGCTCTTTGGTCTTGGCCATAGTGGAGTTTGGAGTGTGAATGCCTGAGGTTGTGGACAGGTGTCTTTTATACTGATAAAAATTTCAAACAGGTACCATTAAAACAGAAGATGAGTGGAGGACAGAGGAGACTCTTAAAGATGAAGTTACAGGTCTGTGAGAGCCAGAAATCTTGCTTGTTTGTATGTGACCAAATACTTATTTTACTTGAGGAATTTACAAATTAATTAATTAGAAATCCTACAATGTGATGTATTCTGTATTCTTTCCCCCCAATATGTCTCTCATAGTTGAGGTATACCTATAATGAAAATTACAGGCCTCTCTCATCTTTTTAAGTGGGAGAACTTGCACAATTGGTGGCTAATTAAATACTTCTTTCCCCACTGTATCAATGTTTGCTTATGTATTCCTTTCTTTAGTTATTTTTTCCTTACAATTTTTTTGCTTACGTGTGACTTATTTATCAACTGGTTGCAGCCTGTTGATAAATTTGCTGCACAGAAGCAATTTTTTTTTTTTTTTGCTTTAGCAGTGTATTTTTCTGCACCATATTTGAGCTGGAGTAAATTTGGTAGTTTTTTTTTTCATGCAATGCGACTTTTTGGATACCACAAATCTGGAGACTTGAACTGATGATGCATATCTGAAGGAAAAATCCATGTCAAGATTGTTTACTAACTAGCAAAACACTGGGTAAACCTGACATGGAAAAATAACTTGAAAATTGTAGTTGACAGTAAATTAAACAGTAGCAATGAATAACATTGGCTGCTGCCAAGCCAAATAAAATCATGGGGTGCATAAAAAGGGGCATAAATTCACATGGTGAAAACAAAGTTTTAACCCCTTAAGGTTTTTCCGTTTTTGCACTTTCGTTTTTTCCTCCTTACCTTTTAAAAATCATAACCCTTTCAATTTTCCACCTAAAAATCCATATTATGGCTTATTTTTTGCGTCGCCAATTCTACTTTGCAGTGACATTATTCATTTTACCCAAAAATGCACGGCGAAACAGGAAAAAAATCATTGTGCGACAAAATCGAAAAAAAAACGCCATTTTGTAACTTTTGGGGGCTTCCGTTTCTACGCAGTGCATATTTCAGTAAAAATTACACCTTATCATTATTCTGTAGGTCCATACGGTTAAAATGATACCCTACTTATATAGGTTTGATTTTGTCGCACTTCTGGAAAAAATCATAACTACATGCAGGAAAGTTTATACGTTTAAAAATGTCATCTTCTGACCCCTATAACTTTTTTATTTTTCCATGTACAGGGCGGTATGAGGACTCATTTTTTGCGCCGTGATCTGAAGTTTTTATCAGTAGGATTTTTGTTTTGATCGGACTTTTTGATCACTTTTTATTCATTTTTTTAATGGTATAAAAAGTGACCAAAATACGCTTTTTTGGACTTTGGAATTTTTTTGCGCGTACGCCATTGACCATGCGGTTTAATTAATGATATATTTTTATAGTTTGGACATTTACGCACGCGGCGATACCACATATGTTTATTTATTTTATTTTTTTACACTGTTTTATTTTTTTTATGGGAAAAGGGGGTGATTCAAACTTTTATTAGGGAAGGGGTTAAATGACCCTTATTAACACTTTTTTTTACATTTTTTTTGCAGTGTTATAGGTCCCATAGGGACCTATAACACTGCACACACTGATCTCCTATGCTGATCACTGGCGTGTATTAACACGCCTGTGATCAGCATTATCGGCGCTTGACTGCTCCTGCCTGGATCTCAGGCACGGAGCAGTCATTCGTCGATCGGACACCGAGGAGGCAGGTAAGGGCCCTCCCGGTGTCCGGTCAGCTGTTTGGGACGCCGCGATTTCACCGCGGCGATCCCGAACAGCCCGACTGAGCAGCCGGGTCACTTTCAGTTTCACTTTAGAAGCGGCGGTCAGCTTTGACCGCCACTTCTAAAGGGTTAATACCGCACATCGCCGCGATCGGCGATGTGTGGTATTAGCCGCGGGTCCCGGCCGTTGATGAGCGCCGGGACCGACGCGATATGATGCAGGATCGCGGCGCGATCCTGCTTCATCTCGCGGGAGCCGGCGCAGGACGTAAATATACGTCCTGCGTCGTTAAGGGGTTAAAACTTGTCAGATCACCAATGAAACCGCACATGGAATCAAGTGCCAATACAAAGATATTTTCCAAGATCTATTTATTCCTAAGACTGTATCAAGAACAAGGTACATCCTTTATGTCTAGAGGATGAAACATAGAATGGGATTCTCATAGCAATGAGACTATGAACCTCTGGCAGAGGAAGTGGTCATGGTGAATTCAGTACAAAAGTTCAAAAGAGGCCTGGATACATTTCTGGAGAGTAATAATATTACAGGTTGTACTTACCTCACTCTGAAGAAGGGTTTTTAATCCAGGTATTTATTCTGATTTTCGGACTGATTGCACAAGCACGGAGAAGGTGAGCGCTTTATTGTTACATTTGAAATTGTAAAGTAATTTTTCTCCATAAGATGAGGGGAAAATAAATATTCCTAATGATATTTTTTTTGCCTTCCTCTGGATCAACTTTTAAGGGTAATAGGCTGAACTGGAAAGGGTTTACAAACTATGTTGCAAAGTGTCAATACTTAACATTCAAGAAGGAGAAAATTACAAATGAAGTAAAGGGTTTAATTTTGGTAATGTTTACTTCCAAAGGTGATCTTTGGGTTCCACTTATCATGTATTTCAGTGTTTCAAATGCTGTTACTGTGCTAAATGAGAAGGCAAATTTCCCTCACCTTTTCCTGTAACAAAGTCTACATTGAAAGTTTGTTTAAAGCTATTTTTTTATAGTAAAAAATATTTTTTCATTTCTTTTAACGTTCGCCAACATTAAATCCAAACACATGTAACATTTTTAACCCTAGAAATAGACCAAACCATATTCAACCATTAACTAGGTTCAAGCTGTACAGCTTTCTCAAATCCTCTGATCTTTCTTCTCTAGTTCTAAAATGTAATAAATCCTCAGAGATTAATTTGTAATAGTGAAAATGTATCAGTATTGTACATCTGACTTTTGGGATAGAGTAGCACGTTTTCCCTGAAGATTTACATGATTTACATGGAGGATTGGAACTGCTAATGCTATCCTGGTCCTCTATTCATTAATATCTTTAAGGTTGAAGTTACTCCGCCATATTTTATACAAGGATTGTATAATAACACAGGGTAAATCAGCTCTAACACATTGTTAAAATGATATTAGAAAATCACTGTGAGCAAATGTATTTAAAATGTACATGATCTGATACATCTATCTATCTATGATCTGATATATTTATGTAATTGTTTGTTATGTATTTTATTTAGCACTTTGTAATTGTTTTAATGGAGCTGGAAATATTTAACAGATATATAGCTGATAAAACAGATAGGAGATAAACTGATAGGATAAAAAACAAATGATACCTGTCTCTTCGCTGACGGCTGTTTGAAAAGTTATAAAATCATGTTTTCTTTCTAACCTAAAGCGCTGTAGAGATTATGCTAAGCTGCAGCATGCATACCTTGTCCTTCCCTCATCCCTCCCTACTTGGCTTTCAGGGGAGAGAGAAGGCATGCATGCCACAGCTCATAACAACCTCTGGCACCAGCTTGGAAGGAAAACACGATTATATGTATCATTAGAGATGTAGCGAAATTGTTCGCCGGCGAACAGTTCCCGGCGAATTTAGCATGTTCGCGTTCGCCTCGACGGGCGAACATATGTGAAGTTCAATCCGCCCCCTATACTTTAACATTGCGGTAAACTTTGACCCTGTGAGTCAGAGTCAGCAGACACATTACAGCCAATCAGCAGCAGTCCCTCCCTTCCAGACCTTCCTACCTCTTGCACGGACGCCATTTTACCCTCATTCGGCATGCTGCAGGCTTAGGAAGCGGAGGGTCAGAGAAGCTGCTCCTGCTGTATAGGGAAAGCGATAGCTAGGTTGCTGCTAGGTGGTGTATTCAGGGTCCAGTTTACTCCTAAAGCACTAGTGTAACATCTGCTTTAAGGACAGCACCCAAAAAAGCCCTTTTTAGGGCTCAAATATCAGTCCGTGTGTCTTGCAACAGCTGGAGGCACCTTGGTTGGGAGGGAACCGCTGGTTAAAAGGGGTACTCCAGAATAAAACGTAAGTTCCTTCAAGCAACTAACTACTACAGTATTCAAAGGGTTGAAAGATATCAGTCCGTGTGTTTTGCAACAGCTGGAGGCACCCTGATTGGGGACCACTGCTTAAAAGGGGAACTCCGCTGGCAAGCTTTTTTTCTTTAAAGCAACTAACTACTACAGTATTCAAAGGGCTGAAATATATCAGTCCGTGTGTTTTGCAACAGCTGGAGGCACCCTGGTTGGGGACCACTGCTTAAAAGGGAATCTCCCCTGGCAAGCTTTTTTTCTTTAAAGCAACTAACTACTGCAGTATTCAAAGGGCAGAAATATATCAGTCCGTGTGTTTTGCAACAGCTGAAGGCACCCTGGTTGGGGACCACTGATTAAAAGGGGAACTCTGCTGGCAAGCTTTTTTGCTCATTGTCACACTAGTGCAAATCATATTTGGTGTGATAGTTGTGCAAATAAAAAAAATACCTTTTTTGGCTGTTAAATAAAACAAGTCACTGTCAGTTCACGACACAGTTGCCAGTTTCTTTTGCCTGCAGGGCAAATTGTGTCACCCTAGTGCAAATCACATTTGGTGTGACACTTGTGCAAAAAAAAAAAATACCTTTTTTGGCTGTGAAATAAAATCAGTCACTTTACTTCACACTTGGGAGTCTTTTGGCCCTTAGGGCTCATTGTCACACTAGCGCAAATCATATGTGGTTTGACCGTAGTGTAAATTTGAAAAAAAAAATATCCTTTTTTTGGCTGTGAAATAAAATCAGTCAGTTCACTTCACACTTGGGAGTTTTTGAGCCTGCTGCGTAATTTGGTGGCCCCCAGTGACGGTCTTAAGAATAATCGTTTTGTTGTATCTAATCGTGTAGGACAGGATAATGGCACTATCCCCTGTGGTAAAATGAGATGTAAATGCTGCATCATGATAGAAAAAGGTGATAATTTTGTTTGTAATATTTCGAAAAATGTATTTCGGATTAAGGGAACGCATGATTGCGAAAGCAGCTATGCGGTTTACCTTTTATCTTGTATTTGCGGTTTGCAGTATGTGGGCCGCACTGTTCAGACAGTGCGGTCCCGCATGAATAAACATCGTTCTAATGTGAGAAGACAATTCATGCTACACAGTGTCTCACGACACATATGTCAAATACACTCCGGGAATTTTGACTGTCTTAAATTAAAAATCATCGAAGTCATACCATCTATTATAAAAAAATCGTTTCCAAAGGCTAATTAATAGAGAATCATACTGGATTTTTTCACTTGGTTCCCTTTTCCCTGGTGGTTTAAATGAGATGATTGAGAACGCTGTGTGACTTGACTTGCCTTCTATTATCATAACATATTATAAATATATTACAAATTTATTGACATATTTTATATTTTATGTATATACATATCCAATTTTTCTAGTTGGGTATGTAGATATATATAATTTTGTTATTTATTTATTTTTATATATTTTTTAGTATTTTACTATTTTTTATATGTGTGTTTTATGGGCTCCTGCCTATTGCTTTTATTCCAGCAATGTGCGGGTTAACTGTTGTGTATAAATACCCTATGTATCTCCACCCTCAACATGCCTGATGAAGCTGGTTATCCAGCGAAACGCGTTGCATGCCGGGTAAATAAACCATTTTACCTTTGAAGTCCTGTGCGCTGCCTCTATCCTGGTTTGTTCCCTGGAGGGATCCGCTTTATTTCTTCGCCTGTGTGTCCAGGAGCAGCTGCCGCTCTTCGCCCGTTGCAGGGTCACTTCACGCCTTCACCATAGTTGTACTTGGTCGCAGTACAACTAGATTTGGTGAGCAAGTTTTCTTGTCTATTATCTTTGCTTTTACATTACGCTATCACACTAGGAGCGCTCTCCTTGTCTGTCTATTGCTGGGCTCATTGTCAAACTAGTGCAAATCATATGTGGTGTGACCGTAGTGTAAATAAAAAAAAAAAAAAAAACTTTTTAGGCTGTGAAATAAAATCAGTCAGTTCACTTCACACTTGGGAGTTTTTGGGCCTGCTGGGCTCATTGTCACACTACTGCAAATCATATGTGGTGTGACAGTTTTGTAAATTTAACAAAAAAAATACAATTTTGACTGTAATAGATTGAATAGCAGTTAGTTGTCTGCATGCGTGTGTCAGGCCTACAGCGTCTACTCTACGTCTACGTCTGTCAAGGATATGTTTGAGCGTAAGATGCCAATGTCACAAGGTCACCCCCTAGCCTGGCATCTGACAGCTGGCTTGTCTGAACTCATAGCCCACCAGCTTTTAAAAATTAATTTAAAAAATAAAATAAAAAATAGCTAAAAATCTTTTTTTAGCTATTGGGACACCGCAGTGGAAGGTACCCAGCCAAAATTTCTTTGCACAAAAGGCAATCCCCAACCGTTACTCGATTGTGCAACAGGAAGTAATGGCGTGTCTGGCACACAATGTTGGGGCAAGGGTCCATTTGACCACTGATACCTCGTCTGCAAAGCATGATAAGGGCAGGTATATCACCTACACTGCGCGGTAAACCTGGTGATGCTGTGCAGGGTTGCCGCGGTGGATTTTGAATGAAGATGGGCCACTTGAAGCTGATTGGTCGCTCGTTGCTGGATGGTGGGGGGGGGGCGACCAATCAAGAACGTGCCGTACATGGCTGTGTACAGTTACGCTGTCATAGGAAAAAGTCGGTGAGGGGATGTCATCTAAACATGGGCATGGGGATGGTAGGCTTAACTCTGATTGGCTGTCCGGGATGTCGAGGGAGCCAAACAGAGAGGGGACGTATGAGTTCAGGTTGAAAGTCTTTGCCGCTGGTGAAGGCAGGATGTCTTTCAAATCTTTCCGCCAATCGCTGCTGGGCAGGTCCGGGCGGCGACCAATCAGGTTAAAGACGTATAATTCCTCTTTGGGGGATTCCTAGAGGCATCGGCGGCAAATCTTTTTTGAAGAATTCGACCAATCGCTGCTGGGCAGGTCCGGGCGGAGACCAATCAGGGATGAGACGTGTATTTCCTCTTTGGAGGATTCCAAGAGGCATCGGCGGAAACTCTTTTTTGAAGAATCCGACCAATCACGTTCCGTCTGGGTAAGGTGGCGACCAAGGATGACTTGCATGACTTATCCACCACCAACTATGGTTCAAGCCACAATGTTTTAGGGCACTTTCTGGCTGGGAAACAAAGAGAAATGTTACTGGCTGCTGCTACAGCAGCGGCTGCAACAATACCAAATTTTTCAGCTATGTGTACATGCCTAATTTTTCAGGCCTCTGGTGCTGCACTTTTTCTGCTGCTGCAATTTTTCTGGCTGCTGCTACAGCAGCGGCTGCAACAATACCAAATTTTTCAGCCATGTGTACATGCCTTATTTTTCTGGTACTCTCTGCTGACATCTCTGTCCATCATGCCAGTGAGGCGCTTGATTTGCGACAGCCCAAAACGTTGGAATTCAACACTCCTAATGTTCGACCGCCTGCTCCAACAAGAAAAAGCCGTTAACGAATATTTGTATGACCGGGGTGGGAATTTTTTGCCACGTTACTGGAGGCTCATGCGCAATGCCTGTAGGCTCATGCGTCCTATTGAGGAGGTGACAAACCTAGTCAGAAGCACCAAAGGCACCATCAGCGACATCATACCATTTGTTTTCCTCCTGAAGCGTGCCCTGCGAAGAGTGCTGGATCAGGCAGTAGATGAGCATGAAGAGGAAGAGTTGTGGACACCATCACCACCAGAAACAGCCTTATCAGCATCGCTTGGTGGACCTGTGGCCACACTGGAAGAGGATTGTGAGTAAGAGGAGTCAGAGGAGGAATGTGGCTTTGAAGAGGAGGAGGAAGACCAACCACAACAGGCATCCCAGGGTGCTCATTATCACCTATCTGGTTCCCGTGGTGTTGTACGTGGCTGTGGGGGAAGAAGATGATACCTTCCCTGACATCACTGAGGACGAGGAACGGGACATGAGTAGCTCGGCATCCAACCTTGAGCAAATGGGGTCTTTCATGCTGTGGTGCCTGTTGAGGGACCCTTTTATTTTGAAAAGGATTTCTTTGTGTTTTTCACCGTCCTGCATTATAGAGTCTTTTGGACTTTATGATAATTTAAACTTGAATTTTCAAGAGTACTAACCATTACAGAAAGGAACGCTTGTTGCGTGTGATTTTTAACTTACATTTTCAAAAGTAAAATACACAGAGGGAAGAACTTGTTTCTTTATTTGATGAAAATAATTTCTTTGTGTATTTTTCCATCCTGCATTATAGAGTCTTCTGGACTCTTAGATATGCGCTTGTTCTTATTTTTCAGCCATGTGTACATGCCTAATTTTTCTGGCCTCTGGTGTTGCACTTTTTCTGCTGCTGCAACTTTTCTGGCACTTTTTCAGCGGCTGCAACAATACCAACCTTTTGAGCCATGTGTACATGCTTTATTTTTCTGGTACTCTCTGCTGACATCTCTGTCCATTTTAGCAACCGTGCATATTAGAGGTATGGCAAGGGTAGCATGGTAGCTCAAAGGTTAGCACTGCCACTGCTGCCTTGCAGCGCTGGGGCCTTGGGTTTAAATCCCACTAAATGCTGCCTAAAGGGGGGCTCTAACTATGTGCTGCCTAATGGGGGGCTCTAACTATGTGCTGCCTAACATGGGGGAATCTATGTACTGCCTATAGGGGGTGATCTAACTATGTGATGGCTAAAGGAGGGTTCTAACTATGTGCTGCATAAAGGGGGCTCTATGTGCTGCCTAAAGGGGGGCTCTAACTATGTGCTGCCTAATATGGGGAAATCTATGTGATGCCTAAAGGGGAGCTCTAACTATGTGCTGCCCAACATGGGGGAATCTATGTGCTGCCTAAAGGGGGTATCTAACTATGTGATGCCTAAAGGGGGGCTCTATGTTCTGCCTAAACGGGGGCTCTAACTATGTGCTGCATAATATGGGGGAATCTATGTACTGCCTATAGGTGGGATCTAACTATGTGATGGCTAAAGGGGGGATCGAACTATGTGCTGCCTAAAGGGAGGCTCTACCTATGTGCTGCCTAAAGGGGGGCTCTAACTATGTGCTGCCTAATATGGGAAAATCTATGTGCTGCCTAACGGGGGGATCTAACTATCTGATGCCTAAAGGGGGGCTCTATGTGCTGCCTAAAGGGGGGCTCTAACTATGTGCTGCCTAACATGAGGGAATCTATGTACTGCCTAAAGGGGGATCTAACTATGTGCTGCCTAAAGGGGGCTAAAGCACGTTATTTCAAAGAATTTAGGAATAAAAGGTGATTTATGCCCTTTATGGATTAAAACCAGACTCTGCATCAACTATGTAATTTTCCATGGGAGTTTTGCCATGGATCCCCCTCCAGCACGCCACAGTCCAGGTATTAGTCCCCTTGAAACAACTTTTAAATCAGTATTGTGGTCAGAAAGAGTCCCTGTGGGTTATAAATTTGCCTGCCCATTGAAGTCAATGGCGGTTTGCCCGGTTCGCGAACAGTTGCGTAAATTCGCGTTCGCCGTTCGCGAACCGAAAATGTTATGTTCGCGACATCACTATGTATCATTTGTTTTCTCTTCCTATAAGCTATTTGCCCATGTCTGCAGCTCTGATCTTGATACATAGCTGTTCTGTCAGCCCTCCTGACATGTCTGCTTTAGACAGTAATAAATGAAAACATAATTTTACCCTTCCCGTTGATAAGGAGGACTAACAGTGGAATGACCTAGATTTCTAGGATTTTTTTTTTTATGAACAGCCCTTTTCAAACCTTGTGGTCTGGTGTGGTGCACATTGTCTAATCCAACTCAGCCCCCAATGATAATCCAAACAAATAAGTGTAGGTAAAGAGCAGCACTCACAATAAAGAGTTACAGTTTTCATCTACCATATTTTTGGACTATAAGGCTGGGTTCACACCACGTTTTGTTAATACGGGGACTGGATCCAGCTGGAGGGAGTAAAATCCTGGCACTCCCATACCCCAGCTGGACCCGGCCTGTATTTCATTCATTTCAATGAGCCGACCAGAGTCAGATAGTGACTCTGGTCAGCTCATTTTTGCCCCATACCCGGTTTTGTGACCGGACCTAAAACCGCAGTATACCACACTGGATCTCTGTATTAACAAAATGTGGTGGGAACCCAGCCTAAGACTCACTTTTTAGCATTTTGTGCCTTATAGACTAAATCTTGTGTGGTAGCGCTTGGTGGGCGGTTGTCATCTGCAGCAACATACCTCTACATTGGGATCCAATCTGCTATCTTGAGAAGCCCTGCTGTGCTCTCTGTAAGCCGATGACTGCTTTCAGCCAGAGAGAAGAAGAAGACTGCAGCACAATAATAAAGCATGTAAATCCTAACTAATAGCAATAAGCTTTGCCTGAGAAATAATAAAAATAAAACAAGAAGCAGTTAAAAAAAATGATAAAAAAATAGTACTCACCTGTTAATAACCCATTGATAAAGGACCAATTTTCTGACAGCATTTGTTTATGTTTAAGGAGCAGTGATTTGCCATAGCAAAACTGACCATTTTGGCCAAACCCTAGTCACTGGGCACTACTGCAGCAATGACATTAGAGCAGCATTGAACAAATCAGTATTTTTGTTTTATTTTATATTCACTGTTGCTAGTTTTGTCTTATTTTAACTTTTGGACAACCTCTTTGACATATACCATCACTAACCAGTTTTGGCTTGTTTTCACATCTGGACAACGCAACTTCTAAAGGTAATTAGGACCAAAGACCATGCCCCATAAACTTTTGGAGACTCTTCACTACTCCCCTGTAGTAGGGGATTTTCTAAAAATATTAACTCCCCACTTCTACTCTACACAATCAAAGTTGGTGACATTAACCCCTCCATCTCTTTTGACCACATTTAAATTTTCTGTTGTCTAAACCAAGGATAGTCCACAAACCCATAATGTTTAAAGTGTTTTTAGGGTGTACTCACATGTACAGTATCCTGAGCAGTTTTGATGCATAGGATTCGTATCTGCAGATTAGAAGCTGTGCTCAGTCATTTTGTTTACATTGAAATCTGCAGCAGAAAATTCTGTGCATCAAATCTTGCGCATCAAATCTGTGCAGGATACTGTATGTGTGAACACACCCTTAAGATGAAATACATGTGTTTACGGTTGGTTAGCCTTTTGTGATCCTGCTTAGGAAGTTTTAAATTGGATCTGCCATTTTAGAGGCTATGGGGCCAGTATTATGTCAAGCGTACATCACAGAATGTGCAGGTGCACTCCAACATTCTCTTCTTCCTGTTTTATCTCTTTTGCCAGTCTTGTATTTTTTTTCTAATAGTCATTTTACAGTATCGATTATATATATTTATTTTAGATATTAGATTTTAACGTGGCAATCTACTACTTTAAAATGTATCACCTATCCACAGGATAGTGAATAATTGTCTGATTGTGGGGGTCCAGCCTCGGGGACCCCTGCAATCTCCAGAAAGGGGCCCGTATCTGCCTTTGCATGGAGCAATGTGTCCCAAGTACAGTGCTCGTTTATCTCCAATAAAGCTCGCAGTGCTCCTATAAAGAATGCATGGAGTGTGTGCCAACACACTGCACAATGCATAGGGAGAGACAGGCCTTGTTCTGGAGACCCCATCCCCCCACACACAAACACACATGATCAGACACTTAAAGGTGTACCCAACTACCATGTGCTTTAAGGTAGTGGTGTATCCCTTTAAGACTAGGGAAAATATCATGTTAGGAATGAAAATGTCCAAAAGACACTTAAAATAAAGAAGGAAAATGTCGATTAAAATGTGAAGATCAATTAATATAGGGCTGTTTGAGGAAACAGTTGGAACCAAATGTATTAGGAAATAATCTCATGTCTATAGTCAGCATTACAGATGGCAAACATCCATCTGTCTAGATATGATTTTACAATCTTAAGTTTAGATTTATGATTAGGAACAGATATTAAGCTCCATGATAAATCTGGCTTGCAGCCTAAAAATGATTTCTCTCATTGAACATCATATTGTTATAGCATGGGCACTAAATATTGCTACAGTGTAGCAGGAGTCAATCTTCCTATTCTGACGGTGCCTGAGACCTTGCTTAGATATTGGTATGGTATTTCATACTGTACATTACTAGCCAATTCTGCTTTTAATGTTTCTAGATTCAGAGTTAAAAGGGGGTTACACCACAAATGAATACTAATGTTCTCTGTTATAAAAAAATTTCAGTTAGTTAAAAAAAAATGCTCCTGCACCTAGATCTAGTACACAAGTAGCAAAGTAATTTCTGCGATTGAACAGGTTGGCCAATTTGGACATAATGTTAGAAAATTGAAAGAACAGCAGAGGACACCATAACAAGTAGGTAACAGTAATATCTAGACACAGGACTAAAAAATATTGTAAATACGTAATAATTGTGCAGTAATTTAACATTTTGAGTAATCTTTTGAAATGTAGAAATGTACTATCAATGTTGAGACAATTCTACCCTTGGGTGATCCATAGGAGAAATCATTATAAAATTCATTGCTTTTTGAATACTTATTAATAGTAAATTCTTGGTGTGTAGAAAAATTTCAAATGAAAACAGTCTTTTAGAATGTAACCACTTAATTTGCTTACAATTGTCATGTACGGTGTAGTTCTAAAGTTCTCAAGTACTTCTTAACATTACCATTTTTAAACCCTTCTTTCTAACCTCTAAGATTCTATTTCTGTCATTGTCGGACTTTGTCACCCATACACATAATTTTGAACTTTTCTGTCCATTACTGTCCCCTTAATTTTCCCTGCTGCACAGATGGCCAGGGTCCAAAACCCCCCTCGCTTGAATAGGATTGTGATCTTAATGTCCACATGGACTTACTTCTTTCCCGTTGCTGTTCTCATTACCGCTTGACTTGCTGCTTTTGTTATGTATGAGCGATCAGGAGCAGTCAGAACAAATTTAGGGAGCTACAGGGAAAAAGCAGTATCTGGGAGTAAAATTTAACCAAGGACGCACACTAAAGTTGCATTAGAGATATAACCCCTTCAATGTCAAGACAATCAGAAAACAATGTAATAGCATATAAGGCAAGGCAATCTGTTTACTCATATAGTTTAAAAACAATGAAACAATGGAATAAAATGTCAAGTTGTAGTAACTGTAGTGATATTTTTATTGTATTGTTACATTTATTAATAACCTGTAGATGACACTGTTGTTTCATAGTTCCATAAAAAGGTTAGATTGAGACTACATTTGGCAGCTGTATTATCGACTGAACAGTATATTTTAGCATTTTAATATGAACATTTGAATGGCTTTACAGAAACCTTTCTTATGAACCTTATGTGTGAACTTATTTATATTGAAAACTCATGATTTTGTGTCTATGGGGGCCTGAAAAGTGGCCCTTAATGACAAGAGTCGGGAAAAAGAGGTCAGAAATGAAAAACTTCATTACGTATGAACCTTTTTTCCTGTGGGACGTAAGCAACTGCAAAATGCGTCTGGAAGCTGCTTACTTCCTTTTACCTATTGAAGCAAACAAGCTTGTTTATGGTAGAGTTGGGAGGCATAAATGTCAGCGGAATGAGCCAACAGCTGTCTCATGTGTTAGCATGGCTTTACAGTAACTTGAAAAATTGTGCTTGTTAAGTGTGGAAAAGGGATATCTTAGAGATGATGTTATTAACATGTACAAGAATACACCAATCAGCCATAACATTAATATCACCCATCTCATATTGTGTAGGTCACCTTCATGCTGTCAAAACAGCTCTGACCCATGGAAGCATGAACTCCTTTTAACCTCTGAAAGTGTCCTGAAAAAAACAGCACTAAGACATTGGCAGAAGATCCTTTAAGTCATGCAAGTTGCAATGTGAGAGTGTACTTGGTCTGCATAATTTTTCAGTTAGGTAGTAGTGCCAAAGTAACATAGACATGAATGGCAAAACCAATATTTCCAACAGAACTTTGTCCCAAATATCACGTTGTCTTTGTTCGCTTGTTTTCTTCTCATAGTGAATCCTGATGCCATCTCTTCCCAAGGTAAGCAAGGAACAAGCACCTGGCTTTATGTAAAAGAAAATGTGATTTATCAGGCATTCTGAAGGGCATCAATGAGCCTTGAGCACCCATTACTTCTTGCCAGGTTACCAGTTGTCGTTTGTGCTGCTGTAGGCCTAACTAAACTTATGCAAGCTACATTTGTCTGCATCTTCTTATTAAGACTACACTTTTCCATTTTTTAGACTCACCCTTCCTCTGTAAACCCCACTTCTTACTCTTTTGGCTCCCCTTTCTTCTTTATTTGGGGCAGTCCAATGATCGTAGCAATCGCTGCCAATGAAGAAAGGCTGATGCTGAAGGAGAACATGACTGCTTCATTGGATGATGCAGAGCTGTAGGTGATGTTTTGCTGTCACAGTGTCACTAGTACCACCTCTCTCATGTCCCTAGCCACAGCCTCCTGACAAAGTGGCACCATAGGCCTAGGCCTTGTTGGCCTTGTTAAAGATACAGGGCTGCTTAGACCACTTTTGGTAAGTAGGTACTAACAGCTTCCTACTGAGAACACACCAGAAGTCCTGCCTTTTCAAAGATGCCCTTACCCTTTTATCTAGTATTATGATTTGCCCTTGCCAATGTTGCTCAGACCCTTACTTTTACCCATCTTAACTGTTTCCAATACATCAGCTTCAAAAACTGGCTGTTGACTTGCTGTCTAATATATCCCACCTCTTGACAGGTGTAATAATGCCATAGATAATTAATGTATTAATTTACCCTGTAAGTGGTTTCAATATTAAGATTTTTTATTTATTTTATGTAATGTACAAAAAATATTACTTGCATATGGAAGAAAGGCAATCCAAAATTATTTTAGGAAAGTGTTCTTTACAGTAGTAGTATTCAAACTATGGAATGCCCCACTTTATGTTGTAGAAGTGGAAGATATTTTGACATTTATATACTTATGTTTTGCCTTCCTTGGGTCCCTTTTACAAGCACCAATTAACAATGCAGTAAGTTGATTAGAACACATTAGCTTTTTTTTTTTACCTTAGTTAAGTATTGTGACAGGTTTAAGCAAGCGATTGCTCTTGGGATAGTTATTTAAACCATCCTCTCATAGACATGTATTGCCTGTTTGCAGCACATTCTCTGTACCGTACTAGACAGATTCTATAATGACAGAGATTGTTCCATAGGACTGGCGCTTAACAAATGTGGCACCAATATTAAAAAATTGCCACTACACATACCTCTTGATAATGCAGTTTAAACAGCAAACAAGCTGAGGATGGCATGACAGTGTACCTTTTAACAGTTACACTGCGATGCCATATTATTCATTGAGGTGCAGTACTGCTGATCGGCTATATACATCCGGAAATTGTACTGTTCTCGGTCCCTTACCAATAAAGCAATGGTTATCCATTTATTTTGTGAATATTTAAAAAGGGGTAAAAAAAAAAAAAAAAAAAAAAAAAAGGGGATTCTCAGAACTATAGGCCTGTAAGTTTAACATCTGTTTTGGGTAAAATATTTGGGATTTTTCTGAGAGATGCTATTCTGGAGTATCTTAATGAAAATGCCCTTCTAACAGAGCACTAACATGTCAACTGTAAACTGTTGGTCCTGATGGATTATCTGATAGACATCATAATGGGATGTAATTGCCCAAAACATATTTCCCAAAAAATGTTCTATCTTTGTTCCAAAAAACAAATACTTTTCCTATTATTGTAAACTTTGCCAAGTCTATTTGGAGTAAGTTTCAAGTCATATTTTGAGTTAAAATGGGACTTCTCAGCATTTTATTTTGGAATTATTTCCAAAGTCCTGATCAGTAAATGGTATGTCCTAAATGTAATTTGTCTTTCTTTTACTTTAGATAAAAATATAATATTAATTATGTCTTAACTTGATTCCAATTAAGAAAAGTGATTGGGTCAGACTGTCACCTCTTTTTATCTGGGTACCTGAGGCCTTACCACATAAAGTTCTGCCTTAAAAACCATCTTGTCACAGACATCACTGTTAAAATGTGTCCATCTTATCCTTCAGATGCATGCTGCATAATAAACTTAAATTTAGCCCACAAAGCAATAATCTGAGATAAAGCTATTTTAAATCATATTTAGAAAAGTTTCATATACAAAAGATTGGAAACAATGTATTATGTATGAAAAGTTATTTTCTTCTTATTCTTCTTCTTATTAAAATAATATTTTCTTGTAGAGCCTATAGTGTCCTATTAAGATAATTAAAGGTAGACAGAGACTTAGAATTATCACTTAAATGTATAATATTATGCTGAGTTAGATGTTAGTGAAATTAAAGAAGATATCTTTTTTAATAACTTATCCTGTGCCAACCCAACATATTCTGCAGTATTGTACAGATTGTGCATACTTTACTGTTCACTTTTCCCTTGAGGACTCACAACCTAAATTTCACATTATTCGTATGTTTTTGGAGTAAACTGAAAAACTCAGAGGAAATCTATGCTAACACAGAGAATATGAAAATATTCCAATGTTTTCAGATGATGCCCTTGGCCAAGTTCTGTCCCAGGAACCCAAAGTTGGAGGCCAACAGTCCTAACACATATTTGTGTTCGTAAATATTTTTAGGCCATTGAAAGAACAATGCTGGAGTACCTACTGGTATTTCTTAAGGAACATATGAATAAATTGACAACTGCGTATTACCATACCCTTATCATTAGGTTCACAATCTGACACTGTCAGCACTGAATGGACAGTGTCAGACTGTGCAAAGATATCCCAGATATGAAAGTTACTGTAACACACAATTGTCCATACATTTCCGGGAGCAATAACATGCAATATTGTAAAGTTTAATAAAAAGTTTCTATTCAATGGTGATTTTAAAGTTTTTATTAGTACATGTACATTGTAATGATTTCCACCAAGTACATATAATTGTAATGCTGACGGTTGGAAGTCCCCAGCATGCAGCACATCCCACAGTGTACCTCGGTCGAACTGCACACATGACTCTTTCTTTTTGTTTCAGGCTCCAGACTTGTTCCCTGCACTGTCTAAGGCTGCAACAGCTTCAGGCACACTCCATAGGAGCAGCAACTCTGCTGTCTCTTTAACCCCTTAAGGACTGACCCATTTTTATATCTTAATGACCAGGCTCTTTTTTTTTTTTTTTTATTTGACATGTGTCTCTTTAAATGGTAATAACTTTAGAACGCTTTTTCTGAGCGGAGCGATTCTGAGATAGTTTTTTTGTGACATATTGTACTTTTTTTGACACATTCTTTGTGAAAAACTCCAAAATATTGTGAAAAACTGGAAAATTTCTAGCGTTTTTTTTAATAATTATTTTTATGGTGTTCGCTTTGCGGTAAAAGTGATGTTATACTGAACATTATTATGGCCATATCCATTTTATATAGCTTTTTATGTTCTTTTCTCTTTTCTGAGCAAAATTCGTTTTTTTCCCTTTTTTTTTGTGTTATCATTTTCTGACAGCCGTATATTTCGTCCGACGTCATTGAGTGAGGACTTATTTTTTGCGGGACAAGATGTACTTTTTATTGGTATCATTTTTGCAAATTATGCTACCTTTTGATCTTTTTTATTCCGCTATTTGCACCAAAATTTTGCACCTTTTTTTTTATGGCGTTCACCGTGCGAGATAATTTACATTATAGCTTTATAGCGCACATTATTACAGATGTGGCAGTACCTAGTATGTATATGATTTGTGTTTTTTTTTTTTTTATAATTATACAGGGCTTTTATTGGGAAAGGGGAATTTATTTTATTTTTTTACACTTCATACTTTTATTGAAGAACTTCTTTCCCACTTTTTACAGGTTATACTATGCTGCAATGCATTTGTACTGCAGCACAGTATGACCTGGTGAGCTGCAGACACTACTGCCTTTGCGATCCAGCCTCTGTCTGGATCTCACGGGCTGCCGAAGCAGGCAGACAGGAGGCCAAAATCTGACCTCCTGCTACCATAGCAACCAACAGTGACCAGTGATCGTATCGTGGCGCCGCCGTTAGTGAACAGGATTAGCACCCACTCCCTGTCAACACCAAAGATGTTGTGATCAGGATTGATCAGGGCATCTATGGGGTTAATTTTGCCGGGACCAGCATCGCACAGAGCAGGAGATCGCTAGGAAGTATGCATATCTCCAGTTGCGCTAGCAAGCTAGAAATTTGGACGTATGCATACATCCTGGGGCGGGAAGGGGTTAAGGGTCCATGTGAGTGTTTCTTATTCCATCGCCCCTCCAATCCCTGCCAGCCATCACCTTGTGAAGGTTCTGCTGCTGTTCTGATCTGCAGTGTTGCTGTGTTCCTGACCACTGGTTGTTTCCTGACTCTGCCTCTAACCTGACCCCCTCGGTACCTGCCTGCTTCTCCAGTATTTTACCCAGATTGTTGACCACACCTCTGATTCTAGCAAGCTCTGCTGTTCTTACAACCCCAGCTCTGCTACAACACCAAATCAGTCAGGGTGAAAACCAGGGGAACGAACACTCAGACTCAGCTCCCAAGTTTGGCCTAAAGCCAAACCGATAAGTGGCACAGCGAGTCCACATCCATTGGGGCATCACAGAAATGAACCCTCAATTTTAGTAACTATGGCCCAGATTTATCAAACTGTGTCAGAGAAAAAGTGGAGAGATTTTTCCACAGCAACCAATCACAGCTCAGCTAACGAGCTCTGGTAAAGTAAAAGCTGAGCTGGGATTAGTTGCTATGGGAAAATCATTCCACTTTTTCTCTCAGACAGTTTGATGAATCAGGGCCTATTAGTTAAACAAGACATAGGCTGTACTAGTAGAGCTTCAATCTCATTAATCAATGTAATACATATGTATTGCTTTAATATTTGTGAGGAATTGAATGATTGCTTATGAAATTTCACTAGGGGAACCAAAAAGTCCCCCAACAAAAAATTTAAATAACCCCCTTTTGCCATCTGTCCAATGGACATAAAAATGTTCAGTATCCCCAAATAGAGAATCGCTCAAACTATTAAGAAATAATGTACATGATCTTGCAAAGTTTACGGAGTAAACATAAAAAAAAAAAAAGTTATAGGGGTCAGAATTGGGTAATTCAAACCATATGTTTCTTTAAAGTAAAACATTTTTAAAAGTAGTAAAACATAGAAAACATTTTTAAAATTGGTATCATTGTAATTGTACTGACTGTTTTTTTTTACCGCCCCCCCCCCCCCCCCCTTTGAATTTGGTTTTGCAGTAAATTTAACAGTAAAATGTCTTTACAAAGAACAAAGAAAACAAGCTCTCAAAGGACGTTGAAGATGGAAAAATAAAAGTTATGGGTCCTTTTAAAATCAAATGCCTTAAAAAAAAAAATTTGAATATCTACTACTGTATCTTAGTTTGGATTAATTTGGATCTGATTGGAGCTCTGTTCACACCACTGTCATGGCTTCAGTTATATTAGAAGCCATTACAGCAGTGATGGACATATTATACAGTAGTTACATAGTTACATGAGGATGGAAAAGGACCCTACTGTGTTGATTCAGGGGAACAATTCTATTGAGAAGAATGAAACTACTGCATGTTATTACACCCTAACTTCTTCTCTATCGGCTCCAAGATTTGTGAATGTGAGTAGAAGACATGAGAGAATTTCTCTATTCACTCCCAAATACATATTCTTCACAACCAATGATTACCATATCTTGCCATGATGGGGACTAATAAACCTGAAACTATTGTAAGTCCATTGCAATACATTGTCAGAGCAAAAGAAATTGGGCAACGCCAGGTACTCAGCTAGTATACATATAAAAGTTATGGATTGTATAAATACATAGTATTACAAGACACCTTATATACACACCTGATAGAGGTGGGTGGGGTGCAAGGCCAACATGGAGGTAGCCACTCCCCCATATGTGCAATGCAGACAAAGAATAAGTCAGCCAGCACTTTAGTTGATACCAAACTATTATGTGGTGGGATGGTCCAAGCTATTTGACCGCCGGCGGAGACAAATTTGCGAGCTAAGTGCCTCACTATTTCATAGTTTCACATTTGCATCTATTACACCATAGCTATATAGCTCTCCATGTTTTAACTGCATTTTCATGTTTCACCTATATCCTTGTGCTGGCAGTGTGCTGCTGCATTCTTCTGTTGCTGTATATCTAGCCTAGTAGCGTGCACCTGTAGGCCAGGTCCATATAATAGTTTGGTATCAACTAAAGTGCTGGCTGACTTATTCTTTGTCTGTATTGCACATATTGGGGGAGTGGCTACCTCCATGTTGGCCTTGCACCCCACCCACCTCTATCAGGTGTGTATATAAGGTGTCTTGGATGTTCCAGATCCTGCCATGCTTACTGAACTGTTCACACAGAGGCATATTCACAGTGTAGGGTCCGTCCCAATGAGGCCACCTTATCGCGGTGGGACGGTCCAAGCTATTTGACCGCCGGCGGAGACAAATTTGCGAGCTAAGTTCCTCACTATTTCATAGTTTCACATTTGCATCTATTATACCATAGCTGTATAGCTCTCCATGTTTCAACTGCATTTTCATGTTTCACCTATATCCTTGTGCTGGCAGTGTGCTGCTGCATTCTTCTGTTGCTGTATGTCTAGCCTAATAGCGTGCACCTGTAGGCCAGGTCCATATAATAGTTTGGTATCAACTAAAGTGCTGGCTGACTTATTCTTTGTCTAGATATACATCTGCTCATTTATGATTTTTTTTTTTTATCTTTTTGAATAAAGAAACAAGTAAGCCTGGGTTCACATATATCAGGCATCTGGCAAAATTCCCCCCTGGTGTGCACCTGAGGGAAACTGATGCTAGAACTGATCCCATTCATTTGAATGGGACAGTTAGCAATCATCCAGTGTCCAAATTATGACGCCGGATGGTTGGACAGCCCCACAACTGATGACAACTGATGCACGTTGTCATCAGTTGCGGCATCAGTTGTGTCGAGATTTAGGCTGAGTTCACCTATGCTAGATGTGACATATGTGAACCTAGCATAAGAATAAATGCACATATAAAGCCCACCTGAATTATACAAGGGCGAGAAAAGGAAATTCAAGCAGTATACAAAGAAAAGATAAACTTCATTGTTATCTTGTTCACTCCTACGGTCATTGCAAAATTTCCCTATAAATTGGAGATTAATAATATGTGAATATAATGGCATAATTTATCCATAAAAATAGACAGAGTATCAACAGTTTGGAAGAATGGAAATAATGGAAAGTTATGGTCAGTAAATTGTAGCAATAGATCCGCCAGTATTTATAGGGATGTGAGAAATTTCACTCTATATCAGAGTTATCCCTAATAGTATTACATCCATCAGACTTCCACAATCATATAGTTTAGGCAGATAACTCTTTAGAATTAGTAAAGAGAAAGAAATAGGAGAGATGGTATCTAAAACATTGTGAAGAAAACTATAAGAATCAGAATGTAGCCAACTGCTACAAGAAAAAAGAAGTAGACAAGTAGAAAAGTAGCATACATTTTTATATCGATGTAGCTGTCTTTGTTTTTTTATTGGAAGTGTACAATTTAGGTTCTGTTGTGCAGTACTCATGAGTCAAAATACATTGCTATGCAAGAAGAATGATATTAACAATGTAGCACGGTAGTATAAGGATTTTTTAATCCACAGTTTAATGATTGTTTATGAAGATGTAACATATATGGCGGAATTTATTAACTTTGTTGTGCTGGTTTTATGGCTTAAAAAAAGTCACTCATTTTTGAAGGTCTTAGCAATAATATAGAAGGAAGACGGAGCACCCACCTCAATCACGCTGCAGTCCGGCTGACGAAGTCATCGTCCCGATGGCATGGATGACTTCAGGATGGCACCAATGGGTAGCAGATGTTCCGAGGCAGGGGAGATGAAAGGACGCCGGGCGACCAATTTTTTCAAGTCTGAGCATGAAGTTGCTGAGGGCCCCCACAGTCACCACATTCATGTTCAGATTTTTATTGCAATTAAAATTAATGAAAGGGGCACAGATGTCTGAACGTGGGGGTCGCTGGAGACCCCCGCAATCTCTCCTGCAGCACCACCTGTCATCAGCCTCATGGAGCGAAGATCGCTTTGTGTCTGATGTCTCATGATACAGGGTCACGGGTCCACCCCCTTGTGACATCACACCCTGCCCCCTCAATGCAAGTCTATGGGAGGGGGTGTGGCGGCCATCAAACCCCCTCTCATATGCTTGCATTTAGGGGGTGGGGCATGACATCATGAGGGGCAGAGCCGTGACATCATGATACTCCGGCCCCTGTATCATGAGACATCAGACACAAAGAGATCTTTGCTCCATGAGGCTGATGACAAGTGGGTGCTGCAGGAGAGATTGCAGGGGTCCCCAGCAGCAGGACCCCCGTGATAAGACATCTTATCTCCTATCCTTTGGAGTGGGGATAAGATGTCTAGGGCCAGAGTACCCCTTTAAGAACAAAGTCAGAAATAATCACAAGTGGAGCACACGTATAGAGAAAAGACTGAGACTTCTATTCTTTTCAAATTCTTTTCAAATTCTTTTCATGTATTCAATAGCTGGACATGTGAACACACCCTAAAAATGATACCAGAAAACAGGTATAAAGTGTTGCAGAAATGTATTCCAGCTTCTAGCTCTACCTCCTTCAGTGGCTTTGTATACACAAAGAATACAGATTCCATATTCACAAGTTTGAGCAAAGTCAGATTCCCATTGAAATATTGCTGCCAGACATTTGGGAATGAATCGGAATATTAAACTGCAATACAGCTGTCTTCCTCGTATATATTTCATAACATACATCTTTTTCTTATTTTATTTTGAGCTTTGCTAATAGCTATATCCTTGCACATCCTTAAATTCTATCATAGGGATACACAGTTTGTTTGTGCATGCCTATATAGTGATGTATTCAGTACAAGGAAATGATTTATGAATGCACTAAGATTTAATATTTATGAAAAAGTGCAGGGGGGGGGGGGGAGGAAAAAATGGCAGTTAAAGAGTTAATAACATTTTCCATTGTCCTCCATTATTCTCCAGGCTGTCTGATAAGACTCTCACAAAATACATTTCCAGCAAATAGCCTTTTGGAATCTCTATTCAGTTTGTGTTACTATAAGAGGTTCGACAGCCTTTTCACCAAAGCCTTGATTGTGGCTTCAAGCGTGCAGACCGATCATCACAGCAGCAAAGTCACTTTCGGCCCTTTTGTTAAAACGTATCCAACTGTAAAATGGGTGAAAAAAACAACAAAAGGGAGATGGGTCTACAGAGCAGAATAGAGACAGAACAATTTTCCCATAGTCTCTCTAGTCCATTGTCCTGGACTGGTTTAAAACAAATGATTGCATTAAGGTCAAAAGATGTGACAAGCGTACTGCCACCGAAAATAATTACATTTATCAATTCCACAAACTCCTTTTACATACAAGGGAAATGTATCGTCTTGTGGAGGTTAATAAGACAAGTACATTCAAGTTTGCAGAAAGTTCTTGTATCAGCAGCTAAAAAGGGAAAGGTGAATTGAATGATTAGTTACGGTATAAGTCCAGTTTACACACATTTCTGCATCTGTATTATGGCCTGACTACAGATCGATGATGCTGTCAGTTCAGATAATTATTCTAGAAGTCAGGATGGACTTGCTGCTATACTATGGATGCGGAAATGCACCATATTGTGCTTGTGTGTAAGCAACTCCATGAATGATTTCCAAATGTTACATCTTAGACATTACAGATAAAGATCATAACGTTAACAACTAAAGTTAGATTTATTTGACTATTAGGGTCACATAGAGGAAACATATAATCTATTGTTTGCTTGTTTTTGGCCTACAAAAATCACAAAAAGGTTTACTCTTCGGCAGGTTTACATTGACAACTTGGGTGGGTGGGGCTTTGCCCAGAAGGGTGAAGGGCGTCCATGGCCCGGCAAATTTTCTAGAACTTGGAGCTAGTATAGATTTCTATATGCACGGGTCCGGGCAGAAGCTGCAGATTCAATAGGAGGCATGCAGCTTTTAGCTAATCTGCCAAATCCAATGGCAGTGTCAAATTTCGGTTTAGTTCATTTATACCCATTGTTTTTTTTCTTTTTCATTTTTTTAATTCATTTATTTTTTTTATCCAATAGTTAAAGGGGTACTCAGGTAGAAATTTTTTTTTAATCTACTGGTGTCAAAAAGTTAAACAGATTTTTACATTTCTTCTATTAAAAAATCTTAATCCTTCCAGTATTTATCAGCTGCTGTATAATACAGAGGAAGTTCATTTCTTTTTTCATTTATTTTCTATATGAACACAGTGCTCTATGCTGACACCTCTGTTCATGTCAGGAACTGTCCAGAGCCGGATAGGTTTGCTATGGGGATTTGCTCCTTTTCCGGACAGTTCTTAAAATGGACAGAGATGTCAGCAGAGAGCACCGAGGACACACACTTCTTCTTCTGTATTATACAGCAGCTGATAAGTACTGGAAGGATTAAGATTTTTAAATAGAAGTAATTTACAAATCTGTTTAACTTTATGGCACTAGTTGATTAAAAAAAAAAAGTTTTTCCACTGAAGTACCCCTTTAATATAGGACAAAATAGTAAATGATTAGTTAGTTAGAAACACTTTGAGAGAGAGAGAGAGAGAGAGAGAGAGAGAGAGAGAGAGAGAGAGAGAGAGTTATCCCACATTGTGTTTAGGAACAGTCAGACTGGAATCTCATTGGTTGCTATGAGCAATTGCTCCACTGTTCCTTTTCACAAAGTTTGATAAATCTTCTCCAATCACCAAAACTGTCTTGTTGCCCATAGCAACCAATCACAGCTAAATCTAAAAGTTCTAAACTTTTAAGGATTTAGCCTATTTTGTTATTCAGGATTTTTTCCATCTTTGCCATTCTAAAATTATAACTGTTTCATTTTGTCTTTGAAGTAGCCATATGAGGGCTTGTTTTCTGCAGGATGTTTTTATAGATGTGGTGTAATCATAAAATAAATTTATATGAATATAATATGGCCTATTTTTAGAAAATGGTTCCACATAAAGTTGTTTACTTTGATTGAGTCAAGAGTTGTGTCATCTTCATTGTTTTTCCAGGGACAGCACTGCACATTCATATGTGAACCGCAGTACCTGTCACAGCCAAAACTGTATGTACACAATGTAGACTTAGGGTGCGTTCACACTGCGGAATCTCTGCTCACAGAATTCCGTGAGCGGAGATTCCATCTGGCGGCCTCCCCCAAAATACTTTGGCGGTAGGACCGCGCGGCACTGCACCTTCACCATTGACGGCTATGCAGTGCTCACTGACTTCCGTGCAAGCAATGAACATGTTCATTCTTTGCATGGAACAATTTCAACGGCAGAATTGTCCGCTGCTGAAATTCCTCAGTGTGAACGGGAACACTGATATTAATGTTCACTGCGCGTAATTCCCGGCGGAATTGTGTGAACGTGCCTTTATGCGGCAGGTGCTTATTATTAGACTTCCACCAATCAAAATATTGACGGCCTATTAAGGAGTGACTAACAATATTAAAGGAATGAAAAAGTCTTTAGATGTTATTTGTAGTTGTATAAACACCAAACATAAGAAGAACAAAATAATTAAAGGAAATCTAAATTGTTTAACACAAAGTATTATTTAATTATTTTTAAATCAAGGGTTTCAATCCACTTTGAATAGTTAGAAATGTTTAATAAAATGTTGTTTTGTTCGAGTCAGGTTTTAGAGAATTCTCTCTGGTATGTGTTCCAAAGTAGCATTCCAAGTTCATGTAGATTTCTAACAGATTTATAAAGTTGAAAGCAAGATTACTCCTAAGCCGAATTCTCTTTGACATGATTAATTTCCATTCAGCTCTGTGTTTGTTTACCAGAAATCCCCACACAGTACAATGAAAAAATAATGGTAGCAGTAATAAGGACTCCATTCTACATTGCCAATATTTACATCATCAAACCTGAGGTGTCTCATCGGATTCCAACTGCCCTGAAAAAGAATACACATTGCAAAGAAAGAAAAGGTTCAGAAAGAAATTTATCTTCGAGCTCTAGAACTCTGGGGACCCTCACTCTAAATTAAGAATCAAACCACCCCGTGTTCCTTTGCATAAATGCATATCAAATATTAGCATTTTCTCTGTGTAGAGAAGTGAAGAGCCATGGAAATGTAGACCTGGTAGAATCAAATATAAAAGAAAAAAGTACTGCGCTCTCTAGAGTGCTCTTCAGATTGTTTACTTGTCAGTTAGGAAAGCTTAATAGTATCTAATTTTTTTCCTATAAATTCAGAATGTGGCCAATGGTGTTTTCTTCGTACTGTCTTAAAGGGAGGGGGGTCCTCATTTTCTTTTTTATGTTTTGTCACTAAAATGTGTCAATGGGCCAGGATGTGTATAAAAGAGAGCCCTATAGCAAAAATTAAAAAGGGCTCCCCATCAGGGTGTTAAGTTTTTAAACCCAAGACAGCCAGGTCTTTGGTTTCATGTCCATTTGGCATCCTTCTATGCCCTTAGGGTCAATTGACCTTTTGTTGGGGAAGAAGTATCTCTAAAATTAAGATTCCTGAAAAGGTTTATGGTACGCAATAGCATGGGATAATCTCTCTCTGCATAACAGCTTTTATTGTAAGTGTACCCTTGAATTGAAGATCTGTGAAACAATAAAGAGGGACATTTATCAATGTTTGCTTATGTATTCCTTTTTTTAGTACTTTTTTCTTTACTTTTTTTTTGCTTATGTGTGACTTATTTATCAACTGGTTTCAGCCTGTTGATAAGTTTCTTTCACGTAAGCAATTTTTCCTTTTTTACTTTGGTAGTAGCTTTTTCTGCTCCATGTTTGAGCTAGAGTAAATTTTGTAAATTTTTAACCGTGTTGCGACTTTTTTTGTGCAGTTGCGACTGTCGCAGTTGATAAATACCCGACTAAAGCAAATCCATTTAGAAAAATGTACTACGTAAGCAAGTTTGAATTTTCTTGCTTTTCTTGTTCTTCATGCAAATTGTCCCACGAAAACACACGTAGTCGCAGTTGCGACAATTTTGCGATAATTATAGTAAAGAAAACCTGATTAAACCCGTTGATGAATGTCCAAGTGCTTATTTACACCAATAAACTAGTGAGTAAACCTATAAACAGTGCGTAGCATACTAAGATGATGCTGCAGAGACTAATTCCTATGTCCTTATGTCACACAGCAGAAGGCATTAGATTTTTGGCCAGGATAGGCCATGTAAGGAAGCATAAAGTATGTTAAGTTTTTGGAGTCCTTGCACAAGTGCACACAACTCACACAAGCTACCTTAAAAACGGTTATGCCTAGAGAAGAAGGCCAGTGAGTGGAGCCAATGCTGAGGAGACAAGACAGCCAGATGCCATGGTTTTTAGAAGTAAAAATACAAAGGAAGCAATGCTTCCAATTGTGATACTGCTACTGAATTAGGTGTAAAGTAACAGAAGCATGTACAGTAGCCTGAATAAGTTGTTGTACCAATAGACACAAGTCTAGACTCAAATTGCCTGGTGACCGCTAATAGGTTCTGGATCAATTAGCATTGTTATGTTATCCTTATCTTCTGCTCCCATTTGCCTCCCCAGAAGCCACTTCTTTTGGGGATCCTGACATAAAGGGAAGCAAAGTTGAAAAACACAGTCTACAAATAGGACTTAAAAGTCAGTGGGAGTTTATAGGATAAATAACCTGGGGGAGGAGGTCATTCTTTAAATAATGCATCATGCTTTCTTTAAACTGCCTGTTACCGCATCCTTACAAAACTGTATTATTCATTGTCGTAAATGTGAAGTATCTACCACTTGCCTTTGGTTTTGTCCTCTGGCTGGCCCACACACAATTGTGTTCTATAATACAGTGGTGCTATATATATAAGAGATGACCGAATTGAAGCTGAGGAACCCGAATTCATTACAAATTTCATGAAATATTCGATTTGCAACTAATGCAAATATCGCCGTGATTCTATAGCGCATATCGCTTAATTCAACTCCATTTACTGCGGTCCAGGCTCCAGGGCATCTAAAATGGTGGATCCACATGTCAGTACATGGGGCAAGAAACGCTGGGAAGGCGGGGAAGGAAAGCGGGAAGGGAAGTAGGCGGGATGACCCTGAATCACATGCAGGATGCAGCCTTTTAGCAGCCAGTCACCCCAAGATGTCACAGCCCTATATATTCGGCAGCCATTTTGCGGCTCATCATATAATTTATTACACTGCATACAGATAGGATGGACATCGCTGTGTGTGTGTGTTACAGAGAAAAGCTCATTCCAGCAGCGTTTCACATCCTAGTCACATCAGCATTCTGGTGGACAGAGAGCAGTGTTTTTTTCTCTGAAAAGGATTTTTACTGCAGCCATAAACCTCCCAGTTACTTTATTCAGCACTGTATTACAGAAAGGGGCAGATAGCTGTGTGTTGCCTCATACATTTCAAAAAGCTGCCTCAACTTCATAAACCTTAGCAGAGGTTGCAGGAATAATTTTTCAGTGCAATTCTGTGTCTTTGTTCCGCAACAAATCATCTGCTGGTTATACTAGTCTGTAGATGGTATAATACCCAGCAGTCCATTTCGAATAGTCTTTGACAGAGTGAAATTTGGTGTTTAGTACACAGATTTTTTGTGCTGCCGCACTGTTGTGTTCTGCTGGTGGTAAAAAATATATTTTTTTAAGCGTACTGTACCACATTTTTCAACCTCGGCTAATGTTTAACTCAAATAAATTTTGAAGTGTACAGTAGTTCATTTTTCTACCCTCATAAGTGCATACCACATACCTACATCTAAGTAGTGTACTATTTTGTACCTGTTAATCTGTCAAGGGCCTACATAATGTGAAAGTCCAGGCAAAAGTAATCACCAGCTGGTGTTTTACTAAAATAAGTTTTTTTAAACGTACTGTACTGCATTTTTCTACCCTCATAAGTGCATACCACATACCTACATCTAAGTGGTGTATTATTTTGTGCCTGTTAATCTGTCAAGGGCCTACATACTGTGAAAGGACAGCCAAAAGTCATCACCGGCTGGTATTTTACTCAAATAATTTTTTAAGCATACAGCAGCGCATTTTTCTGCCCTCATAAGTGCATACCACATACTTACATCTAAGTAGTGTACTATTTGTACCTGTTAATCTGTCAAGGGCATAAATACTGTGAAAGTCCAGGCAAAAGTAATCACCAGCTGGTGATTTACTAAAATATGTTTTTTTAAGCGTACTGTACCGCATTTTTCTGTCCTCATAAGTGAATACCACATACCTACATCTAAGTAGTGTACTCTTTTGTACCTGTTTATCTGTCAAGGGCCTATATACTGTGAAAGGACAGCCAAAATAAATCACCAGCTGGTATTTTGCTCCAATGCCTTTATTAAGCATACTGTAGCGCATTTTTTCTGTCCTCATAAGTGCATACCACATGCCTACATCTAAGTAGTGTACTATTTTGTATCTGTTAATCTGTCAAGGGCCTAGATACTGTGAAAGTCTAGGCAAAAGTACACACCTGCTGCTGTTCTAGACAAATACTGTTTTAAGCATAGTGAAGCGTATTGTATTCCCCTCATATACGCAAGTATTTCATGCAGAGAAATGCCAGGACGTGCAAAGAGGAGTGGCAGAGGTCTAAATTCTTCAGCCAGAGGTTGCAGCAGACTAGGGCTGAGTGGCAGCAGGAGTCGCAGCCAGAGGGCTGAGCTCCTGGTATCCGTTAGCGGTCGTGTCTCGACCAGCAACCCATCAGCCGTCATCGATTGGTTAACACGGTCATTCACTTCCTCACAAATGACATCTGATATCCCCAGTCAACAGTCGGTGGGTTCCTCAGACAACCCTCAGTTGGCATGGCCCGAAAGCAGTCCTTGTCCTCCCATTGCCTCTGTCCTATGTTGTTCCCTCCCCTACAGAAGTATCTTATGCTATGGGTTCAGCTCCACTATTCAGTGAGGATGATCTAATAGAGGACAGTCAGCAGCTACTGCCCAGCTAAGAAGGGGAGGAGACATCCGCCACTTCCTCCGCTAGGTGGACAAGTAGTGATGAGGAGAGTGACGTGGGAGGCGGTGTTGCCAGGGTTCAGGGTCCTGAAGCAGACACTATTGAGGAACCTGAGGAAGACATCAGTGACGTGCAGACACTTGTCGATGATCATGAAGCCGATCGCACTTGGGAGCCGGGTGCAGAAGGGGCTTCATGATCATCAGGAGAAGAGAGTTGCAGGTTGCATGTGAGCTGCAGCGTCAGCGACAGGAGAGGAGGAGCAGGATCAGCAAGAGGAGCTAGAGGGTTATGAGGAAGGCAAGACAGAGGACCCAGACACACCGTGGCAGTATGCAGTGGAGATGGAGGCAGGGAGTCCCTCCAAGTCACTTGCACAAATGGCACGATGCATGCTCACTTACTTGCGTAGTGACAGCCGAATTGTCACCATTCGGCAGCGGGAGGACTTCTGGATCTCCACCTTTTTGGACCCTCGCTACTGCAACAAAATTGGTACCTTTTTTACACCCACTGAGGGGGAGGACAATGTGACCTACTATGGAGGCATCCTAGGTAGTCAGTTGGCCGATGCCTATCGGTGCCATCGTCTATCCTCTCACTGGTCTGAATCAGAGGGCTCCCTGCGCTCACCTTCCACTGCCATGGCTGCTGGTGAGGGGTAGCAGGAGCAGTACCAGCTCCATCAGCAGCAGCCTGAGTCTTCAGTCGCTGATGAGTAGCTTTCTTCACTCCATAGTGAAGCAACTCATAAGCAGCAGGTACACCTGGAGCAGGAACTGAACCAGCAGGTGGTGGCATACCTTGACATGGCCATGCCAACACACCTTGAAGATCCGCTTGACTTCTGGGCAGCCAAACTTGATTTGTGGCTGCAACTAGCAGAGTTTGCCCTGGAAAAGCTGTCCTGCCCGGCCAGTAGTGTGCCATCAGAGCGGGTGTTTAGTGCAGCGGGGGCCATAGTCACCCCAAGGAGAACAAATCTGTGCACGAAAAAAGTGGAGAGACTGACCTTTGTGAAGATGAATCGGACATGAATCAGCCAGGATTTCCAACCACCAATGCCTGATGCATGAGAGTAGATTGACCATGGTGCCACACCAACACTTCACAAATATAGATGTTGTCAAACAGATTTAAGGCGCTGCTCCCCAGTTAAACATTCCTTTGCATCAGACCTTTTTTCACCAACCTTTGTCACTGGGTACTGGTATTGTCCCCACCGCACCACTCTATCACCGGGTCACTTTCAGGACTCCTGATGCTGCCGCGGCCACCTCCGACTGTCTCATTCAGTCACTATATGGTCTCCTCTCATGCTTCAGCCAACTCCAGGCTGTGTCATTCAGCCACTATATGGTCTCCCCATGCTGTCACAAACTCCAGGCAGTCATTCAGCCACTAAATGGTCTCCTCATACTGATGCCACCTCCAGGCTTTCTCATTCAGCCACAATATGGTCTCTTCTCATGCTTCGGCCAACTCCAGGCTGTGCCATTCAGCCACCATATGGTCTCCTCATACTGATGCCACCTCCAGACTCTGTCATTATATTGCCATGTGACATGGGACTCCTTGTTACATTTGGTCCTTTGTACCCGAACGCCGGGGCCCGAGACACTAAAACTTAGGAGTTAAAATTTCTATTTCAAAATCCTCAATTTAAATTTCTATTTCAAAATCTTAAATTTCAATGGTCTCCTAATGCTTCTGCCAACTCCAGGCTATGCCATTCAGACACTATATGGTCTCCTCATGCTTCAGCCAACTCCAGGCTATTTCATTCAGCCAATATATGGTTTACTGATGCTGCTGGGCCTGGATCTTGGCCTAAAATTTTTATTATGGTAGCACTAGCTACCCTAATTCTTCAATTTAAATTTCAAAATTCTTCTTTTAATCTTAGGGATTGTGAAGCCCTAGTGTCTACTCATGCTGCTGCCAATGCCAGGCTGTGCCATTCAGACACTATATGGTCTCCGAATGCTTCAGCCAACTCCAGGCTTTGTCATTCAGCGAATATATGGTTTACTGATGCTGCTGGGCCTGGATCTTGTCCTACATTTTTATTATGGTAGCACTAGCTACCCTAAATCTCCAATTTAAATTTAAAAAATTGTCTTTTAATTTTAGGAATTGTGAGGCCCTAGTGTCTCCTCATGCTGCTGCCAACTCCAGGCTGTGCCATTTAGACACCATATGGTCTCCTGAAGCTTCAACTAACTCCAAGCTGTGTCATTCAGCCACTATATGGTCACCTCATGCTGCCAACACCTCCACAATGTGTCATTAAGCCACTATATGGTCTCCTCATGCTGCCTACACCTCCACGCTGTGTCATTCAGCACTATATGGTCTCCTCATGTTGCCAACACCTCCACGCTGTGTCATTTAGCCACTATATGGTCTCCTCATGCTTCAGCTACATCCAAGCTGTGTAATTCAGCTACTATATGGTCAGTGATTCTAAAAGTGATGCCTGTAATTTGCATGTCATTCTGAATAACAGTATTATTTCAGTACCACAGCACACTCCATATGCTTGTTAGAACAAAGCAAAGTGTTCTACACCCCTATTGAGGCTCTGTGTAGTCCAGAAATATACATTTTTAGTATAGATTCGCCACAAATAAATTTGAATCGAACCAAATTTTTGGGAAAAATTTGGCAAATCGGCTGAATCGAATTTTTCAAAAGTTTGCTCATCTCTAATATATATATATATATATATATATATATATATATATATATATATATATATTGTAGTATTACATATATATACGGACTGGTAAATTGAAGCATTTAAAGAGCTGCAGGACTTAGACTACATTTACATTGCCGTTGTGCTCTGACCCGTTTAGGATTTGTTCAGTGCAAAACAACAGTGTCGACCGGATCCTTTGCACAAAATTGACATTGAATGGGGTCGGCCGAGTTTCCGCTATTTTATTGAACTTGAGTGGGCAAAAATATCAAACAAGCCGTATAATTTTCTTTGCTCAACTCCTGTCCTTTCGCAACGGAGCTCCCTTTAGCAAAATGATAATGTGAATGTAACCTTACTGTTCCATTCTATTCATTTCGAAGATAGCACACAGTACACTTTTTTCCATAAACTATCCATATTGTTCTTCCAGTATCCAATAGAAAACGGTTGCATAGTTGCTACAAAACTGAGATCCCGGGGTCTTAGAAATTACCTCTCAGGTGAGAAATCTGCTAGAAATCACTGAGATTGGGAGACACAAAAAAATTAATGGCTTAAGCTTTTCCACAAGTGAAAGATCTTTAACAAATCTCACTATGCAAGTGAAAAAATGACAGAATTGTGTGACCATTGCAAATTATGACTTGATACTTAAAGGGGTTGTCTAGGTAAATAAAAATTTCCATGGCTGGGATTGATGCAAAAAACTAAAAATATACAAGCTGTACTCCATCTATGCATGTCTCCTGATTGTCATTGCTGGTTCCTGTGATGATTTCATGTGGATTCCACGTCAAAATCCACTTGAAAAATGTGGCACATTGATGTTGAAATCTGTGACCGTGTGAACACATCAGTCCAAATTTATAAATAACACAGAATAACTGAAAAGTTTTACACAAAAAAGATCTTAAATAACTTGCATCACAATTTACCATGAGTTCAGACACTTTTACAATGTGTGTGTGGGTTTGGCCTCGGGAAAAGGGGTATAGCCTTGGCAAAAAGAGAATGACTTAAGATCCAACACCGTGCTCCAAAATGCACTCACAAAATCCTAGCACAGTCTAAACCAATTGTTAGTTGGTCTTAACTAAAGCTAGACAGTCTGATAAATCTGTTGCATTCTTAGATAGCCTGAGTCTTTATGATAAACATGGCACATTCTTAAACTGAACTAAAGAATTAGACAGTTTTAGCAAATCTGGGCCACAGTTTTTTATGGAAATTTTTCCAACATGGATTTAAGATCCAGGTGAGGAATTGAAAATTGACAAAAATGACGAAAACCTCAAGTTTGGGAATTAGCCAACATTTTAAACATTTTATGATGAACATAATCTGCCCTGCAATAAAAATGATGCACTGACTACTGTATAAATATAAATACACATCGAAATTGTAAATTCATTCACATCCCTGTGCACTTTCTATGCATACATGACCTCTTAAATAATAAACTGAAGAAACAACTGTTTTAGTAATGTCCCCTTCTAAGATTTATTAACAGTTTTAGCTTATTAAGAGCTTTTTTTTGCATGTCTTTTGCTTCAGGAAGGTCCCTTAGTAACATTTTATTATAATTATCTTATATGTAATATATAAATTAGAGCTGGCAATGTAGAGAAAAATCTGAATATTGTTTTTTTTTTTTTTTTTTTATCTAGAATTCCCAAATCTTTACCTAATAACTATCACATCCCTAAGAGCTAACAATTGTTTTGCTTTGATATGCAAGGAATACAATGTTCATATTTATAATTTAATACCAGGCTGACCCTTGATTTATATGTTTGTTTATTTATTTAAATAAAAAAATACTTTTCCAACCCCTTGAGTTCTGCAAATATATTCCTCCATGTGTTTTATTGATCTGTGGCGGGATTGAGTAGAAAATAAATTAGCACACAAAGTATGCCCACATTCTTGTCCAGGGATGCTCTGGGTTGTTGTAACTAGAGCCATGCTCATTTTTCTCTGCATAGCCATGGATCAATGCAGCATGCTTTTTCTTTGGGAATTGTGTTGTGAATGGAGAAAAAGTTACTTCAAAGTTCAGAAAGTTACAATCCCCCGTGACATCCCAACATAAACAAAAGAAGATAACAAGTTTGGTTGAACAACAGGGAATATTGCTAGTTAGTATTGCTGGTCAAATCGAGCCTATTCTGTTTCACTATTCACTATTTTTTTTTATTAAACTTGAATTGTACAATTTAATGATCATAAGAATTTAACATTTTGAAAAAATATACTTATAAGGTATAACTAAATACTTAAAAAGGTAAGTACTGTTTAAACATTATGTTAACATATATATACCGTACTTCTATTTTTTTTTCAGCCTTGGCACAACAGAGTGGGAATAGTCTGCAGTAGACTACTGATTTAAGATTAGTGAAACAAGACCTGTCAAACCCGGGTTTGGTCCAATTTGTGCTGAAAGTTCTGTTTGACACAAACTCAAACCTCATTCAGTACATTTTGGCTTAATCTGCATGGCATAAATGAGAAGGAGGAAAGATCACATTCTGCTTTTCAAACAGCTATCCCAACCAATCAGGAAGAAGTATAGGAGTATTATTAAAGGCAATATAAAAGCCTATGCACATAGTTAAAGGAAAACTGTCAGCCTGTTCAACCACACTAAACCCATTTATTCCCTGGGTTATAGTGTGAATGAACAGGAGTCCAATGAGGGAGTCAATTATTTAAATATGTCCAGTAGGTCCTGAGATAGGTCCCCCTGAAGATCCTCTGCTAAATTTAGTGAATTGCGTGCAGGGCCAATGCTTTGCTGGCTCAATTTACATATGTATTGTCTGTGACTCCGCTTTACTAGGTGGTGGAGTCAAAGATAATGAATATGTAAATTGATCTGGCAAAGCCCCGCCCCATGTGCACAATTCACTCAATTTAGCAGAGGATCATTGGACTCCTGTAAAACCACACCATAATCCAGTGTATTGGGTTTAGTGTGGGTGAACAGGCTGACAATTTTCTTTTTTTTTTTTATCAAATAATTTTTATTAATTATTATTACGTTTTTCAATTTACAAACAAGCCAGGCATACCCGGCATATAGAGTTAAAGGCGTAGGAACAACAACATCAATAACAACAAACTTCGGTGAGTAGTCGATCAATGGACTAACATCTCAACTGACTATAAATAATGAATACAAAGTAACGTTTCAGTACATTGCTGTAACATATAGGAATAAGACTGGATTAAAGGTGTTTTAAAGGTGTCAAGGCCTATCGTCCCTGTCATAGTAGGAGGAGTTCAACCAATAATACCATTTAGATCTAAATTCTTGGTATGTGCCATTAAACAGGGAAATGATTTTTTCGAAGTCACAGGTTAGATTAATAGCTGTAGGTAGTTCTTCTGGGTTAGGTATGTCCTCTGACTTCCATTTGCGAAGAAAAACTGTCTTTGCTATCACACATATCTTGCAGGTCAGTGCCCTACTCTTTAGCGGACAATCAGCTATGCCCATCAGTAACAGTACCAACTGGCGTGTCCAGTCAACAGACCAGGGTAAAATCCTGTTCAGTATTTGTATACCAATAAGTCTGTATCTTAGGACATGTCCACAAAACATGTAGTAGTGTACCCCTACATCCGCAATTCCTCCAACAATCCGGGGATGCTGAAGGGTACATGGTAGCCAGCCTGTCAGGGGTATAATACCATCTGAGTATTGATTTGGTTGCAGATTCTAAGTGTTGTGAGCAGTGTAAGTATAATCTAATCATCGTAAAAGAACCTTGCCACTCCTCCTGCGTGAATGTTAAGTTGAGTTCTTTTTCCCAACTTCTAAGCGGGTGTGATTTATTAAATCGGGCAGCGGGGTTTAACAAGTTGTATAGGATTTTCAAGCCTTTCTGTTTGCCGGAGAGGTACACAATAGCTAATTTATTTCTTTTAACTCCCGAGGACATGAGATTTTGCAATAAATGGCGATTTTGCAAGTATTTATAAAATCCCCTGGCTGGCAGGGAGTAAGTCGTGCTTATGTCGCTGTATGTTAATAAGTTGCCAGAGATAAAAATATCTCCTACTGTAGTGATGCCATTACTCAACCACCCAGCTAAATCAGTATGGGGTAATAATGCTTGCACTACTGTGAAGGGCAAGTCTAGAATGTCAAATAGTGTGTCGGAGTCAGATAAAGTATGGAAACTTAGCCATGCTCTAAGAGCTGCCGTGACTGTAGGGCCTACGCCATTGACAGGTGGAATGTTCAAAAAGGGTAGATATAGCATGTCCTTAAGTGTAAATGGGTATGCTATTGTTTGTTCAAAGTGGACCCATGGTAATGTAAGATCCATCTGTTGCCAATATCTTAACATGGATACCAAAGTGGCTATATAGTATAGTTTAAGATCCGGGAGTGCCAGACCACCCGTGCCCCTATACCTGACTAGAATATGGCGAGCAATCTGTGGTTTTATCTCCCCCCAAACAAAGCTTGAAAGGAGCGTATGCGCTTGTGTAAAAAACTTTTCAAGCAGAACAATGGGTAGTGTGTGATATATGTATAGGATTTTGGGCAGAACAAACATTTTAAACGTCACTACTCTACCAGTCCATGAGATTTCATGTTTTGACAGTCGCTGACAGTCCTCCTGGATGGTCATGAGTAGTGTTTCGTAGTTTAACTTGTATAAAGAAGTCTGAGTGCCTGCCAATGTGGTGCCCAAATATTTTATGCCCTCTTCCTGACAGTCAAAAGAGAAAAGAGATTTTAACCCCTTAAGGACGCAGGACGTAAATGTACGTCCTGGTGAGGTGGTACTTAACGCACCAGGACGTACATTTACGTCCTAAGCATAACCGCGGGCATCGAAGCGATGCCCGTGTCATGCGCGGCTGATCCCGGCTGCTGATCGCAGCCAGGGACCCGCCGGCAATGGCCGACGCCCGCGATCTCGCGGGCGTCCGCCATTAACCCCTCAGGTGCCGGGATCAATACAGATCCCGGCATCTGCGGCAGTTCGCGATTAAAATGAACGATCGGATCGCCCGCAGCGCTGCTGCGGGGATCCGATCATTCATAACGCCGCACGGAGGTCCCCTCTCCTTCCTCCGTGCGGCTCCCGGCGTCTCCTGCTCTGGTCTGTGATCGAGCAGACCAGAGCAGTAGATGACCGATAATACTGATCTGTTCTATGTCCTATACATAGAACAGATCAGTATTAGCAATCATGGTATTGCTATGAATAGTCCCCTATGGGGACTATTCAAGTGTAAAAAAAAATGTAAAAAAATGTAAAAGTAAAAGTAAAAAAAAAGTGAAAAATCCCCTCCCCCAATAAAAAAGTAAAACGTCCGTTTTTTCCTATTTTACTCCCAAAAAGCGTAAAAAACATTTTTTATAGACATATTTGGTATCGCCGCGTGCGTAAATGTCCGAACTATTAAAATAAAATGTTAATGATCCCGTACGGTGAACGGCGTGAACGAAAAAAAATTTAAAAAGTCCAAAATTCCTACTTTTTTAATACATTTTATTAAAAAAAAATTATAAAAAATGTATTAAAAGTTTTTTATATGCAAATGTGGTATCAAAAAAAAGTACAGATCATGGCGCAAAAAATGAGCCCCCATACCGCCACTTATACGGAAAAATAAAAAAGTTAGAGGTCATCAAAATAAAGGGATTATAAACGTACTAATTTGGTTAAAAAGTTTGTGATTTTTTTTAAGCGCAACAATAATATAAAAGTATATAATAATGGGTATCATTTTAATTGTATTGACCCTCAGAATAAAGAACACACGTCATTTTTACCATAAATTGTACGGCGTGAAAACAAAACCTTCCAAAATTAGCAAAATTGCGTTTTTCGTTTTAATTTCCCCACAAAAATAGTGTTTTTTGGTTGCGCCATACATTTTATGATATAATGAGTGATGTCATTACAAAGGACAACTGGTCGCGCAAAAAACAAGCCCTCATACTAGTCTGTGGATGGAAATATAAAAGAGTTATGATTTTTAGAAGGCGAGGAGGAAAAAATGAAAACGTAAAAATTAAATTGTCTGAGTCCTTAAGGCCAAAATGGGCTGAGTCCTTAAGGGGTTAAGCGTTGAGTTTGTTGTGCAGTCATATTCAGTGGCAAAGCCTGTGTTTTTGCAGAGTTCAGGTGGTAGTATGACAGGGTCCCGTACGAGTCTATAAGGTCCATTAAAGCAGGCAATGAGGTGTCCGGGTTCGTCAGGGCTAAAAAAACATCATCTGCGTATAGGGATATGAGATGTGATTTCCCTCCAAATACCACCCCGGTGATGAGGTTATCCTCTCGGATTGCTTGTGCCAAAGGCTCCATAGCCAGTACAAAAATCCGAGGGGATAGGGGGCATCCCTGCCGTGTACCATTTGTGAGAGCAAAATCCTCTGATAAGGCACCATATACATAAGTCCGGGCCGTAGGGTTTTTATACAGGGCTCTAATGGCAGTAACTATGGGCCCCCAAATCCCATGTGCTCCAGTACGGAGAAGGCGAACGACCAGCGAAGCCGGTCGAACGCCTTCTCCGCATCAAGCGCAAGAGCCAACATCGGTATCTTATTTTGGCAACGTGGTGAAACACCCCCAGCATCCTTCTAGTGTTAAAGAAGCTTTGTCTATTTGGAACGAATCCTGCCTGGTCCACGTCAATAAGATAAGGAAGTAGTCGTGCTATTCTAGAGGCTATTATTTTAACAAAAATTTTTATATCTTGGTTTAAAAGCGAAATGGGCCTAAAGTTCTGGGGTTTATCTGGGGACTTTCCTGGCTTCGGAAGGGTGATAATAAGTGCCCGTGAGTTTTCATCCGTAAAGGAGCCCGACTCCAACACTGATTGGAAGAAGTTCTTTAAATGGAGGGCCAAGATCTGTCTAAACTGTTTATAATAGTGGTTGGCAAAGTCGGGGCCAGGTGCTTTGTCTTTAGGGAGTGATTTGATCGTATTATCCACTTCTTCTAAAGTGATAGGTATGTTTAAAGTCTCCAGATGAGACGGTAGTAGCTTAGGTAAGGTCAATTTAGTTAGAAAAGAGGAAATGGTATCTTTTAGTGTCGGTGGTGTGGGTATGGTGTCCCTAAGATTATAGAGATGTGAGTAATAGTCTTTGAAACCATTAGCTATGGCTGTGGGGGAGTATAGTTTAGAACCGGTGACGGGATGGATCAAATGGGGAATTCTGCTTTTTACATGTTGGGACTTTAGACGGGCTGCTAGCAATTTGCCAGCCTTATTATTTTGAGAATAATACGTGGCTCTAGTTTTCCGTAAAGCTTTCTCATAGGAGGTCAAGTTGTGATCTTAGTTCCCTAAGTGAGCGGGCTAGGGTCTCGGAGGGAGTTGTTTTATTTTGTAATTCTACTGTATGTATCTGGTGGAGGACATCCGTTATGTTTTTCTCTCTAAGTTTTTTACATATTGCCCCTTGTTTTATAAAGGAGCCCCTAATGCTCGCTTTGTGGGCATTCCAAAGCAAGCTAGGATCAATATTTGGCGTGGCATTGAAACGGAAGAATTTGTTGAGATCAGTCTCTATGGCCGATTTGTGTTTAGGGTGTGACAACAGAAAGGGATTGCTGCGCCAAAGATATGTCGGTTTTGAGTTAGATTGTTCATGTATGGTTAGGGTAATGGCGGCATGGTCAGACCACTTAATGGTCTCTATAGTAGTGTTACGTATTTGTGCAAGTAAAGATCTGTCCACTAAGAACAGGTCCAGTCGGGAATAAACAATGTGAACCCCCGAGTGAAATGTGTAATCTCGCTCTGCTTCATGATGTATGTGCCATGCATTGTATAACTCCTCCTTCCATAAAGTAGCAGCCAATGTGTGTACATGTCTCTCAGGGGGGGAGGTGGTGTCTATCAAAGGGTCCACCGTAATATTGTAATCCCCACAGATAATCAGTTGTCCCTTGCGTACGTCATGTAGTTTGCGCAGGAGTTTTCTAAGAAAGGACAAATGTGCAGTGATCGGAGCATGTAGGGACAGCACAGTGTACACAACGTTGTTGATAGAACATATCAAGATGATGTACCTTCCCATGGGATCTATATGAACGTCAGTCAAAGTAAAGGCTACAGTGTTTTTGATCGCTATGGCAGCGCCACGCGATTTAGACGTGTAGTGTGACTGGTAAATATAAGGAAACATTTTGTGAGACAATCTGAAGGCATCACCCTCTAATAGATGCGTCTCTTGGACACATAAAATATCACATTGCAAAGCTTCTTTCCAGAGGTGTGCCCTACGCATCGGACTGTTAAGGCCATTAGCGTTCAAACTAGCAAATAATAACACCATTATATAATAGTAAGTACAGCATAAATGTCAAGATAGAAAAATCATCATAACTCTGAGACCGAGCGCCTCCCAGCGAGGGCGACGGTCTCCCAGGATAAACAGCAATGCACACTTCAGCATAGTCAGGACAAACACCGACAAACAAACAGATAAACAGACAGAAACAACAAAAACAGATGCAAATGTGATGCACAAAAAGGATATATAACTGAATCAGCATAGACCGAAGTCTATCCGTGGTGCGGGGGAAAAAGTCCCTACTGCAGCCTATAGCTGGTCACACCAAAAGACAGCCGAGCAGTTGGTGGCTCCGCACTTGAAGCGGCAATCCGCATGACAGTCCAGCATCAACGCACAGTGGCCCAGTCCTCTTGTAGTTTTGATGGAGATCGCGTAGATTGAGATCGGATAGACACTTTCCACTGTTGCAATATTTTCCGTCCCTCCTCTACAGACCGGATGATATGCAGTTCATTTCAAAAACGGATCACAAGATGCACTGGGAAGCCCCACTTATAGGGGATCCTTGCTTGGCGTAAGGCTAAGGTGATAGGGGTTAAGTCTCGCCGAAGTTGCAAAGTCACCGCAGAAAGGTCCGCGTATAGTTGTACTCCATGATATGGTGCTGGAAGTCCTCCGTTTTTCCTAGCGAAAGTCATAAGTGCCTCCTTCACTCTAAAAAAATGCACTCTGGCCAATATATCCCTCGGGATGGTGTCAGCGAGGTGCTTTGGGCGGGGTACCCTGTGTGCTCGATCTACTTCCAAATCTCGGCCAGTGCAATCAGGTAAGGCCGCTTTGATTAAAGCTTGAACATTTGTAGTGATATCTTAAGGCATGACAGACTCCGGCACCCCACGGATCTTAATATTATTGCGCCTGCCTCTATCCTCGAGGTCGGCCATTTTAGCTTTCAAATAGGTGACCTCATCTTCCATAGCATTATGGGCATCAATCAGGGTGTTGTGCGATTCAGCAAAGTCCCCAAACTTTTCCTCTTCATGGTTAACTCTGTCCCCCAACACTGCCACCTCAGTATGTAAGGGGTTAATCAACGCTTGCATAGACTGGAGCATAGAGTGACTCTGGAGGAGCAACATGTCCTTCATAGCTGCATCAGTGAGAGGGACATTAGAGACGGGCAATGCTTTAAGGATGGCTTCCCCTGGGAGCTCTCTCACAGTGTGGGCCAGTGATGTAAGGGACAGGGGAGAGGGGTCCTGCGATTCCAAGCGCTGCCACTGCTTAAGAGGACTGTGTGAGGGAGACAGGGTGTGCATCAGCAGGGCTACAGGGTTGCAGGGCTACACTCACCGCTGCGTCTCCACTTCTGTGTGCCGGTGAACAGCCGGAGCTCCGGTTGCCGGGAGAGAAACGAGGCTCCTCTGCGTCTGAGGGCAGCGTGGGTACAGACGAAGATCTGCGAAGGCTCAGAGCTGGAGAGTCATGCGCAGTGCCAGGCAGCGCGCGCTCTACAAGTCTTTCTCTGCATCTAAGGCGGCCATCTTGGTGATCCTCCGGTCCTCTTGTAAAGTGGAATTTCGCTAATTTAGCCTGACTTGTGGCCTTCTTCTTTCTCGTGGGCATTATAGAAAGCTTCCGACACCCGAGGGTGCTAAAGTCAGGATGCTGGGTGCTGTGTAAGTCGCTTATTAGCAGTGCAGGAGCCGGAGCTCAGCGCTCAGACGTGCATTCAGCTAGGCAGCCAGACAACGCCCCGACAATTTTCTTTTAAGCAGCCATTTTAGAAATAGCAGGTGTTAGTTGATGATCTAAGGGACCGTGATCACCGTGATCACTGAAAAACACAGATAGGAGTAGGACCACACAAACACAAAACTGTGGATAAATCAGCACCGCAGAGAATGTTCTGCTGTTCTGAGTATTTTTTATTGTAAGTTAAAGGGGTATTCCTGGCAAAAACATCTTATCCCCTATCCAAAGGATAGGGGATAAGGTGTCTGATTGCGGGGGGCCCACTGCTGGGACCCCCCACGATCTCCCTGCAGCACCCGCATTCTATGGAGGGGTGTGATGTGACGTCACGAGGGGGCGTTGCGTTACTTCATGCCTCCAGTCCTAGAAACCCGGAGGTTTCTGAAACTGGAGACACAGCGCCACATAGAATGCAAGTGCTGCAGGGAGAACGCGGGCCCCAACGATCAGACATCTTCTCCCCTGTGTTTTCCCTGAACACGCCTTTAAGGGTTCTTTCATTAAAAATTATTTGTGGTACAATGGATGGTTTTGAAAAAGCAGTGCATACAGGGTTTTGTGTTTCCAGGAAGGATGCTCATCTTGTTGCTACTCCTGAAAATGGGTTAATTTTCATGATTTCTAAAATAAATATTGCTTCTTAATTTTCGAGGCGCAAAACCTGTTGCCACTTTCAAAAGAGATCACCTTCCTGCATTCCCCTGGTTAGAACTGGTTAGAAAAAGCAATTGCTTCTTCATTTTTCAGGTAAAAAACCTGTTGATACTCCCAAAAAAACTTTTGGACTGTTTGGAAAAAGCCATTGTTTCCACCGATATCTTTCTTTGAGTATTAACACCAACAGGCCAACAAAAGGGATAATTCTTTACTTACTTACACACCAAGATGACCTAATACTGTTATATTGGGCTTTTAGGGCTCTTAGAAAGTGTTATGCATGAGTTTTAGGCATATTGGTGAAGTTCAGGTTTGGATCTAACCAGTTTGATCTGAACAGAATTTTTTGCAGAAGCTCCATGAAACTGCCAAACCGATTTTGAAAAGTTTGCTCATCTCTATTTAAGATAACATATCACTATAAGATCTGTAGAGCCCAACTTCTGCTTCCAATTCCCATGCAGTTTTAAGGAAGGTAGCTGCATATGCCTGGTGAAACTGGGAACCTTCAATCTGTTGTTTTCAGCTTTAGTAAAGGTCCTAGAGATGGGAAATGAACTATCGCGTAACTATTGGATAATACACATACGTAGGACAATTACACACAGGCTGTACGCCAACTTAGCTTTACCGCAATAAGAGAGTACACATTCAAGACATAACTCACGATTTAGTAGAAGTGCTCTAAAGAAGTAGAAGTAAAGTAAAGTAAGAAGTAGAAGTTCGGCATTAACGTTTTTAGTTCTGTTATCCAAAACATTTCTCTCTAAAGCAAGTGTTTTCGGTTGAAGTTCTCGTAGTGTGAATTGTGACCGGTTCTAAAACCTGTCATCTCAGTTCTGTGATTTAATGACCTTGTTCTTTGAAATGACGTGCAACGGTAGTTTCACCATATTTAGTAGATATATCTTGTACATTTTTTAGGGCTTTCCTTATTGCTGGTTTGTGATCAATAATATGTGTTTTAATGTTTCTAGACGTTTGTCCTACATAGCCTTTTTTGGCAAGGACATATTAATAAATAAATGACATTGTTGGAATTACAGGTAAAAAATTCTTTAGTATTAATCTTATGGCCTTTAGTAGGATGATGTACTACGTCTCCTTTAATGACGTTATTACAATTTGTACAAGAAAAACAAGCAAATGTCCCCTGTCAGCGGGAGGATAAAAAGGTTTGTCTGTCCTTCTTTTTTAAGGCAATGTCACTTTTAATTAATCTGTCCCCTATCGATTTTCCTATCTTTTGTAGGTACATGGGTAAATCTGTAAATAATGTGCCATACTTAAGGGTCCATTTTCAATAATCCCCAATATATTTTTATAGTTTTTTTTTTTTTTTTTTTTTAACCAAATTACTTCTCTATTCATATGTGCCTACATATAAAATGCTACTATTGTCTTTCTTCTTTTTTCTGAACGTTTCCTTAATTGTTGTCTTGTTAGTTTACCTACCTAATTTTTCTCTTTTTCTATTTTCTGTTGGTTATAACCTTTCGCTGTAAATTATTTTGCATTTTTTTCACCTGTTTTCTTATATTCTTTGTCTGTGCTGGTTATCTGCCATGCCCGAATAAACTGGCTTCTAGGCAGACCCTTAAACACTGAGGGGGGAATGGTTACTATTCTTATGCAACATATTATTCCTATCAGTTGGTTTTGTGTAAAGTGTTGTCACAAATCCCTGTTCAGTTTTTTGAACCTCAACATGTAAAAAATGTTTAGTGGTTGCATCATAAGTAATGGTAAATATTATGGTTTCGTGCAGACTATTTAACACCTCAACAAAGCGTAACAATGCTTCTTCGCTGTCATGCCACAATAGGAACACATCATCCACATAGCAAAGTCATGTGGATGATGTGTTCAGTAGTCCCGGCAAGAAGATGTTTTGATCCTCAAAAAATGTCATAAATACATTGGGCCACTTAGGACCCCATCGATACTCTGCATGTTTGCAAAAAATATTCAGTATCAAAACAAAAATAATTATTTGCTAAAACAAAATCTGATAATGTCATGAGGAACAACAACATCCCATTTTTGGAGGAATGCGTTTCTAGATGAGGCTTCACGTACACAATTACTACCCTCTTCCTGGGGAAAATTCGTGTAAAGGCTTTGAGCGTCTAACGTACAAAGAAAGGTGACATCTGTACTGGGAATTTTTTCTAACTGTAACAGAAAATCTGTGGTATCTACTAAACATCTGGACAATTTTTTAACCTCTTTTTGTAAAAAATTATCCACAAGGACTGCGAGAGGCTGAAACAGGGAACATGATCCAGAAACAATCCGGCACCCTGGGGGCCTTTCATGGTCCTTGTGGACCTTTGGTAATGTATACAGAACAGGTACCCGTGACTACGCTGTTATTAGAGACTTTGCCATTTTCTTTGAAATGATACCATCATGTAGACTTCATGTAGACACAGTATATGTGTCTACCATATTTTTTAACTCATTTGTACGATAGTTTTTTAATTTTATATAGACTTTTTCATCTGCTAGCTGACTCTGGATTTCTGACACATAATAACTTTTATTCAGAACAACAATGCCCCCCCCACGCTCTTTTTATTACAAGGGAGGGGTCATTTTGCAAAGATTTTAGTGCAATTTGCTCAGTTTTATTCAAATTAGCCTTGACACACAGCACACTAGACTACAGCTCCTCGATTTCCCTCAAAACTGTGCAAGAAAAACATCTAGATTAGTATTAATAATTTCAGGGTCAAAAGTGGAAGTTTTGCGCAAGGCTGTAGGAATTTCTTCCAAAGGGGACACTCTTGCAGGTAAAGAACGGTTTATGTCATATAGAAACATCTGCATTCTTATGTTCCTACAGAATTTATAAAACTCCACTTTGAAGTCAAACTTAGATTTTTCATGATGTAGAACAAAGTTAAGTCCTTTATTGAGAAGATTGATCTCATCTTGTGTGAGTATGCGATCTGGAATATTAATCACAAGGTTGTTCATTTCGTTTACTTTGGTTTCTATTTCTTTACTACATTTTTTTCTTCATCGCTTTCTTTTTCGGACTGTGTGGAAGTTTCTCCTGTCGTCTCTCCTGTATCTGTTGCATGTTGAACCTTGGCTTTGCCTCCTTTGGTTCTGCCTAAACAATGGGTCGGTTCTTGTCCGCATCTTGTGTTCATACATTGCGGTTTTTTATTTTCATTTTCAGAAATATCAGATGAGGAATAATTGCTGGTGTATCTCTGTAGTTTAATATTCCCTTGTTGGCAGCATTCTACCCACGTGTATACCTGATTTTGCAAATAATCGTGCATATCACACTCACATTCCTGTAACTTATTCTGTAAAGTCACGGTTTTCAATTTCTCCATCTCATGGTTAATCTCACTTTGTTACTGCTCATATCCCATCTCTGTTTTCAATTCTCTTAATTTTATTTCTCTTTAATTTCTTTTTTTAAGAGGTTCAATTGCCATCGGTAGCATTTTTAGTAACATCAGATCTAAAGAGTGACGGTTATTCATGGCATACCACCTTTGGTGGAAAACTGCATCATCTGGAAGTAAATTGGGGGTTAGTTGGCATCTTAACCCCCTCGGTATACATTTCACTTTTAAAGCGGGTACTCCTGTGGAAAACTTGTTTTTTTAAATCAACTGGTGCCAGAAAGTTAAACAGATTTGTAAATCACTTCTATTAAAAAATCTTAATCCTTCCAGTACTTTTTAGGGGCTGTATACTAAAGAGAAATCAAAAAAAGAAATGCATTTCCTCTGATGTCATGGCCACAGTGCTCTCTGCTGACCTCTGCTATCCATTTTAGGAACTGTCCAGAGCAGGAGAAAATCCCCATAGCAAATAAATGCTGCTCTGGAAAGTTTCTAAAATGGACACCAGAGGTCAGCAGAGACCACTGTGGTCATGACATCAGAGGAAATGCATTTCTTTTTTTATTTCTCTTTAGTATACAGCCCCTGAAAAGTACTGGAAGGATTAAGATTTTTTAATAGAAGGGATTTACAAATCTGTTTAACTTTCTGGCACCAGTTGATTTAAAAAAAAAAAAAAAAAGGTTTCCACGGGAGTACCCCTTTGAGTATTCCCTTATGGTGGAAGCATGACATGACAAGTTAATTTCCTTTTTTGCTAACATTTCTAGTCTTTTTACATAATTGACCTTACATTGCTCTTTAATGGTCGAAAAAGAAAAGCTTGCATCAGTTGCTTGCGCTAGGAAGTTAATACGCTCATGTCCAAAAAAAGGAAAATACTTCTGCTGCATTTTCAGTGACTTGAGATAAATCAGAGAACAACATTTTTGAACAACATTATTAAAACTACAATTAAGTTCCTATATTAATATCTAGTAGGAAACAGTGCCCGTACTCTCTGAGCCCCACACAACTTCACTCTGCACAATGGACAATACACATACTTAGGGCAATTACACACAGGTTGCACGCCAAGTTAGCTTTACTGCAACAAGTGAGTTCACATTCAAGACATAACTCACAATTTAGTAAAAGTGCTCTTCATGCTTTTATTCACTTTTTTTCATTTTTCACATGAAATCGTCTCTCTGGACAAGGTATAGCAGCAAGTTAGCAGCAAGAAGTTATAACATTCGCTGTAGCTTCCCCAGTCATGACACCACATTTCAGGCAGACCCCCTTATTCATGCATATTGACTGCTGGGAACACAAGCACCTTAGTAAAAACACAACAGCTGCATATAATTAGAATGGCTTTTAAAGTGTTAAAGTGCACGTATAGCTTAAATTATTCATAAAACAGCATACTGGATCTTACAAAAATACCTTAAAACTACAGTTTTCATTCATGCCTCTCGGTATTAATGTTTCTAGTTCTGCTATCCAAAACGTTTCTCTTTGAAGCAAATGTTATCAGTCGAAGTTCTCGTTAAAACACTTGCTTCAGAGAGAAAGGTTTTGGATAACAGAACTAGAAACCTTAATACCGGTTCTGGTGGGGGAGAACCGAATTACAATTAGATATTACTTATTCATGGTCCTCCATGTTTTAGCCGCCATTGCTTATCTGGAAATTGCTGGCTTTATGCAATGAAGGCTGGACTCGGCATACCCAGCTTGCCTGCCTCCATTCCCCCTTCAGACAATTCTTCAAGGAAATATAAGTATAGTAGTATTGTCACAAAACAGCCACATGCACTTCTCCCAACACATGAAGTACCAATTATTATGAGAAAATGAATGTGGAATTAATATGAGTAAATCAATTGCATTTGTTCCACATTTTACAAAAAAATCTAATTTGTTTAAATTTGAATTTTTGGTGATTCACTTCAGGCTAAGCAGTCAAACATACACTGTATGCATGTGACCAGGCCCAGACTGGTGTTTTTCTCTGCTGCACTCTGGTGACCCCTTAATGTTCAGTAAAGCGCCACAGAGGGCCACCTCAATTCAAGCCTGGACACAGACAGGAGCCAGAAGCCACGAGCGGGTGAGTATTTTTACATTATTCTGCAAGTAGAGGAGAAAGGACAAATTTCAGAAGGCATCCTGCTTGCTGGGGGTCAAAGTGCAGCTCAGCGAATCACTGGCCACATTGGTGTCCCACCTCGGCTAGTGATTGGCTGTAGGACAATATGACGAATTGAGCCCCAGTACCAGTCTTCCTGATGCCGGAGCTCAATACGTCACATTGCTGCTCAGCCAATCACTGGCCACACATTGCCGAGCTGCACTGTGACAGATTAACCCTCAGCACCAGGAAGAGGAAAGGGGATAAAGAATAGGGGATAAGATGTCTGATCACAGGAGGCCCACCGCTGGGACCCCCCCTTCTCCCCACAATCTCCGAGCAGCACATGCATTCTATGCAGGGCTGCTTCTCCAATCTCGGAAACCACTCTGTTTCCGAAACTCGAGACATGACGTCACGCCATGCCCCCTCCATTCATGTCTATGGGAGGGGTGGGCCCCCCGCAATCCCATCCTATATCCTTTAAACACCTCTTTAAACTCTTAGAAACAAAGGCATCTGTGAAAAAATCTATACTCGTAATTTGAGGACAAGGTTAGCCCTGTAGCGGGTGTGACCATTATAAAGTATAAAGAGGAACAACAAAATAACTTTTAATGGTATATGTAAGCCTTTATAGAGTGATAAGCCTTTTATGCTGGCAGTTACCAGTGACACATTAGGGAAAAGCTCTCCATTAAGGGGGACATTTATAATTAAATTTAGAGCTATTTTGTTGTCTATATATGGCGCAGTTTAGGTGCAGTTGTTTTTTTTTGCAACTTTTTTGCGACTTTTCAAATAGACATTCTTTACATTGATGACTTGCAGTATACCATTTATCCTTTTCACTATGCATTGGCCATGCATTTATCAACTGCGACTGCAAGTGCAAATTTTTGCGCAAACACTTCCAAAAAATCACGAAAATACACCAGCCCAGACCTGGCTTAGCTTTTTGGTGTGTGTAAAAAAGTTGCAAATTTTTGCACAGCAGGATAAAAAAAAGTTGCAAAATTTTGTGCAACGAATAGACCAGAGGAATTCCAGGAAATCTGTATCTGCACAAAATTTATTAAATGCCCTCCTCCATTTAATAAATTTGGCGCACCTAAAGATTACCAGCACACAAAAAAAGGTGTAAAAAAATGCTTCCCCTACACCTAATGATAAATGTGCCCATAGTTCATTACCTGTGAGGAGAATACAAGGAGACCTCAGGAAAAAAAGGACACCAAATTGGGCAGCAAAGTACTGAAATGACTGCAACAACTGCAATGAGAAAAATATAGGGGGAAGGGGGAGCATAAAGGCATAAAACACTAAAACACCTAAAAATATTAGTATGAGCTAGTCACAAAAGACCAATGTGATGTCTGATTTTGTCAGACTAGGTTACCATCTTGGTCAGAAGATGCATTAGATTGTCATCAAGTCATTTCTGATCCCATTATTAACAGAAGAATCCCTCAGTTGGCAAATTTTCTAGCCTCCTCCTTATGACACCACACCTAAGAAGGACATCACACTAATAAATGAATACATAAATTAATTTGATATATATATATATATATATATATATATATATATATATATATATATTTATAAATATATATTATTTTTTTTCTTTGTTTTCTTTTTTTTTGTTTACCAATATTTATGAAGTTTTGTTGGCATCAATTTATATGCATATTTATGTAGGTGCTCTTGTGAAATCATACCCTTCATACCTTTTTTAATTAGTGTATGCTTAGTGTAATGCATTCAATACAGAATCCTGAATATTAGAAGATCACCACCGGGGAGAAGGGAGCAGATCATCATCAAGGAAGGTTAATGTTCCTGGAAAGAGATGCAGATATGCCAAATGGAAAGAATTTAGATAAACTAGAAACATGGTCAGAACTCTGGCAACTGACATTTAATGTGGATAAGAGCAAGATAATGCACCTGGGCGTGAAAACCCAAGGGCAGAATATAGAACATGTGATACAGTCCTAACCTTGTATCTGAGGAAGGGATTTAGGGGTCATTATGTCAGAAGACATAAAGGAAGGAAGATAATGTCATAGAGCAGCAGAAAATGCTAGCAGAATGCTTGGGTGTATAGGGAGAGGTATTAGCAGAGATAATTTCTTCAGAAAACAACCCCACATCTGTCCCCAGGATGTATGTGGGGTACAACTTGGCTCTATTCACTTCAAAGAAACTGAGCTGCAGAACCCCACCCAACCTGGGGACAGACATTATGCTGTTTTTGTTAGCTTTGTAGTTCTAATCCTGGATAAGCTCTTTAACATGTATACTAAAAAAGCAAAAGAGAGCGCTCCATAGTGTAACACTGCATGTATTGCTCAAATCGCTTGAAATGAATGGGCGCATACCAATGCAGGTTGTGCGAGCACCAGCACAACAAAGAATAAGAGCATAAAGAGATGATCTCACTGCTGCCTTCCACAAAGGAAATACACGGAATTGGGAGCCTCCAAAGGTAGTGGATAACTTTGGGAGCTGAGAGACCACAGATGCCAAGTGAAAGGGAGCAGGTTTATTCCCAACATGCAACGCGTTTCGCACATTAGCACTTCATCAGGCCTGATGAAGCACTAATGCGCAAAGCGTGTTGCATGTTGGGAATAAATCTGTTCCTTTTCACCTGGCATCTGTGGTCTCTCAGCGCCCAAAGTTATCCACTACTTTTAGAGGCTCACGGTTCCGTGTCTTTAACATGCATAACATGGGATAAAGATGAGACAGAGGGGATACTTTTAAATACATAAAGAGAATCAACAGGATAAAGGAGGAGAGCATATTTATAAGAGGAAAAGCTACCACAAGAAGACATAGCTTTAAATTAGAGGGGCAAAGGTTTATGCAGTAATATTAGGAAGTATTACTTTACTGAGAGAGAAGTGGATGCATGGAATAGCCTTCCTGCAGAAGTGGTAGCTGCAAATACAGTGAAGGAGTTTAAGCATGCATGGGAAAGGCATAAGGCTATCCTTCATATAATATAGGGCCAAGGACTATTATGGATATTCAGAATATTTGGCAAATTAAATGGGCCAAATGGTTCTTATCTTCTGACACATTCTTTGTTTCTAGACAGATATGTATATATAGAAAAAAAAATGTTTTATATTTTGCATCCATTCAGGATGGGAATGTCCTCTGGGTTGCCAATGCTTTTATTGAACACTGAGGTAATTGTCATTCCACAGGTTGCACCACTGAAGAATACAGCAGTACACGTCAGTTGGGGTTTCCTACTGCTGCTGGAGTGTAGTAATACTTGGTGTGCATGCGCGCTTTCTTTAAATTCAGATGTATACATTCCATAACACCTCTGAGACCACTACACACATCTGAGCCTGGGATTAGGAAAGGAGGAGAGTATTTAGGGCTGCATTTTATTTCTTATGAGTAAGGGGGTGGAATACCCCCATAATACGTTGAGCCTAGCCTATGGGACTTTTTGGCATCTCTTCTTTTCATTTTTTGCCTAATACCATAAAAGCCTTCATTGTTGGTGTACGCCATGTTGGTGTACATAAGGGGATCTCTCCTTGCTCTGGACACAAAGAATCGCCATAGCACCCACAAACGCAGTGATGAAAAATAGCTTCATTCAAACGCAGTCAGGCGACGTTTCGGTCACATTATGACCTTTTTCAAGCAGTGAAAAAAGTGTTTGAAAAAGGTCATGTTGTGACCAACACGTTGCCTGACTGGGCTTGAGTGAAGCTACTTTTTATCACTGCATATGTGAGTGCTACTGCTTCTTTGCATTCTGTATATACAAGAGGCCCTGCACCTACAGCACCCGCATGCCATCCTTTACTTTTGGAGAGCTTCTCCTTCTTGGTTTCTCTCCTTGTTCTGGGCACTACTTATATCTTGATATGAAGCCCATCTGGATATTGGGGTTGGGCTTTTCACAGACCCACCATTAGGTGAGTCATTGGATCCTAAATGACACCTCAATATAGTCTATTTGTGTCTCTAGATATGTATACCTTGTTAGCACTCTCCTTTTGCCTTTTTAGTCTCACCAACAAATTAAGGAAGTCTTAAACTGATTAAAAATTTCAGAAAAAAATTGGAAAAGGTCAATAAACAAATGGAAAAAAAGACTGTAACAAAGCTCACTTCTATGTATGCCAGCTTTCTTTTCCATGCGCTACCCATCTAACCACAAGAGGATCTTGAGAACGCACAAACTGCCCTACCACAACTTTAAAGGGGTATTCCAGCTTTATATATCTTATCCCCTATTTAAAGGATAGGGGATAAGATTTATGATCGCAGGGGTCCCGCCGCTGGAAACCCCCGCAATCTCGGTGAAGCCCCGGCATTCTTAGCCAGGCGCTGCCTCCAAGACAAGGACGTGACATCACAGTCACGCCCCTTAGTGACATCATGCCACACCCCCTCCATTCATGTCTATGGGAGGGAGCGTGACAGCTGTCATGCCCAAACCCATAGACATGAATGGAGGGGGGCATGATAGGGGAGCTGCGAGACCTTTGGATAGGGGATAAAATGTATAAAGCGGGAATATCCCTTTAAGAGACTCCACCAATGCAATGCTAATAAAATAGTACACAATTAATACCCCTTCCCTCGCTGAAGAAACATTTGTGACAGGATGTACATGTTCTATAGAGGTAACAATAGCCCAGAAGAAACAATAGCCAACTTTAAATGGACTTTGGATAGAGGGTAGTTAGGAGCCCCCATACATCCTGCAGTTCAGCAGTTTGGGAGGATTTTAATATAATGTGTATGACCGGCTTTAGAGATGATCATCAGCTGCATAAGTTAGTGATCCAGTAAACAGAAATTAGGAGTTAGGTCTCAATAAACTGCCGTATACTTTTATATGATTAATAAAGGGGAAAAAACAGCTGTTGTAAGTACAAAAAAAAAAAACCCAGAGAGGAAGTGCAGTGGTGAGGAGAGATCTAAAGATTATATCTAACGCCAGGGGATGGCTGATTAATCATACTTCTGTGAGAATTTCTGAGTATATCATTCTCCGTTATTAATGACATTTCACTCCTCTCTGCAAGATACCTTTTATGCTTCCAGAAGGCCAATTATCTGTTTAGTCTGCAAAACAATACTAGTTATTGCTGTGAGATAGGGAAGCTGAAGCAAGGCTTACTCTAAAGACCAGCCTCTAGCATTATTAAAAAAAGAAAGGGATATTCATTTAAATCTACATGATATTAATCTATTTTTATCATTCTTATTCATTTATCGCATTTGTAATGCAATACATTTTCTTTCTTTCTTTCTTTTTTACTTTGTATTTAAAAGGAGCAGTTTATCTAAAGGCCTTCAAACTACTGACACAACAAATTTTGGTTACAATTTTCCATAATTTTTTTAACTTATGAAAACCATAAGTTTTTAACTGATTATTGCTCCTGGAGGTTTTTCCTTTTGTTTTCGGAAGACAAAAAAAAAAACGGCTTTCATGCTGTTCTAAATAAAGAAATCAAAAAGGTAAGAGATATTCCCTTGTGAGGCATTATTGCTTACTAGAATAGTAACAATGAAGTTGCCCTTGCAACAGGTGAAAGAGCATCCTATTGCGAATAGAGATGAATGGATTTATGGTATGATACGCCAAACCCAATTCTAACAAATCAGCCGTCATTTAGTCTTGTAAAAGTAATTCTGTTTTCCAAGTGTTCCAATTCCAAGAGAAGTATGGAATAAAATACCCGAACTTCTCAGGAAAATCAGAACACTTGGTAAGGGAAACAATTTTTCAAGACTAAATGAATTGATAGCCGATACATTAGATTTAGGTTTGGTCAATTTTGCTGTAGATTTGCTCAACTCTAGTGGTGTACACAGTACACAGATAGATAAAAGGGTAACTATGATGTATACTTAAAGGAATACTCAACTGGAAAACATTTTCTTTTAAATCAACTGGTGGCAGATTTTAATTACTTTAAATTTAATTTAAATTACTTAAATTAAATTAACTAAAATTAAATTAAATTAAATTTAAATTTAAATTAAATTACATCTATTTAAAAATCATAATCCTTCTAGTACTTATGAGCTGCTGTATAATACACAGGAAGCTCTTTTCTTTTTGAATTTCCTTTCTGCCTGATCAAAGTGCTCTTTGCTGACACCTCTGTCCATTTTAGGAACTGTCCAGAGTAGATAGCAAAACTCTCCTGCTCTGGACAGTTCCTGACATGGACAGAGGTGTCAGCAGAGAGCACTTGTGGTCAGGCAGAAAGGAGATTAAAAAAGAAAAGAACTTCCTGTGTATTATACGGCAGATGATAAGTTCTGGAAGGATTGGGATTTTTTAATAGAATTAATTTACAAATCTGTTAAACTTTCTGGCACCAGTTGATTTAAAAGAAAATGTTTTCCAGTGGACTACCCCTTTAAAGTGGTATTCCAGCAGGTATTTAACCTCTGGGATCCCCTTTGATCTCTAAAACACAGACCGACTTTCCCTGCTGGATGGAGCAGCAGGTTGGCACGCACTTCATGGATTGTCTAAAGGAGCATTGAATGTAAACAAATGCTGTATTTGGAAATCTCCAGTACTCCCTTTGACAATGCATGGAGTACATGCCAACCCACTGCTCCATGCAGGACCCCATTCTAAAGATCCTGTAGACTTCTGGATGACAGACCATCCACGATCAGACACTTATCCCCTACCCTATGGATTTTTTAAGTTTGTAAGTGCTGGAATACCCCTCCTTTATACATTTTACTTACACAATATTCACACAGCTTTGTTTAATACTATAGCAGTGTTCACATTTACTGTGTATTATGCTAGTAGCAACTTTCTGGAAAGAAAGCAGGAACGCAAATTTATTTACGTTTCTTCTTTATGCCCTGGACGCCTAAGGAAAGGATAGAAATAAGAGTGAAAGAATGAGATCCTTCTTAATTCCTAATATGTTTCATTAAAGACAAGCTGCAGAAATAAAATCCATCTCGCTGCCATCCTTTCTTTTTTCACTTCCAATTAATAAAACCTACAACACAGAAGTGCCGTCCATGTGTCAAAAAACACTCTCTCTGAACTACCTATATTTACCCCCTGAAAGTGAATATGTTATCAGGGCTATGATATCAAAGGAGGAATGGATCAAAGAGTTTTTAATAAGGAACCTGGTGTTTGTAGAACCTGCACTTTCATGTAGCCTGTTTTGTTCAAATTCAGAATTTTTGGTTTTCCACCAAAGACGACATTTAAGAAAACTGTTGGTACCATATTGTCATGTGCAAGCCTTTGATTACACGCCATGTACACCTTAGTCAAACAAAAGTACTGCACCTCCTAATGTTTAATGAGCTTTGTTATGTTTTTTTTTCTTTCTTCCGTATATCACATTTAACTGTTTAGAAGCCAAGTAAATCTGTAATATCATTAAAGGCTTTTGCAAAATGTATGCACAACTGTTAAAAATATGTGCATGAGCACAATAATTTACTTATATTAGATAACAATATAGCTGTATGTATTATTAGAATTCCTCCACAAAGTATAATATATAAGAATGCAACAGAGTTTATTCTGCACTAGTAAATGATGACATAGAGCTGGGATCACCTCTGATCCCTAAAATGAGCTATGGTCCCTTTGTCTCTTTAGGAGTGGCCCAAAATGACATCATAGTTCAATTCAATTGAATGGCGTTGAGTTGCAGTTCCTGAACAGTAGTTTGTTGGGGGTGGCAGAGTGTAGAGAAATTCTTAATGGGGTACTCCACCCCTAGACATCTTATCCCCTATCCAAAGGATGGGCACCCCGGGATCTCGGCTTCGGCACCCCGCTGTCATTACTGCACAGAGCAAACTCGTTCTGTGCGTAATGACGGGTGATACAGGGGTCAGAGCATCGTGATGAAATGGCTCCATCGCTTGTGACGTCGCAGTCCGCCCTCCTCAATACAAGTCTATGGGATGGGGCGTGGCGGATTTCACGCCTCCTCCCATAAACTTGCATTAAGGGGGCGGTCCGAGAAAGTTAAACAGATTTGTAAATTACTTTTATTAAAACATCTTAATCCTTCCAGTACTTTTTAGGGGCTATATACTACAGAAGAAATGCTTTTCTTTTTGGATTTCCCTGATGTCATGACCACAGTGCTCTCTGCTGACCTCTGATGTCTATTTTTGGAACTGTCCAGAGCAGGAGAAAATCCCCATAGCAAACATATGCTGCTCTGGACAGTTCCTAAAATGGACAGCAGAGGTCAGCAGGTAGCACTGTGGTCGTGACATCAGAGAAATCCAAAAAGAAAAGCATTTCCTCTGTATCATACAGCCCATAAAATGTATTGAAAGGATTAAGATTTTTTAATAGAAGTAATTTACAAATCTGCTTAACTTTCTGGCACCAGTTGATTTAAAAAAAAAAAGTTTTCCACGGGAGTACCCCTTTAATGTAAACGTCTCCTTGTCCTGTGCTAAGTAGTCATGTAATTAGTCCTATTAAGAAACTGACAGCTATGTGTACGTCAGTGTTTACATAGAAAGAAACACTTACTTGTCTAATTGCTTACCCACTTGACTACTTTGCTCAGTCTGGGCTAAGTAGTCATCTAGGTGGTCCTACTTAGTGATTGACAGCTCTCTATCTATGCACACGTATACACAGATAGCTGTGTAGAACTGTCCACATGAATACTTAGCCCAGAATGAGAAGAGATCTCCATTTATAAATGGAAAATAATCCTAAAACTTTCCCTCATAACTATATATCAATCTGCTCAGCTCTTCCTTCTCTATAACATTCTGCCTATATATTAGACTGCATTTTCAATGTGACAGGTTCTCTTCAAGAAACCACTGTATTACCCTGGTATTGTAGATTCATCGTTCCAAATGAGTATGCTTAAAATTGTCCTCTTTTGATCATTCTTTTTCAGTATATGGGGGTGTGTGAGGGGTTATTTTTTTGCCATGATCTGTAGTTTTTATCAGTACAATTTTTGTTTCTATGGGACTTTTTGATTGTTTTTTATTTATTTATTTCTGATAGTGTCTGGCTTGGTGACATTTGGGGTGTCCTTAATGAAGACCCAGTTTATTAAACAGTCTATCAGACAGGATGAGTTAGAGTAAAAGATAGCTAGCTAGATCCCTGGAGAGCTCATTCTCTGCTTTAGCCTGCAAGTTTTGTCACTTGTCCCTTTTTTTCTCTTTACGAAGGTGGGTCTCAGTTGGCTTGCTCCCAGCTTTACTCCAATGCCTTTACTCAAAACTTCTCCGCCGATTGCTTGGCTTTCACTTGGTCCTAGGCCAGGTCGAAGGCCTACTGAGTTCCGAGGATGATGCTATTGGGCTTTTGTAACTTACTCATCTCTTCTCTCAGGTGTGACCAGGTAAAGATAATCAACAAGACAATGACAATCACCAAGACAATGTTCTACACATGAGCTGAAATAACTCTAAGCTATTATGGGTCTATTACCATTACCATTTTTTTTTTAAGTTAATTTTCCCCAAGAGAATAAATAAATAAACAAACCATTTTTTCCATTAAATAGGAAAAACTCTCAATTTTATTTTCTATGTGGAGCTACTGATTCATTGAGCTTTTTTTTTTATTTCTATTTTACAGAATTTGGCGCTATTATTTATATGTTTAGTTATTGTTACTTGTGCTGTTGTTTCAGGTTACTCTCTTTAAGTGGTGGAGCCCATCTGATTTTGCTATGGGGCCCTAGAAATTCTACCTACCTACACCCTTGATCACAGTTTTTTCATGCATCTTTTTAGTTTGCACCTTTCATCAAACATATTAAGCTGATTCCAAAAACCCAAAGATAGCACAACAACCAAAATCACGGGTGCATACTGCAATGGCAAATACAAAAAACACAAAAAAAGGACATTATATTTTATTATTCATACATCCAGTACGAAGCTTTATGCCCAAAAGAGGGAGTATAGTGAGTGTTTTAGGGTCCTATACTAAATGAGGCTACCACCGTGTGGTAGATGGGGGACACGTTGTGATCAAAATGTGTGCTAAAAGCTTCAGTTTGCTTTTATGATCAAATATAGAGTGCTGCTGCAAACTTTTGTGTGTTAGGCTGATTCCATATGTAAAGAAGCCTTTTCTGTACCTTATCATATTTTTTCCACTCTTACTGTAAATATGCCAAATGTAGAATCACGACATTACATAGTTTCTAGCATACTTCAAAAGAACACCTTTGACATTCCAGATAACTTGCAAATGATGATGCAGGAAGATCTTTTGCCTCTACAAAGAAAGAACAAAAGAGGGTGACATAAAAGAAGGATCAATAAACATATGGTAATTAATAAAACATTTTCTATGAATACCTACAAAGGGTTTAAAAAAATATAAAAATCTTAACAATCAAGATATGAAGCAAGGACATAGCAGCAGCTGTGATACTGATGGCGCATAGAGAATATTTTTAGCATTTTCCAGAATAATAATTTAAAATTTACATCAAAATAATATTTTACAGCTATACAGTGTGTGTGCTTGTGTGTGTGTATATATATAGATATATATATATATATCTATATATATATATATATATATATATATATATATATACAGTGAAAAAATATATATAGTGTATCTATATATATCTATCAATCTATCTGTATATCTATTTTTCTGTCTATCTAATTTCATGTCTCATTGAACAGCTGGCTATTAAATAAAGAACTAAAACTCTGATCAGGTACTTTGTATGTGTAGACTGTCAATTTACCATGCTTAAATAATCTATGAGCTAAAATGTCCCCTTACCTGCCTTCTGCCACCGATCGCTGACTCACTTATGTAGCCTGGCTTAGCCAGGCTATATCAGTGGATCACCAATCTCACTGTGTAATGTTATTTCATAGGCATAGGATTATACAGTGATTATACACTCTGCAGGCACTGCATACCCCCCTCCTACCTCCCCGACTGGCTGTCCAAGCTGAAGTGTCCCTCAGAGACCGCACCACTCTCTCTTCCTTCACTTCTATTTTTTATTAATGAAAGGGGTTTTATATAATTTTAGAGAAATTTCTTTTTATTTTACACTTTTTTTTAGATCCAATAGGGTACTTTTATATGCAATCATTACATTGCATATAAAAGTACCCTATTGGAAATAAAAAAAAGTGTAAATAAAAAAAAAATCTTGGACAGCTTGGAAAGCTTGAAAAGCTTGGAAAGCCAGTCGGGGAGGTAGGAGGGGGATATGCAGTGCCTGCAGAGTGAGGAAATAATGCAGGGAGGTCTTCCAGGGGGACCAAAGAGTCAGAAATCTGTCATGAGTCCTGGTAGACCAGCTTACTAATTCTTCAAACCTGCAGATTTCATTAATGTTGCGTTTCCACTCCGAGATAGTCGGGGGAGAGGTCTGTCTCCAATTTAAGGGGGATAAGGGCTTTCGCTGCTGCTAAGAGATGCACTGCTAGGTTACACCTGGAGGGCCTGAAAGATGAAATCGGCAATAACCACCATAGACAAACTGAGTTGGGTGGAAGTCACCTCTCTCACCACCTCCTCGACCCGCCTCCAGAATGGGGTAATAAGTGGAACGTCCCACCAAATGTGTGAGAGACAGCATGTGTGCCTTCTGACTCAGAGAGTGTGGTGCCTAATTCTGCTCCCTGGAGTGAATGTATGCTGGTGTAGATAAGGATTGGGGTCTAGTAAGTATTTGATATAAGAGCGATATATTTTGCTTTTGTATGGGCAAAGAGATGAGTTTTTCAAACTCAGTAGGGTCTCTGATGAGCTTAGGATCAGTTAGAATTTTCTTGGAAGTCTGGAAGTTTGTATAAAAGTAAGGGACCTTTCCGTCCTTCAATAAAATACTTAAGGGTATTGAGTCCATTAGAGACCACATAGGTATAAGGGTTAAGGAGGGGTGTGAGTAAGCCAGGGGAGAAGAAAGCAAGCACATGCACCATCTGCCTCCAAACAGACATCAGAACTTGAGAACTTGGCGACATGGACTTATTCAGAAAAGGGCGACCCGAGGGGGAGCCAAAGATTCCATAGTAGATGCCCATCATAGGAGTTGCAAAGGTGGGTATGTACATCTGAGGGAGTGGGCGGGGCCACTAAGTCTAGCTAGCGATTCAGCTGGATCACTTTATAATAGGCTTCAATGCCAGGCAAGGCGATATCCCCTCTGTTTTTCCGTCTAATCAAAAGGGTTTGTGCTAAGCATGGGCATTTATGTTTCCACACAAATCTGGAGATTAAAGAGTGCATGGATCAGAAATAAGAGGACAGTAGAGCAATTGGCGCCATTGACATAAGGTATATTATCTTGGGGACTATATAGGATTGTACTGGATTTTTCCTACCAATCCAGGATAGGACTAGAAGTGGGATGTGATAATCTTTTAGGAGAATCTTTTTGAGTCACTGAGTAAAGCAGTGGGGCAAAGTTTAACTGATAGAGTTCAGTTAACTTAACAGAAACCCTTTCTAAATATTTAATTGAAGTAGATGTCCATGGGAATGAGGAGGAGCCACATAGTGTCTCTACTAGACTATTTGGTAGAAAGACATTGAGGAGTCCCGATTTGCTGAAGTTGACATTGAAATTGGAAAGGACTCCAAAATTGGAGAGAATTTCCTTAAGTCATGGGAGAGTAATCGTCAGTTGTGTGACCAGGAACAACAGGTCATCAGCAAATGCTAGCACTTTGAGGTCTGACATACTCATCCTCATCCCATGTACATCTGGGGACTGTCTAATCTTCTGTAGAAGAATCTGTATTACTAAAATAAAAGGGGACAGGGAGAGGGGGCAGCCCTGTCTAGTACCATTAAAGATGCTAAAGTTAGAGGAGAGTGAGTCATTTACTTTTAATCTAGCATGGGCTCAGTCATAAAGGGAGAAGACAGCCTTAATAAAAGTGTTTGGTATACCAAAGGCCATCAATGCGACTCTCATAAAATCCCAGCCCACTTAGTCAAATGGTTTTTCATCATCAATACCTTAAACTGCCAAAGGGACCCCCTGTGATCATGATAGTTGGATAGCGTGAAAGAGTTTGCCCGTGCTATCTCTCCCCTCTATACCCAGGACAAACCCACCTGTTCAACACTGACTAAAGATGGGATTAAATTACTCAAGCGAAAGGCAAGAAGTTTTGCCCATATTTTGAGATCAAGATTTAAGAGGGAGATGGGACTATAGCTGCTACATAGAAGGGAGTCTTTACCCTCGTTGTGAATGAGCATCACATGTGCCTTCTGAGTTTGCCTGGGTAGGGAATGTAGAGAGCAGATAGGGGAGTAGGACAGGTAAGATTTTTTTTTCTAATATTGTAAGAGAAGGCCATCAGGCCCAGGCTTTTACCTGAAGAAAAGTTTGAGACGACCTTAGACAATTCAAGCTCAGTGATTGGTGCGAGTTGTTTTTCCGTTGCCGAGTACTCCAAGGTGGGGAGAGTAAGTGAGGAAAGAAAGTCAGTAATGAGGGAACCCTATGTGGAGGAGAAGGAAGACCTTCAGAATTTTGAAGGTTGCACAGACCTGAATAATAGTGTTGAAAAGCCGTCGCAATAGACACAGTAGAAAAAGCGACATTGCCCATGTGGTCCCGTATGGAGTGTTTATGTGCCTTTTCTCTAGCCTTCTTGATTAGAGATGACATAACCTTACCACCCTTACTGCCATGAGCATAAATGTGTTGTCGGGAGAAGAGGAGCGCTTTAGTAGAGCATGCTTCTTCTTAACAATGTAGAAGTATTTGGGGGTAGCCCAGATCAAATCTAATCTCAAGTCTTATCCGGTCATTCTGCAAGGATCTCCCGCACAGAGGAAATTCAAGCCTGGAGGAGGAAGTCTCAGGACCTTGTCAGAACCCTAGCGACCTGGAAATCTTAAGTCTTATATCAAGTCTGTATTAATCTATTGGGTGAAAAGCACCACAAATCCCAGCAAGGTAACAGGGCTTCCAAGGGGTTACACTGCATCCTCTCCACTCTGCACCATACTGTGGCATGTAATATCATCTGCACTGTCACGATGCCGGCTGGCAGGTAGTGGATCCTCTGTGCCAGAGAGGGATTGGCGTGGACCGTGCTAGTGGATCGGTTCTAAGTCACTACTGGTTTTCACCAGAGCCCGCCGCAAAGCGGGATGGTCTTGCTGCGGCGGTAGTGACCAGGTCGTATCCACTAGCAACGGCTCAACCTCTCTGACTGCTGAAGATAGGCGCGGTACAAGGGAGTAGACAGAAGCAAGGTCGGACGTAGCAGAAGGTCGGGGCAGGCAGCAAGGATCGTAGTCAGGGGCAACGGCAGGAGGTCTGGAACACAGGCTAGGAACACACAAGGAAACGCTTTCACTGGCACAATGGCAACAAGATCCGGCAAGGAAGTGCAGGGGAAGTGAGGTATTAATAGGGAAGTGCACAGGTGAAGATACTGATTGGAACCACTGCGCCAATCAGCGGCGCAGTGGCCCTTTAAATCGCAAAGACCCGGCGCGAGCGCGCCCTAGGGAGCGGGGCCGCGCGCGCCGGGACAGGACCGACGGAGAGCGAGTCAGGTACGGGAGCCGGGGTGCGCATCGCGAGCGGGCGCCACCCGCATCGCGAATCGCATCCCGGCTGGAGGCGGTATCGCAGCGCCCTGGGTCAGTGGATCTGACCGGAGCGCTGCAGTGAGGAGAGTGTAGCGAGCGCTCCGGGGAGGAGCGGGGACCCGGAGCGCTCGGCGTAACATGCACCCTGCTCAATAAAAGACGGTTAGCCATAATCTGACGTTGGTGTATTTCTTTACTCCCCGTGTCTGGCCCAGAAGAAGCTGTCTCCAACCGTGGACCGTGTATAGGCTAATGGTGCCTTGGAGCCACAAATGAGAAGGCATTTCTTAGCACCCATGTTTCTACCACACATAGTTTTATCTACTATTTCTACTATTTAATATAGAGGTAACGCCTTTTCTCTGGCATAGAAGGAAAATGACTTAAAATCATCTCCATTGTGGTGGATGAAGTGGGTGTGCCTAAGTAGGGGAGGCAATAAGCAACATCTCCTTCTTCTGAGAGAAGCCTTTTGGACTTTAAAAATAAACACTCTCTTTCCTTATGTGCTGAATTGGAAAAGTGATCTGTTCTATGTGTACTAACATGTTATGAATGATGTTTGTTCCTCTAAGTATTCTGGATGCATTGGGCCTTAAAGGTTTTAAAGCAGTGTTTCTCAACCTTTGTGCCTCCAGCTGCTGCAAAACAACACTTCCAAACATGCCTCAACAGCTGGAGTCACACTGACTGGGAAACACAAATTCAGAGGCTTGTAATTGGGTTCTTTTATTTCTTAAAAATCTTCCACATCCAGACCTGTTTAGACTATAGGTAAGAGTGGTGCAATGCTCACAATGCAATAGTCTTGGACTTTATGGGTATGACTGTATACAATTAAATGGATGGACTTTATGGGAGTTCATGGGAAGATTTTTTAAATACTTTTGAGTCAATATCTTGCTTCCACGTCAGACGTTTTGGATGTCGATACATAGACACCAAGTATCCTAGTGAGCACATTATCTGATTCTTAAAGTATGAGGTGCATTCAGTGCAAGAAAGGGGAGCATGGAGAGCAGTCTGTGTAACAGGGTACCTGGGAAACAGCCTACAAGAATTAAACCACATTTTCCGTCATATCTAGAAACCAACATTAAGAAATCATATTAATAAAGTGAATCCAGTTTTTTTGTACAGTTTGGAACAGTTGCGGTTCACTCCATTTATTTTTTTGCCAAACAAAAAACGTGTCCTACCATGGTTTTTATCTACTGTAAACTGTATATTCATGGCATACATTTTTTTTAATAGTACTGTAGTCAGTGAGAACCGTATACGTGTGTGTACTGTTTCATATGGTTTGAGCTCAAACTGTTAATAATATCCCTAAACTGTATTCCAACCATATGCACAAACCGTGGTGTGAATGCACCCTAACATGTGAGAGAAAGAGATCCATGGACAGCAATCGTAAGTCATGCCTGGAAAAGGTCTTATTGGCAGATTAGGTCAAAAGTAAATATGACATAAGTAAAAAACTACAATCAGAAAAGATGTCACAAATAAGTCATTGTATTCAACTATACCATAATAACATATATGGCCTGCCCAAGATCAGTGAGGTTTCAGGGTGGACGCCGGCTCCACGAGGTGCTGGATGAACTCAAAGAGGACAAGGTAGCGCTCTTCTTTCACTTATAGATATATGGCCTGTGTCTGGGTGAATCTGGTCTCTACCATAATATAATTATTGTATAGGGGCTAATGTTATTCTTAGTTAATGGAATATTTTTCTATAACAATATAGTAATACTATTCAGTTACTAAATGGTGGTAACACCTTATGTGTTCATGGTATAGCAGTATTATTAGGGCATTGTATAGTGGTATCATTGGTAATATTAGGCTGTATGTTTTGTTCAGTATGGAGGTAGTATTCAATTGCTGTATGGTAATAATATCTGGTTTTGGTAAAGTGTTTTTTTTTTCTAACTATACACGTACAGAAATTTTTTTGGGGGTGGTGGGGTTATTCCTTGAGGTTTGTTGATTTGGTATTGCAGCATTTGAGGCCATACAGTTAACTTTGCCTAAAGCTCTGCTAGATGTTCTTGAGTTTCTCTTGGATACTGATTCCACATTTTAAAAGTATAATCCTAGTTTAATTGTCACCCTTCAAAATTGACGGAGTACTCCGGGGGAAAAAACATTTTTACATCAACTGGTACAAGAAAGTTATACAGATTTGTAAATTACTTCTATTAAAAAATCTTAATCCTTTCAGTACTTATCAGCTGCTGTATACTACAGAGAAAGTTTTGTAGTTATTTCCATTCTGACCACAGTTCTTTCTGCTGACACCTCTGTCCATGTCAGGAACTGTTCAGAGCAGGATAGATTTGCTATGGGGATTTGATCCTACTCTGATCAGTTCCTGACATGGACAGAGGTGTCAGCAGAGAGCCCTGTGATCAGACTGAAAAGAACTACACTACTTTCTCTGATGCATACAGCAGCTGATAAGTACTGGAAGGATTAATATTTTAAATAGAAGTAATTTACAAATCTTTTTAACTTTCTTGCACCAGTTGATTTGAAAAATGTGTTTTACACTAGAGTACCCCTTTAACTCTATAATTATGTGCAAAAGATAGCGTGTGAGAGATGGCAACTTTTATACAGTGCTGCTGACTATTTTGGCAGCATACATTCACACTTGTGTCCGTTAAAGGGGTACTCTGGCCCCGTGATTGCCAGTAATCAGACCCGGAGCGAACCAAGGTGAGAAAAAAAAAGATATAGCACTTTCATAGGAAAACACAAAAAGTCATTTCTGCTTAGTTATTTATTAATTGGTTACTTACTATTGCATATTAATACACAACATTAAACTGCACCTACATTCATTTTATCTCATGAAAATATATGGTATACTAGAAACAGAGATTTTACTATCAAATATTTTTCATAAACACGTAAATAAACTATAAACATGACATTTTGTTATCCTAATATGGGACATCTATTGGATGATTAGTTCAGCATTTACCATATTTTGCCTTTTCTTAATGAATAGAGAGCTGTGTGGTACAGTAACAAATGAAATCCCTGCAGCTAGGGCGCGATAGGCATTTTCAGTACAGTACCACTATATCAGTGTACCATGCAGAGATGTTTTTTTCTGGATTATTTTCTGTAAACAATGCATCAAGATGAGAATAGACCAGTAGTATGGCATAGGAGGGTACAATTTTTAATTCAATATGAAATTGATTACATATAAAGGAAAGTGTAGCCCCATTAAAGCCTGAAATTTTTTAATACAGCCATATAGTTGACACCGGATAATCATTTAATTTGTAAATATAATCAAATTATTGCTTAGCTTTGTTGGCATTCAATGTCAACTCAAAACTGGCTCAATGATCCCACCCACTCTCTCGGCTAACATGACTTTGCCCTCACAAATCCCCTCAATATATATCCCTGTAATCAAAAGACATATTTCAGCACTAGAGATCCTGTTTTGGAAAAAAAAAATGTTCTCATTCCTCTTCGACTTGCTTTATCTTTGCTTCCAATGTGAATAATTCATCCGCCTCTGTGCTTTGCAGTCAAACTATTCTGTCCACCCCAGCCTGTTCAGAACCTGTGATTTATTATTTAATAATTTGCAGTGCTGCTCTGTTGTAAGGTGTGCATTGTGACTTCTCGCAGAACTGCTACAATCTTCTCTAGTTAGTTGTCCTTTCGTTTCCTCTCTACAAACAGCATCCTCTATTGATTCTTCTCAGTCTTTTTTCTATATTACAATTTTATTTTTTTTCTCTTCTAGACAAAACCTTTGCTGCGCTCTCCCCCCGCTGCTCTCAAAGATAAGAGTATAAAGACAAACTTGGCCCTTGTTCTAAAAAACAAGCAGTGTTTTTGATTCTGTTTTCAGATATATGGTGTCTTTTGCTTTCTTTTCTTTTTCTTTTTTTTTTTTGTTATTGTGTGCTCCACCACTATCTTACTCATTTTCTTCACAGTTTGTTTAGATGACATATACAACCCCTGACAAAAATTATGGAATCATCATCGTTAGAAGATGTTCACCCAATTTTTGGTTTACTTCATAGCAAAACAGATATGACACAAACCACTATTTGATTAATGGCCGAACCTCCCGGCTTCATGAAACATTCTCTAAACACATGAAAACAAATTATACTGATTAATGGCATTGGGTTTTCTAGATCAAGTAAAAGAAGAAAAAATATGGAATCACTTAATGTTTAGGGAAAAAAATCATAGAGCTATCTACAAAAAAATAAAAATTCAAAACAATTAATACTTTGGTGCTTCTCCTCTGGGTTTTATGACATCCTCATTTCTGTGAGCCATGGACTGTTTCCATGATAAGCAATAACTGGTTCAGACATTTTTAGGATTCACGACAGAGCCCTGTTAGTTACCTTTTTTATTCCCATTATACCTTTAGGGTCCTAATCAGACTGAGATCTGGCAATAACATCACAAATAAGCAGTTAGGGAAAATGGTTAATAAGGAAAAAAGGGTGAATGCCTTATCTGGCCTAGTCCAAGGTCATTAAAATTCCTCAATGATAGAGTCCAAAGGAGCATTTGTATCAATTGTAAACCCCTTTAACCGTGCAACATTTTGATATAAATAGGATTAGAAGTCTTCTGATAAACAGCATCCATTACTGAGTTTACTAAGCTGAGTGTTAGCATCAGCCTGTAAAAAAAGGGGCCATTGTTACCCTGATCCCACCACCACAAGAGGTACTGGGAAAAGTTGGGTACTAGCAGGCCCAGAACATCAAAATGGAAAGGTATGAAAAAAAATATTTTTTTATGAAAAATGTGTAGCGTTAAAAGTAATCCAGGTAAGACAGAACAATTCAGTCCAAACCAAACTTCTTTTTGAACTTTCAAAGCTGCCAAACTTTTGAACAATTTGCTCATCTCTAATTGCGAAAAGCATTATTACAGTTAACAATTCTATCTATTGCTTGAGTTGACAGCGCTTTCATTGGGGCAATCTTTTCTTTCTAATTGTTGAGTATTTGTTGAGTGCAACAGTTCAGAAGAAGAGCAAGATGTGATACAGCAGTCACTCTATGGGACACATCTGTCTGTGTATTCACCGCTATGTGGATCCCTAAATTAACAGTCAAGTAAAGGAATAAAGTGGCGCTTACAAGTCTCCATTGCTTGCCCTTTATTTATACATAATAGTTGCGGGAGAAGGGTAACATACACATTAGGATAACCGGAGTGTACAGACAAGGGAGGTTACCGCTGTTTTATGCCTCTTGGCACTTCTTCTGGCCTCTATATGTAAACAGCTGTAGGCTCCAATTTCTGTACTACGGTGTCCATATTAGAACATCATTAGGCGTCAGCCAAATAGCCATCATTCCTCCTCCCTGATCCTCAAAATCCATCCTTCATCAGAGTAATCTCGCCTCCTCCGTAGTTCATCATGTTATCCTCTGTCATCCCTCAGCTAAATCTCTCTCCTCCTTCAGACATAAACAAAATCCTCCCAAATTCTTACACCCTCAGCTTAACCTCCCTCATCCCTCAAACATCAGAAAAACCTCAGTCCTACCTCAGACAAACCTCGGACATGCCTCAGACAAACCTCCGTCACACCTCAGACAAACCTCCCTCAGCTCTCACCTCTCAGCCAAACCTCGGACATGCCTCAGACAAACCTCCGTCACACCTCAGACAAACCTCCCTCAGCTCTCACCTCTCAGCCAAACCTCTGACATGCCTCAAACATCAGCCGAATAGCCGTTAAAGTTCTCCAGCCTCCCTATGCTAACTGCGTAGCAGAGGAAAGCAGCACATGTGCTCTGAGCAGTACAGACAACTGCACATGTGCAGGGCTATGCTATCGCTGTGCTCCTAACGCTGCTTCTTTCGCCCTACTCTGTCAGCGGAGTGCTGCCCATGCATTCTGTTGTCTACAAATCGAGGAAAACTTTACATCAACGGCTGTTTGGCTGACGTCAGAGGCATGACGGAGGCTTGGCTGAGAGCTGAGTGTGGTTTGTCTGAGGTGTGACGGAGGTTTGTCTGAGGTATGCCTGAGGTTTGTCTGAGGTATGACCGAGGTTTGTCTGAGGTTTGAGGGATGAGGGAGGTTAAGCTGGTGGTGTAAGAATGTGGGAGGATTTTGTTTATGTCTGAAGGAGGAGAGAGATTTGGCTGAGGAGGAGGCGAGATTACTCTGATGGAGGATCAATTTTGAGGATGAGGGAGGAGGAATGATGGCTATTTGGCTGACGCGTGATGATGTCCTAATATGGACACCATACTATACACCCCTGTCATCCTAATGTGTATGATAACATCCCCACCCCACCACAACACAAGTATAAAAAATACTCAGCAAGTAACAGAGACCGGTGAGTACCACTTTCTTCCTTTACTTCACATTTGAACTCTCTGCATTTGCACCACCACAAGTTGTGGATTGTACTTGCACACTGTAACCTGCTGCAGTTTGGTTCAAAGAAGGGACTGTATGTATCTTCATGGGGGCAGTGCCATACTACTTTCTCTCTGCATTGTTGTTGTAAAAAATGCCTTAATTAAAGGGGTACTCCGGTGGAAATTTTTTTTTTAAATCAATAATTAATTATATGTACTGGAAGGATTTAGATTGTTAAATAGAAGTAATTTACAAATCTGTTTAACTTTCTGGCACCAATTTAAAAAAAAAAAAATTTCACCGGAGTACCCCTCTTTAGAGCTTGCTATGCACAAACCAAGGCATTGGAGTAGTGACCCTGTCACACGTGAATGCTGTATATGATGGAACACAATTGCACACTGTATTATGGCTGGCATTTATCATTGTAGGTGTAAGGGAAGCATTTTTGTACACCTTTTTTTTTTTTTGCGTGCTGGTAATGTGTAGGAGAACTAAATTTATTAAATACTTGCAGAGCATTTGATACATTTTGTGCAGGTCACATTTTCTGAAATTTCTCTCTTCACATACACCAAAAAGCTAAGTTAAGTCTGGGCTGGTGTAGTTTTAGAGACTTTTTAGTGGCTTTGTGCATTTTTTGCTCCTTTTCAAAAAAAAAAGGCGAAGTTCATAAAACCCGTCCATATCATGTGTATTGGCAAAATCAGTGGATTGCAACTCAAAATCAGCAGAAATGTGTAAACCAAAAGGCGCAAAAAAGGTGCAAATAAACCCTTTTTTTGAACCTTTTCTAGACACAAAAAACAGTCTAAAGACAATGATAAATGTTGGCCTACGTGCCCATTTTTTTTATTCTGCATAAAATCAGTAAGGTCTAAAAGCACTTTTTTTTTTTTACAAATATTTGCAGATTTGGACTTGAACTGATAAAAATGCAAATTATGAAGTGACTATATTTTTTTTATTTTATTTAATCTTAAAAAATATACATCATTAAATAAAATACTGTCCATTATTTTACTTCAAGATATGTTGTATGTAGAAAGAACAACTATTAAACAAACATTGGTGAAGATTTGCCATTTTAAATGTGACATCATTCTGGCTCAAATGTGGAAAAACAACTGTGCCTTTTTATTAAATTTATTACACGTTTATACACTTTTGGTGCCTTGCTTAAAGGGGTACTTCGCCCCTAGACATCTTATCCCCTATCCAAAGGATCGGGGATAAAATGTCAGATCGCACCCCGCTGTCATTACTGCACAGAGCGAGTTCCCTCTGTGCGTAATGACGGGCGATACAGGGGACGGAGCAGGGGACATCATGGCTCCGCCCCTCGTGACATCGCGGCCCGCCCCCTTAATGCAAGTCTATGGCAGGGGCGTGACGACCGCCACGCCCCCTCCCATAGACTCATATTGAAGGGGGCGGGCCGTGACGTCATGAGGGGCGGATCCATGACGTAACGATGCTCCGGCCCCTATATTGCCCGTCATTACATGCAGAGCGAACTCGCTCTGTGCAGTAATGACAGCGGGGTGCCGCAGCGGCAATCCTGTGGGTCTGACATCTTATCCCCTATCCTTTGGATAGGGGATAAGATGTCTAGGGGTGGAGTACCCCTTTAATAGAGAGGCTTAGAAGCAAAGAGGTGTAGCTTTAATTAAAAGACACCATGCCAAAAGTAAGTAAGCAAAGCAAGGCTGGGTTCACATATCTCGATGCAACTGATCCCACAACTGATGACAAGTTGTCATCAGTTGTATGGCATCCGGCATCCATTGTTTCTGGACCGTGAAGTAAGCTGCGTTCCCCTGTCCGGCGTCAAAATTTAGACGCTGGATGATTGTGAACTGTCCCATTCAAATGAATGGGATCAGTTCTAGCATCAGTTTCCCTCTGGTGCGTGCCGGAGGGAAACTGTGCCGGATGTCTGATATATGTGAACCAACCCTCAGTAGGTAAGCTAACCAATATGTGGTATAAAGTTATATAACAGTGGCTACAGATGAAGCACATTTATCGTACAGCATTTGTACACATTATTTTTGTATATGCCACAAAGTAAAAATATAAGCTTGTTGAACAGCTTCTAATTTTTCCCTATTATTTTCACTATTAATTCCTATTTTTGCAATAAATAAATAAATATAACCGTAAAGTTTATAACAGCTATGCATCTTTTACATTGCACATGTAAAAATAGACTATAGAAGGAATTTCATAATCTTAGTGGCAATTTATCAATGATTGATATTAGTAAATTAGCATAAAAAAGTTGCCAATGTTTTCACAGAAATAAAGCATGAGTAAAAATTAGCAACCTTTTTATGCTAGACTTACACACAAGTTTTTTTCTCTTATTTTTTTGAAAATTGCCACTTCAGTTTTTAATCCAAAGTCAGAAGTAGATCCCCCCTTCCCCCAATTTGCTGGGTCCTCTACACATCAGTATTTAGCTCTGTTTGTGTCTTGTGCTGCAGCTTTGGCAGAGCAGAAAGCTATAACTTGATAATCATAAGATCTACTTTTTATATGCTTTTTGGAAAACAGATATTTATTTAATTACTGCAGAAATAGACTTATCATCAGATACTTCAGAGCAACTCTTACTACGTTGCCGAAATGTTCAGGTGCAAATCATTTGTCTAAAGAATACTTACTACAGTGTCTCAGACGGAATTTCGCTTAGAGGACAAAGATTTAGGACTCAATTTTTCTGCAGATATTCTGCTGCTGATATACGTACTCATTAGAGTCAATGAATAGGAAAATCAGCAGCAGAAAATCTGCAGCAAAATTTGTACCTGTGATTGCACCCTTATGGCAGGGTCACATGGGGTGCACCTGCATTGCGTTTCCCGCTGCAGATGTGCTGACAGCAGTCACAGAGGGACTGCAGAGCGATCTCTCGGCTGCTGCTGGGTAGCTATGTGTGACTTCTATTAAAGGCAAGAATTCTGCTGCATGTAGTTGAACTGCAAGACATGGGTCATGTTACATCTGATATAAAGCAAAAACCTCATTCCACAACACATAATACAATGTTAGTAATACACACATTTTGTCAGATTAAACAGACTTTAACAGATTTCCTGTCAATTGAATTTAAATGGTGACTCCTGAAAAAGTCTAAAACTTGCCTTTGCCCCTACCTGCAATGGAAGTTAAGGGTGTTCTCTATTTAAAACAATCTTACCCCCTATCCAAAGCTTGACTTCAAAGGACTGTGGTCGCCATGCCCCCCTCCATTAATGTCTATGGGAGGGGGTGTGACGGCTGTGATCCCTCGTAATCTGGCAGAAAGCAAAGTTCGCTCTGTGCAACGGATCACTTGAGTGCAGGACTGGAGATTGCGGTGGTTCCCAGCAGCCAGACCCCCCGTCATCAGACATCTTATCCCCTATCCTTTGAATAGGGGATAAGATTCTAGGGGCAGAGTACCCCTTGAACCTCAAAATTCTCACTTTTTGCTTATAGTTTGGAAACAAGAAATTCCCTAACTCAAAGTAGATTATTTTAGATGATGTCTATTTGATCCAGAAGGAAGAAATTCCTAACCAAGCCGGTTTGTGCAATAACAAGTATAAGGTAATGATACCACAATAGGCATTGCTTGACCTGTGTCATGTTGATCATGTACTCTGTCTACCTGCAACCACCACTAGAGGTGCTTAAGGTTGTAATGCAAATTATTTATCATTAAGATCAATGTGCACTGCTCAAAAAAATAAAGGGAACACTTAAACACCACAATGTAACTCCAAGTCAATGACACTTCTGTGAAATCACACTGTCCACTCAGGAAGCAACACTGATTGACAATCAATTTCACATGCTGTTGTGCAAATGGAACAGACAACAGGTGGAAATTATAGGCCATTAGCAAGACACCTGGTTCTGCAGGTGGTTAACACAGACTTCTTCTTAGTTCCTATGCTTCCTGGCTGATGTTTTGGTAACTTTTGAATGCTGGTGGTGCTATCACTCTAGTGGTAGCATGTGATGGAGTCTACAACCCACACAAGTGGCTCAGATAGGGCAGCTCATCCAGCATGGCACATCAATGCGAGCTGTGGCAAGAAGGTTTTCTGTGTCTGTCAGCGTAGTGTACAGAGCATGGAGGCGCTACCAGGAGACAGGCCAGTACATCAGGAGACATGGAGGAGGCCGTAGGAGGGCAACAACCCCAGCAGCAGGACCGCTACCTCTGCCATTGTGCAAGGAGGAGCACTGCCAGAGCCCAGAGGAAGGACCTCCAACAGGCCAAACATGTGCATGTGTCCACTCAACAGTCAGAAACAGACTCCATGAGGGTGGAATGAGGGCCCAACTTCCCCGACGTCCATAGGTGGGGGTTGTGCTTACAGCCCAACACCGTTCACATTTGGAATTTGCCAGAGAACACCAAGATTGGCAGATTTGCCACTGGCACCCTGTGCTCTTCACAGATGAAAGCAGGTTCACACTAAGCACAAGTGACAGAGTCTGGAGACACTGTGGAGAACGTTCTGCTGCCTGCAACATCCTCCAGCATGACCAGTTTGGGGGTGGGTCAGTAATGGTGTGGGGTGGCATTTCTTTGGGGGGCCGCACAGCCCTCCATGTGCTTGCCAGAGGCTTGTCATTAGGTACCAAGATGAGATCCTCAGACCCCGTGTGAGACCATATGCTAGTGTGGTCTGCACTGGGTTCCTCCTAATGCAAGACAATGCTAGACCTCATGTGGTTGGAGTGTGTCAGCAGTTCCTGGTGTAGACCATCAGGGATACTGCTGCAGACCACAAAAAATGTACTAGACCTTGACACTGTTTAATACTATTTGCCTGAATGCTATGTGACCCTATATATTTGGCTGCTTTAGACTAAGGATACACAAAGATGAAGGTCAGCCTTGCTCCTTGTACCCTAATAGGGAACATGATCCTCATAGACAATGTCAAGGTTGTTTTTATGAGACAACCCCTTTAAGAATTTAACCCCTTAAGGACGGAGCCCATTTTCACCTCTAGGACGAAGCCCTTTTTTGCAAATCTGACCACTGTCACTTTAAACATTAATAACTCTGGAATGCTTTTAGTTATCAATCTGATTCTGAGATTGTTTTTTCGTGACATATTCTTCTTTAACTTAGTGGTAAAATTTTGTGGTAACTTGCATCCTTTCTTGGTGAAAAATTCCAAAATTTGATGAAAAAATTAAAAATTTTGCATTTTTCTAACTTTGAAGCTCTCTGCTTGTAAGGAAAATGGATATTCAAAATTATTTTTTTTGGGATTCACATATACAATATGTCTACTTTATGTTTGCATCATAAAATTGACGAGTTTTTACTTTTGGAAGACACCAGAGGGCTTCAAAGTTCAGCAGCAATTTTCCAATTTTTCACAAAATTTTCAAACTCGCAATTTTTCAGGGACCAGTTCAGGTTTGAAGTGGATTTGAAGGGTCTTCATATTAGAAATACCCCATAAATGACCCCATTATAAAAACTGCACCCCCCAAAGTATTCAAAATGACATTCAGTAAATGTTTTAACCCTTTAGGTGTTTCACAGGAAAAGCAGCAAAGTGAAGGAGAAAATTCAAAATCTTCATTTTTTACACTCGCATGTTCTTGTAGACCCAATTTTTGAATTTTTACAAGGGGTAAAAGGAGAAAATGTATACTTATATTTGTAGCCCAATTTCTCTCGAGTAAGCACATACCTTATATGTCTATGTAAAGTGTTCGGCGGGCGCAGTAGAGGGCTCAGAAGCGAAGGAGGGACAAGGGGATTTTAGAGAGTACGTTTTTCTGAAATGGTTTTTGGGGGGCATGTCACCTTTAGGAAGCCCCTATGGTGCCAGAACAGCAAAAAAAAAACACATGGCATACCATTTTGGAAACTAGACCCCTTGAGGAACGTAACAAGGGATAAAGTGAGCCTTAATACCCCACAGGTGTTTCACGACTTTTGCATATGTAAAAAAAAAAATAATAATTTCACTAAAATGTGGGTTTCCCCCCAAATTTCACATTTTTGCAAGGGTTAATAGCAGAAAAGACCCCCCAAAATTTGTAACTCCATCTCTTCTGAGTATGGAGGTACCCCATAAGTGGACCTGAAGTGCACTACGGGCGAACTACAATGCTCAGAAGGGAAGGCGTCATATTTGGCTTTTGAGAGCAAATTTTGCTCGGGGGGCATGTCGCATTTAGGAAGCCCCTATGGTGCCAGAACAGCAAAATAACCCCCACATGGCATACCATTTTGGAAACTAGACCCCTCACAGAATGTAATGAGGGGTACAGTGAGCATGTACCCCCCACTGGTGTCTGACAGATCTTTGGAACAGTGGGCTGTGCAAAATTTTTCATTTTCACGGACCACTGTTCCAAAGATCCGTCAGACACCTGTGGGGTGTAAATTCTCACTGCACCCCTTATTACATTCCGTGAGGGGTGTAGTTTTCAAAATGGGGTCACATGTGTTTTTTTTTTTTTTGCGTTTGTCAAAACCGCTGTAACAATCAGCCACCTCTGTGCAAATCACCTCAAATGTACATGGCGCACTCTCCCTCCTGGGCCTTGTTGTGCGCCCCCAGAGCACTTTGCGCCCACATATGGGGTATCTCCGTACTCGGGAGAAATTGTGTTACAAATTTTGGGGGGCGTTTTTCCCTTTTACCTCTTGTGAAAATGAAAAGTATAGGGCAACACCAGCATGTTAGTGTAAAAATTTTTATTTTTTTACACTAACATGCTGGTGTAGACCCCAACTGTTCCTTTTCATAAGGGGTAAAAGGAGAAAAAGCCTCCCAAAATTTGTTAGGCAATTTCTCCCGAGTACGGCGATACCCCATATGTGACCCTATTCTGTTGCCTTGAAATACGACAGGGCTCCAAAGTGAGAGCGCCATGTGCATTTGAGGCCTGAATTAGGGACTTGCATAGGGGTGGACATAGGGGTATTCTACGCCAGTGATTCCCAAACAGGGCGCCTCCAGCTGTTGCTAAACTCCCAGCATGCTTGGACAGTCAATTGCTGTCCAGAAATGCTGGGAGTTTTTGTTTTGCAACAGCTGGAGGCTCCATCTTAGAAGCACTGCCATACAATACGTTTTTCATTTTTATTGGAGAAGGGGGGTGGGGGGTGGGGGGGGGGCAGTGTACGTGTGTATATGTAGTGTTTTACTCTTTATTTTATGTTAGTGTAGTGTAGTGTTTTTAGGTTACATTCACACTGGCGGCAGATTACACTGAGTCTCCCGCTAGGAGTTTGAGCTGCTGCGGAAAATTTGCCGCATCTCAAATTTGCAGCGGGGAACTCACTGTAATCTGCCGCCAGTGTGAATGTAGCCTGTACATTCACACGGGAGGGGGGTCAAAACTACAACTCCCAGCATGCACTGACAGACCATGCATGCTGGGAGTTGTAGTATTGCAACAGCTGGAGGCACACTGGCTGGAAAACCTTGAGTTAGGTTCTATGACCTAACTCAGTATTTTCCAACCAGTGTGCCTCCAGCTGTTGCAAAACTGCAACTCCCAGCATGTACTGATTGCGGAAGGGCATGCTGGGAGATGTAGTTATGCAATGGCTGGAGGCACGCAAGTACAACTCCCAGCATGCCAAGACAGCCTTATGCTGTTCCTGAATGCTGGGAGTTGTAGTTTTGCAAGATTTAGAGGGGTTCAAGTTGTAAATCACTGTCCAGTGGTCTCAAAACTGTGGCCCTCCAGATGTTGCAAAACTACAACTCTCAGCATGCCCAGCCAGCAAACTGCTGTCTGGGCATGCTGAGAGTTGTAGTTTTGCAACATCTGGAGGGCTACAGTTTGAGACCACTTAGTGATCTACAACCTGAACCCCTCTAAATATTGCAAAACTACAAGTCCCAGCATGCCCACACAGCAAACAGCTGTCTGGGCATGCTGGGAGTTGTAGTTTTGCAACATCTGGAGGGCCACGGTTTAGAGACCACTGTAAACTGTGGCCCTCCGGATGTTGCTAGGCAACAACTCACCTAGCAGGACCCGGAAGCCGCCGCCGCCGCCGCCGCACGTGGGGGATCCCCGCATGGAGGATCACGATCCGGGATCCAGGTAGGGACCTTCGGCGCCGACCCTCCCTGGACGGTTCCCCCGTTTTGCCCGGACACCGATAGGTGGGCAAAGCGGGGGAACCGAACTTTAACCCCCCCTTCCCCGGTCTGCTATCGGTCGGTCGCTCGGCCGACCAATAGCAGGGATAGGAGGGGTGGCAACCCTGCCACCAAACTCCTATCCCTTTAGGGGGATCTAGGGTGTCTCGGACACCTACGATCCCTCTTATTTTCCGGGTCACCGGGTCACCAGTGACCCGTATGACCCGGAATCGCGCAGATCGCAGGTCTGAATTGACCTGTGATTTGCGCGCATCGCGGTCATGGGGGGGTCTCAGGACCCCCCTCGGCGATGTGCCGGGATGCCTGCTGTTAGATAACAGCAGTCATCCCGGCCCGATCACCGCTACCGGTGACGCGGCGCTCCCGGAACCCCGCGACGTACATGTACGTCGCCGCGCGCCAAGTGACACTTCGCGGCGCCGTACATGTACGTCGCTCGTCGTGAAGGGGTTAAAGGGGTATTCCGGGGAAAAACTTTTTTTTATTTTATTTTATTTTTTAATCAACTGGTGCCAGAAAGTTAAACAGATTTGTAAATTACTTCTATTAAAAAATCTTAATCCTTCCAATAATTATTAGCTGCTGATTACTACAGAGGAAATTATTTTCTTTTTGGAACACAGACCTCTCTGCTGACATCATGACCACAGTGTTCTCTGCTGACATCTCTGTCCATTTTAGGAACTGACCAGAGGAGCATATGTTTGCTATGTGGATTTTCTCCTACTCTGGACAGTTCTTAAAATGGACAGAGATGTCAGCAGAGATCACTGTGGTCATGATGTCAGCCGAGAGCTCTGTGTTCCAAAAAGAAAATAATTTCCTATGTAGTATTTAGCAGCTAATAAGTAATGGAAGAATTCAGATTTTTTTTTTTTTATAGAAGTAATTTACAAATCTGATTAACTTTCTGGCACAAGTTGATAAAAAAAAAAGTTTTACACCGGAGTACCCCTTTAATGGAAAACTAAAAGTATTTAGCATCCCCATAACATCTGTCGAATACATTTGCATCCATTTGATTACAATTTTGGTTAAAAAATGTCAATAAGTTTCTGTGGATGAGAATGAGGAAAAACAAATACAAGCAACTAAAGAGGTCAACACTTAGAAAAATAGCTATGTACCAGTCATAAAGCAAAACAGTATGGTGGAATTATTTGAGTATAGCTGCAGATGATATGAACAGTCTTGCAGGATGCTTGGAGATTCCTATCCTTCCATCACTTTTTGCATTGCTATTCACTCACTTTCCTTTTATCAATTTAATAATAAGGTCAGGCAAATATTTGATGTTTGATGAAGTGTTTTGACCTTTCAACTAATACATTTAAATTAAACTTTGAAGAGCAGCTCTTGCTTGAAAAGGTGAGGGTGGATATTATTTGTAGTCACAAGATATTTACATATGTGGCTTCATAATGCAAAATTCCATGTGAAAATACATCATATTGTGTGTATAACAATGTCAATATAACAAGTATACCTTGTGTACTCAAAATGTTTATTTTTAACCCTATGTAAAAAAAATACTTTTAACATGCTTGTTATAATAATAGAGGCATTTCAATACTAAAATTAGAGCAAAACAAACAAAACAACTCTTATCTATGTTTCATTTATCTAGTTCACATTTAAAGGGCATATTCCTGCAGTGTCCTGGCTGATTTCATGAGAATTTAGCCAACAACACAAATATTCAAAAACTCTCATTCGCTCTGTGCATATTAACAATTTCTGTTGTAATTTTTTATTAAGTAAATTTAGCACTGCCTTACAGTAAACAAACATGGCTGGTACATTAAAGGGATTAACTGCCGCCTGCCTATTTGGTTGCATAGAGTAATAGCGGAATAAATGTCCATTTTTTTTTAAAGGGGTTGTCTGGGGGGGAGCAAAAAAAAAAAAACTATTTTGTTCCCAGACATTCTGCTTCCAGTTTACTTCCAACCGGATGCAAAAATGAGATGTAAACGATCCCTTTTCACTCAAAATCTCACGATACCCGGCCCCATTCATTCTTTCCTTTACACAGATCAGTCGTCCTGGTCCCTTGGCAGAAAAACATCCCCAAAGCATTATGTTTCCACCCCCATGCTTTACAGTAGGTATGGTGTTCTTGGGATGCAACTCAGTATTTTTTCTCCTCCAAACACGACGAGTTGATTTTTTACCAAAAAGTTCTACCTTGGTTTCATCTGACCATATGGCATTCTCCCAATCCTCTTCTGGATCATCCAAATGCTCTATAGAAAACTTCAAACTGGGCCTGGACATGTACTGGCTTAACCCCTTAAGGACCAAGGACGTATGAGTACGTCCTTGATCCCGCTCCCGTGATATAACGCGGGGTCCCACGGTGACCCCGCATCATATCACGGCGGGCCCGGCGTCATAGTGACCCGTGGGACCTGGCCGCTAATAGCGCGTGGCACTGATCGCGGTGCCGCACACTATTAACCCTTTAGCCACACGCTCAAAGCTGAGCCATGCGGCTAAAAGTGAAAGTAAATACTGCCGTTAGCTCAGTGGGCTGTTCGGGATAGCCGCGGCGAAATCGCGGCATCCCGAACCGCTTGCAGGACAGCCGGAGGGTCCCTAACTGCCTCCTCGCTGTCCGATCGCTGAATGACTGCTCAGTGTCTGAGATCTAGGCATGAGCAGTCAAGCGGCAGAATCATCGATCACTGGTTTCCTATGAGAAACCAGTGATCAATGATGAAGATCAGTGTGTGCAGTGTTATAGGTCCCTATGGGAGCTATAACACTGCAAAAAAAAAGTGAAAAATAAAAGTGAATAAAGATCATTTAACCCCTCCCCTATTAAAAGTTTGAATCACCCCCCTTTTCCACAGTGTAAATAAAAATAAACATATATGGTATCACCGCGTGCGGAAATGTCCGAATTATAAAAATATATCATTAATTAAACCGCACGGTCAATGGCGTACGCGCAAAAAAAATTCCAAAGACCAAAATAGTGCATTTTTGGTCACTTTTTAGATCATTTAAAAATGAGATGAATAAGTCCTATCAATGCAAAAATTGTACCGTTAAAAACTTCAGATTACGGTGCAAAAAATTAGCCCTCATACCGCCCCATACGCGGAAAAATAAAAAAGTTATAGGGGTCAGAAAATGACAATTTTAAACGTATTAATTTTCCTGCATGTAGTTATGATTTTTTCCAGAAGTACGACAAAATCAAACCTATATAAGTAGGGTATCATTTTAATCATATGGACCTACAGAATAAGAGAAGGTGTCATTTTTACCGAAAAATGGACTACGTAGAAACGGAAGCCCCCAAAAGTTACAAAACAGCGGGGGTTTTTTCAATTTTGTCGCACAATGATTTTTTTCCCCATTTCACCGTAGATTTTTGGGCAAAATGACTGACGTCATTACAAAGTAGAGTTGGTGGTGCAAAAAATAAGCAATCATATGGATTTTTAGGTGCAAAATTGAAAGAGTTATGATTTTGTAAATGCAAGGAGCAAAAAACTAAAGTGCAAAAATGGAAAAAAACCCGGTCCTTAAGGGGTTAAGCAGGGGGACACGTCTGGCACTGCATGATTTGAGTCCCTGGCGGTGTAGTGTGTTACTTATGGTAGCCTTTGTTACTTTGGTCCCAGCTCACTGCAGGTCATTCACTGGTTCTGGGATTTTTGCTCACTTTTCTTGTGATCATTTTGACACCATGGGGTGAGATCTTGTGTGGAGCCCCAGATCAAGGGAGATTATCAGTGATCTTGTATGTCTTCCATTTTCTAATAATTGCTCCCACAGGTGATTTCTTCACACCTAGCTGCTTGCCTATTACAGATTCAGTTTTCTCAGCCTGATGCAGGTCTACAATTTTGTTTCTGGTGTCCTTCTACAGCTCTTTGGTCTTGGCTACAGTAGAGTTTGGAGTGTGACTGTTTGAGGTTGTGGACAGGTGTCTTTTATACTGATAACAAGTTCAAACAGATGCCATTAATACAGGTAACGAGTGGAGGACAGAGGAGACTCTTAAAGAAGAATTGAGAGCCAGAAATCTTGCTTGTTTGTAGGTGACCAAATACGTATTTTCTACCACAATATGCAAATAAATTCTTTAAACATGAGACAATGTGATTTTATGGATTTTTTTCTTCTCATTATGTCTCTCATAGTTGAGGTATACCTATGATGAAAATGACAGGCCTCTCCCATCTTAAGTGGGAGAACTTGCACGATTGGTGGCTGACTAAATACTTTTTTGCCCCACTGTAGCATTCTTCAGGGAATATTGCTCTAAAGTTGAACTGTCCTGTTTGTAAAGCACTGTCGCAATTTCTTACTGGCACTTGGCACTGGCAACTGCTTCATCCTTGGAGTGTGCTTCATCTTACAATAGCCACATCACCTATTAGTCTACATAGATGTCACCCTTTAATCACCACAGGTAGATAAGTAAGTAGCTATGTATCTAGATAGGTATGTAGCCAGTTACGTAGACAAGTAGCAAGGTACAAAGGTAGGTAGGTAAATAGGTAGGTAGTCAGGTAGCTATCTATGTAAGTAGGAATGTAGATTGGTAGCCAGGTATCCAGTTAAGTAGCTATGTAGGGAGGTAGCCAGGTAGATTAACAGCCCCTCCCCTCAAGATGTGGGATGATAAAAAAAAACATATGCATACCTCATGTCCCAAGCAGCAATCTCTACCACAGTACAGCCCAGCCGTGTCTTCTTTCCTCCATGATGAGCAATGCCATGGGGAACTGCACTGCGTGAGGGCATAGGTCAGGGATCTCCTCTTGCTGTTGGCCGCAGCTCCTGCAGACTACACTGAGAGATAGCTTTTACCTGCACGTGTACGCATACAGATTAAAGCAGCATTCGCTCACCTGGGGATCCAAGGTAAGTGTCCTAAATTACTTATTACCAAGCACCTGAAACACGTGGAACCCTCCTCCCCCCTGGTGTGCCAAAACATATATATATATATAAATATATATATATATATATATATATATAGATATATATAATAGATTGAATCGAAATACGGAATCTAATTGTAGTGTAAATTCCCTCAAGTCTGAATAACATCAGGATGTTTTTATTGCAAAGTCCTATTTTAATTCACAGTGTCAGTGATAACATGAAACACCATTCTTCTATGTTACATAAATAATTTCTTACTATTATCAAAAAAGATACAAAAGGACTTTCAGGGTTGACTGATTTTTAATCTTTTGTGTTTACATAATAATCCCAGTTCATTTAAAAAAATTTAATGAGGGATTCAGTTTTTTTTTAAATGTTGCAAAATGTTAATGTTGCTGTAAAAAGCACTTTTAATTATATAACACCATAGAGCTTTTTTTTTTTTCTTCAAAGTCACATGAGATTGGCTATGTATAATAAATGTCTTGATTCACAGATAAATATTTCAATGCAAATAAATAAAGGATGCCAAGTGTTTTCTGAATACATTTTTGCAGCTCGTTGCACACAAACGCTATGAAGATATTTAGTATTTCTCTAGTGGATATGGCACATGCAGGCATTTCAGGATGAGACTGATGAGAATGAGAAGTGGAGATTGTTCTTTGTACTGAAGAAGGGAATACCCATCATAGGGGCAGATTAAAATAAGGGTGAATCTGGGCGGCTGCCTGAGGAAAATGCCTCCAGGGGGGCCATTAAAGTAATAACAAACATTGCCTATTCATTTGGAGAGATCTAATAACACATGTAACTTTTATAATTTTCCCTTTGGTGCTGAATGCATGTCCAGTCATCCAAAACCTCCGCCTCCAAGACACTTCAGAGACATGAAAATAAACTCACTAACCACTGATAGTTTGGTATGGCAGAATTCTCAGGTTAAAACATGTCTGAGCCTCTCTGTATTGAGGCTGCTTTACAGATTGACAGGGGAATAGAGAAATGTAATTTTACGGCGTGTTGCAAAATGAGACACAGAGGAATAATTCAGCGAAAAGTCAAGAGGGAAAGTAAGTCTTCCATTCAGGTCATTGCAATAATACTTGTAATCAGAACAGTTTTCCGTTTACGACAATCTTGGTGGTTGCGGGTCTCAAAAAAGGCATATAAGTTTAGAAGTTACTTTCACATTAGGTGTCAATTTTTTTTAACCTCTTACGGATGCAGGGCCGTGACCCCGCATCATAGCAGGTCGGTCCCGATCGTTGTGCCGCGCGCTATTTACCCTTTAGACGCAGCGATCAAAGTTGATCGCCACGTCTAAAGTTGAAAAAATTGCATCCCGGCAGCTCAGTCTTGCTAATTGGTACCATTGCGGTGAAATCGTGTCCGTTACCTGCCTCCAGTGTGTCTGATCGGCGATTGACTTCTCCATGCCTGAGATCTAGGCAGGAGAAGTCAAGCCCCAATAACACTGATCATCCGCATGTAGTTCTATGCTGACGATCAGTTTTAGGAATCAATGTAATGCATATTATAGCCACTAGAGGGGGCTATAAGATAGGGGAAACAAAAGTTACTAATGATGAATTAACCCATTCCCTAATAAAAGGAAGAATCACCCTCCTTTTTCCATTTTAAAAAAAACTGTGTAAATAAAAATAAAAATGTGGTACCGCCGCGTGCGAAAATGTCCAAACTATACAAATATATAATTAATTAAACAGCAAAGTCAATGGCGTACACACAAAATAGCATATTTTTTGTCACTTTTTATAGCGCAAAATTTTTTATAAAAAGTGATCAAAAAGTACAATCAAATTGGAATCAAAATCAAAAATGGTACCGATAAAAACTTTAGATCACGGTGCAAAAAAGTAGCCCGTATGCAGAAAAATAAAAAAGTTATAGGGGTCAGAAGATGACAATTTTAAACGTATAAATTTTCCTGCATGTAGTTATGATTTTTTTCAGAAGTACACCAAAATCAAACCTATATAAGTAGGGTATCATTTTAACCGTATGGACCTACAGAATAAAGATAAGGTGTCACTTATATCGAAAAATGCACTGCGTAGAAACATGAGCCCTCAACATTTTCAAAATGGCATTTTTTTCCTCAATTTTGTCGCACAAATTTTTTGGTAAAAAGACTAATGTCACTGCAAAAAATAAGTCATAATATGGAATTTTAGGTGCAAAATTGAAAGCGTAATGATTTTTAGAAGGTGATGAGGAAAAAATTTAAATGCAAAAACTGAAAAACCCTGCATCCTTAAGTGGTTAAACAGTTCAGAAAAAATCAGGATAACAAAACTAAACAGTATTCATCCCATTAACTTATCATAGCCCCTTACTGGTCAGTGTTGCTTTACATTGGGCGACATCCAATTTGCAGTTCTTGCTTTCTATCTTGTAGAAAAGTGTTGATTGTAGATTTCTGCCAAATTATTGCCCAGTAGACTATCTCCCCTTCTGCCAGCATTAGGTCTCACTAAGGTCTGCCACCTCCAGGGCTTGCTAAGGCCTTTCTTTAACCCATTGATGCAAAATCAGGTACATGTACGTGATGATTGGGGAAGACTTCATGCATCATCAGATACATGTACCTGGTGAGAATAAACTGTCACAGTGCCACTGGGCGCTGTGACAGTTTATTGAGCTCAGCTGTGCTGCACAGCCGAGCCTCCCTGAAGCCGATCTCTCCTATTGGTCCGTTAGCACCGATAGCAGGGATCTGGCGGAGGTCTCCTCCTTCCTCCTCTCATCCATCTCTTCACACAGTTAAGTGATCGGTGGTGAGGGGGGCCCCGATCCTGAGTTAACCCTGTAGATGGTGTGGTCACTGTCACCGCAGCGTCTATTAGGGCAACAGAGGGAGGGAGATCCCTCTGTCACTGATTGGCGCTTGCAAAGTGAAAGCAGAGCGCCGATGGTTGCCATGGTGGCCTCCATTGTCATGGCAACAGATAATTCTTTACCTAAGGTAGTGACTGATCTATCCTACTATGCCTGTCAGTACTGACAGACATAGACATATTTCAATGGAGTACCGATGTGTACTCCATTTAATTATATGTATAATAGTTTAAAAAAAAGTAAAATGTGAAAAAAGTAAAAAAAATACATAGAAATGAAAAAAAATGTAAAAAAAAATCAAGTAAAAAAATTTGAAAAATAATAAAATAAATTATATATATATATATATATATATATATATATATAAAATACACCCCAAAACACACCCAAAAATAGTCCCCCCAAAAATGTCAACATGTCCCGCAAAAAAAAAAGAGTCCTTACACAATTACGTCAGTGAAAAAATAAGAGTTATGGCTCACACAATACGTCGACTTACAAAGTGATTTTTTTTTACAAATATAGTTTTTGTGCTATAAATGAACTTAAATATAAAAAAAAGCATAGAAATTTGGTATCGCCATAACCATATCAACCTGCAGAGTAAAGTTAACATGTCATTAATATCACATGACAAACGGCCTAAAATTTTTTTTAATAAAAAAAACAAATGCAGAATAGATTTTTTATGTATACCACCTCATAAAAAATAAAATAAAAAATAATCAGTGTTCCATGCACCCCAAAATGGTACCAATGAAAGCGTCAACTTGTCTCCCAAAAATATTTTTGCACCCAAGGCCTCTGCAGCTTTATATGATGCCAACAAAATATCCTAAACTAAAAGGAGTCCCCAAAATCAACACAGCACGCCTGTGGGATATTTCGAAATAAGTCAGAATTCGGGGAACAAATTTTGAGTTGTATAACATAAAGAAGACATATTGTAGATGGGAATTAATCATTCATTTGGTGTGGTATGACTATTTATCGTACGAGCAGAAAATATAAAATCTACAAACATTTTTTTTTGCAGAATTTTGAATTGTTTACAAAAAATGCTAAATATATCAATCCAAATTTACCACTAATGTAAAGTACAATATGTCACGAAAAAAAAAACAATCTCAGAATTGCTTTCAAAAGTAAAAGAGTTCCATAGTTGTTACCAAACAAGTGGACACATGTCTGATTCTGAAAATTTGCCTTGGTCATTAAAGGGGTAGAAAGTTTTTGTAAATTACTTCTGTTTAAAAATCTTAATCCTTCCAATACTTATCAGCTGCTATATGCTCCACAGGAAGTTCTTTTCTTTTTTGAATTTCCTTTCTGTCTGACCACAGTGCACTCTGCTGACACCTCTGTCCATTTTAGAAACTGTCTGGAGCAGGATAGGTTTGCTATGAGGATTTGCTTCTACTCTGGTCAGTTCCGAAAATGGACAGAGGTGTTAGCAGAGAGTACTGTGGTCAGACAGAAAGGAAATTCAAAAAGAAAAGAACTTCCTCCTGAATATACAGCAGCTGATTAGTCCTGGAAGGATTAAGATTTTTAAATAGAAGTAATTTACAATTCTATTTAACTTTCTGGCACCAGCTGATTAACCCCTTAAGGACCGGGGTTGTTTCCGTTTTTGCATTTTCGTTTTTTGCTCCTTGCCTTTAAAAAATCATAACTCTTTCAATTTTTGCACCTAAAAATCCATATTATGGCTTATTTTTTGCACCACCAATTCTACTTTGTAATGACGTCAGTCATTGTGCCCAAAAATCTACGGTGAAACGGAAAAAAAAATCATTGTGAGACAAAATTGAAAAAAACCCCGCCGTTTTATAACTTTTGGGGGCTTCCGTTTCTACGTAGTACATTTTTCGGTAAAAATGACACCTGATATTTATTCTGTAGGTCCATACGGTTAAAATGATACCCTACTTATATAGGTTTGATTTTTTCGTACTTCTGGAAAAAATCATAACTTCATGCAGGAAAATTAATACGTTTAAAATTGTAATTTCTGACCCCTATAACTTTTTATTTTTCCGTGTATGGGGCGGTATGAGGGCTCACTTTTTGCGCCGTGATCTGAAGTTTTTAACGGTACCATGTTTGCATTGATAGGACTTATTGATCGCTTTTTATTCATTTTTTCATGATATAAAAATTGACCAAAAAGGCACTATTTTGGACTTTGGAATTTTTTTGCGTGCACGCCATTGACTGTGCGGTTTAATTAATGATATATTTTTATAATTCGGACATTTTCGCACGTGGCGATACCATATATGTTTATTTTTATTTTTATTTACACTGTGTTTTTTTTATGGGAAAAGGGGGGTGATTCAAACTTTTAATAGGGAAGGGGTTAAATGATATTTATTCACCTTTTTTTTTTCACTTTTTTTTTGCAGTGTTATAGCTCCCATAGGGACCTATAACACTGCACACACTGATCATTTCTCATAAGAAACCAGTGATCGATGATTCTGCCGCTTGACTGCTCATGCCTCGATCTCAGGCACTGAGCAGTCATTCAGCGATCGGACAGCGAGGAGGCAGGTAGGGGCCCTCCCGCTGTCCTGTAAGCTGTTCGGGATGCCGCGATTTCGCCACGGCTATCCCGAACAGCCCACTGAGCTAACCGGCATGGTTTCAGTTTCACTTTAGACGCGGTGTTCAACTTTGAACGCCGCGTCTAAAGGGTTAATAGCGTGCGGCACAGCGATCAATGCCGCGCGCTATTAGCCACGTGTCCCGGCCGTTGTTAGAGGCCGTGGCCCCGCGTTATAGATCGGGAGTGGACACATGACGTTCCAGTACGTCATGTGTCCTTAAGGGGTTAAAATTGTTTTCCAGTGGAGTATCCCTTTAAGGTCAAAACAGGCTGTTGAGTAAAGGGGTTCCTTGTCCTCCCAAAGTGGTATGGTGTGGCTTGTTTGGACACCACTTTCACTTTCTAAATGTATCCACTCTCTAACAGGTCCAGCCCAGAGTTTTCTGGACTGTCCCAATGAAAACTATTACCCATGCCCCACAATGTTGTTAACACTAACAGGCCTTACTTCTTAGGCCATCTCAAAGGCCTACAGGGCATTATTCCCCACTTAGCTCACTAGGGATTAGTAATGAGTGGCAGTGGCCATATTTGAATTAGAGATATTTCACAAATATATGGCCGAATACTTGTCCTATGTTCACGAAAATTTGCATATTGGTTTGTTCATTTTTCCATGAGAAAATCGTAGTGAAATTCATATGGTGCGCATGTGCGATTATATCTTTCAACTAACACTATACCCTACACTAGAACCTATTTGCTAAACCAACCTACCCTATCTATCGCTAAAAGAAGGGAGGGATCAGTGTCCTCTGTAAGTGCCGATATTCGCAAATATTAGCATATTCGCATATACAAAACATTTGCACTCCACACTGACTCACAAATTTAATAATATTGCAGCCTTCTTTGGACTACAAGCTGGAAGCAGGGAGGAATGATCACTTTTTTTTTTACACAGTAAAAACTGCGAAAAAAAAAAAATATTCGTCATTCCGAATATATAGCGAAATCGCAGGTGACCATATTCGCGGTAAAAAATTAGATTTCAAATATTTGCACTCAACACTACTAGGGTTATGGATTCCCTTCTCAGCTTTCAAAGCTAAGCAAACTACAGATTACAGAATGCAATACCAAAAGAAAAAAGGCATTCCTGCACTCACCGCATGGGTACCCAGCTCCTCTCAGCAGTTCTCCGTCAGCTCGGCAGACCTACGTGGCGTGGGGCGCTCGGAGGCGACTGCCGGCGGTTTCGCGCACAATAATGATGGGCTTCTTCCGGCCTTGTTATCTTCATTGTGCTAGGCAAAGAAATCGTGCAAACTGGTGATCACTTGACTCAAGATGTCCATCACAAATGACGGTAAGGAAAAGTAAATGAATTACACCTTGTCTTAGAAACAGAACTATATTTCCAATTAAACCTCAATGATTAACTTATATTTAGTTATATTCACTTGCAGACCATATATATGGGGATTATAAGAACGGAGACATATCCAGTCTGTCGTTCAACCCCGTTGGCTCTTGTGCTTCCAGCCGCAATATCCAGCGGGCTTCAGCCCGGAGTAGAGAACAACTTCTATCATAACTTCTTGTAACACGTTCCAACCCTCCGAATTTCAAATGCTCATAACTACCTTTGTGTACCTGCTGCATGTGTTATACGATCCTTGGGGATCCTCCTCCTTTTTTATGGCGTATATATGTTCCCGTATTCTGGTACGGAGTTGCCTTTCCGTTTTTCCAATGTAATATCTATTGCAACTACATAACATGAAATAGACTACAAAGGTACTTTTACAAGTTATCAATTCCCTAATGACATAATCTTTTCCTCCCATAGTGCCTCCATTTGAATTAATGTTGTATTTACAATAAGCACATGCACCACATTTTTTATTTCCTTTGGGGAAATTTTTAGTCAGCCAAGTCTCTTGTTTCTCAGAATCCTCTTGATTTTTCTTTTTTCTCAAAAACTCTTGAATAGTTATGTTTTTCTTAAACGTCACCACAGGTATATTTTTGGCATAGTCTGCAATGTCTATGTCTGACTGGAGGAGGTGCCAGTTTTTCAATATAGCTGATTTTATGGTGCCATTAAGGGGACTGTTTTTGAAAGCAAAGAAGAATCGATGTTCTTGACCATTATTGGGGGTTTGTTGTTTTCTGTTTTTAAATATCAGATCTTCCCTATTCAGTGTACTTGCTCTTACCAAAGCTCTGCTAATAACCTTCTTAGGATAGCCTCTTTTTCTAAGACGGGTTGTCAAATCTACAGCTTGCTGATCAAAGTCCTCTTTATTGCTATTATTCCTCCTTAGTCTCACAAACTGGCTATACGGTATTCCATTTTTTTATATGGGTGGAATGTGAACTTGCATAATGGAGGATCGCATTTTTCGCCACTTGCTTCCTATACCCCTGACTCTTCAGGGTATCCTCCTCTGCCACTAGTTTTAAGTCTAAGAACTCCAAATTTTTGTCCCCGAAATGACTAGTAAAGACCATGTTCATGTTATTAGTTGAATTCAAAAACTCCACAAATTCTTACAATTTTTCTTTTGAACCCTCCCAAACCACCAGCACGTCGTCCATATCTCGCCAGTAGGCTTTTATATACTGTATATACAGATTGCAGACAGTATAAACATATTGCTTCTCAAATACTAACAGAAATAGATTAATGTAAACACATGATGTAGGGCTACCCATCGCAGTTCCAGTTCATTGCCTATAGCAACGGTTATTATACTGAAAAGTGTTATTGGACAAAATGAATCTCAATGATTCACAGACAAATTCAATGAATTCGCTCAACTTGTCTTTGAAAAAAACTACAGATTACAGTACATCTGAGTGAGGCCCTACATACAGGAGTGTAAACTGCCTACAGGAGAAAGTTACATATGGAAGATCTTACCTATAGAAGCAAACTACCTTCTAAAACAGGGGTACTCAACTGGTGGACTGTGGTCCAAATCCGGACCGCGGCCGCCAGTCATCCAGACCTCCGTCCGGATCTCCCCTCATTCATTTGTATAGGTGTCTTTAAGACGACGATACAAATGAATAGCCGCAGCCCGGAGCGAGGGAACTCTATATTCCCTGCCCGGCCGCCTGACACTACTCCTATTATGCAGGCAGCGCGATTAGCTCACGCCAGGCCTGACTAGAAGAGGCCAGAGCAGCAGAGCAGCGCGGGACCTGGGACAGGAGCCAAGCTCTCAGGTACAAAGTTGTGTTCCCCCACCTGTGACTCTCCAGTTGTTGTAGAACTACAGCTCCTATCATGACCTTTTGTCTGTACATGATGGTAGTTGTAGTTTGCAACAGCTGGAGAGTCACAGTGGCAAAGTTCATGTAGGGGCACTGTGGCATCCTTCATTCTGGGGGCATAGTGGCATCATTAATTCTGGGCGCACAGGGACATCATTAATTCTGGGGGCACAGCAGCATAATTAATTCTGGGGGCACAGCGGCATCATTAATTCTGGGGCCACAGTGGCATCATTAATTCTGGGGGCACAGCGGCATAACTATTTCTGGGGGTACAGAGGTACAATTAGTTGTTACAGGGCACAGTGTTTGTTGAAAATGTATTTGGGGGCATAGCGTGTGGCAGTAATATTGCAGGGGAATAGTGTGTGGCAGTAATATACCAGGGGCCTAGTATGTGGCAGTATTATACTCAGGGAGTACAGTGTATGGCAGAATTATTTTCAGTGGTACAGTGTGTGGCAGTAATATACCAAAGGTACAGTGTGTGGCAGTATTATATTCATGGTTACAGTGGTTGGCAGTATTATATTCTAATAACTACATACAGGAGGGCAAACTTCCTACAGGCAGTTCTATCTGCAGGAGGCAAACTATATGCGGGTAGAAGGGGGAAATCTCCTTAAGGGGGTTCTACATAAAGGGGGCAAGCTACATACAGGTGGTGCAAACTTTCTACATAAGAGACTGCAAACTGCCTCATTATTATCCGAGTACCCACTACCATCAAAGTTACCAGAAAGAGCTGTGTACTGTCAGGCCTGGAGCATCAAAAGTCATGTTCCTGGTGTGGGAAAATCCAAAGCCCTGTCTGTCCTGGTAATACTAAGCTGTTGCTTTCTTTGTGTTTTGTCTTTATTAAATAAAGAATAAAAACTATTTGTTATACTATTTATACTACCAAGATTGTATATATTTTATATTAATGCATTTGATATGATTGTTTGTTTATAATATGTTATTATGACATTTATGCCCCTTCATTATATATTGATTAAACAATGTCACTTATTGATTGTATTAGATGGGAGGTACATATACTTGTATACACTAGTTTGATGCTAGATAATGATTCCATTGAGAGGTTGAAACCTTGTTTGTTACAAGATATAGAGGGAATAAACTGTTTACTTTTTGAAGATTTGGTGTGTCATTTTTCACTTTTTCTTATCGGATATAGACATTGATCTTGTATCAGTGATACTCTTGTGAAGTCACCGGTAGAAATGATCCCTTTTTCTTTCACTCACAGCTGTTTTCTCTGTCCAAGTCTTAATCTTTCACCAGGGCATAAGCAAAAGGTTGCACAGCAAAAATTGAGGAGGCCATTACAATGCTCCTGAAAGTTGCAGCCAACAGTTCCCTGACAAACAATATCTCAGACTCACCAGCTATAATGGTTCTGTCACCAAGTGACACCTCTAAGAGCTTAAATTCAAGAACCTGGCATATTTTTATTCATCAAAATATACAAAACGACCACACCTTTAAAAATAAAAAAAAATGTATATATAAATATATATCAGGAGAAATGAAGAGAAAGTCCAGCGTGGCAAGTCAAGCAATACTTGGTACTTTATTTAGCAATCAGCCAACATGGAAAACAGGTGACGCGTTTCGGCCACAATACGTAGCCTTAGTCGTACAATTAACAGACATGGGTGCATGTTATTCCCAACATGGATATTTGGAATATTTTCCTGATATTATTCAGTTTGAAGAAAAAGGAAGAAATCATATATATAAAAATCAAGTAATAAAAAATTATTATTTTCTTTCTATATGCTCATGTGCGATATCGGAAAAGACAGAGAGAAAATGGAGGGAACGTTTAAACCCTATATCCAGATCGATCTTTCAAGCATTGAAGATAACATATAAAACTTTGTTGTTTGATATATAAACTTCTCTTTTTTTTATATATATATATATATATATTTTATATTCAAGGTGTTTACATTCATGTTCACATTGCAAGATATTACTTCCTTGCGTTTTTATTGTTATCTTGGTTTTGTTAGGGAGGGAGGGGGTTAAGCACCTGGGCCAAGCCCTGTGGTGATTTCATCCCCTTCCTCTATAAATAACATGCACCCATGTCTGTTAATTGTACGACTAAGGCTACGTATTGTGGCCGAAACGCGTCACCTGTTTTCCATGTTGGCTGATTGCTAAATAAAGCACCAAGTATTGCTTGACTTGCCACGCTGGACTTTCTCTTCATTTCTCCTGCTATTGCTGGACTGGGGTCCGGTCCTGTCCGTGCTGTGGCGAGGGCACCGGGGTGAGCTGTGTCTACTCTGCATTGCTGTATAAATATATATATATATATATATATATATATATATATATATATGATGGTGTTCCTCCTGCACAGTGTATGCCAAGAAAAAGGTCGGCTCCAGAAAGATTTTTAAATAGCTTCTATTAAAAAGTCTTAATCCTTCCAGTACTTATCAGCTGCTGTATACTACAGGGAAAGTTGAGTTGTTATTTTCAGTCTGACCACAGTGCTCTCTGCTGACACCTCTGTCTGTGTCAGGAACTGTCCAGAGTAGGAGCAAATCCCCATAGCAAACATCTCCTGCTCCAGAGAGTTCCTGACATGGACAGAGGTGTCACCAGAGAGCACTGTGGTCAGACTATAAAGAACTTCACAATTTCCTCTGGAGCAAGTACTGAAAGGATTAAGATTTTTAATTAGAAGTAATGTACAAATCTGTAACTTTCTACCTAAATACTTTTTTAAGTGGAATAAAAAGTGATCAAAAAGTCATATTCACCCCAAACAGTAACTACAACTTGCAGTTTGAGCCACAATTATTATACAGCTCCATAGACATAAAATATTAATGGTTTTCTCTTTAAATATTGTAACTGGATGTAACAATTGATTTATACTGTGGAATGGAAATACAATTTGGTATCACTATAATTATATGAGTTCACAGAATATTATACTATACAATGAACACTGTAGAAAACATGACAGAATTGCAGATGCTTGCTCATCTTGTATTCCATAAAATGTAATGAAAAGGGATCCAAAGTGTTATATACCCCACAGCTAATTTAAAAAAAAAAATAAAGTCCTCATATCATCTTAGAAATGGAAGACAC